>NC_060147.1:50305326-50650326 GCF_021461385.2 Schistocerca piceifrons | reverse complement strand
TTGCCAGTCTACATTTTATATCCTCTCTACTTCGACCATCATCAGTTATTTTGCTCCCCAAATAGCAAAACTCCTTTACTACTTTAAGTGCCTCATTTCCTAATCTAATTCCCTCAGCATCACCCGACTTAATTAGACTACATTCCATTATCCTTGTTTTGCCTTTGTTGATGTTCATCTTATATCCTCCTTTCAAGACACTGTCCATTCCATCCAACTGCTCTTCCAAGTCCTTTGCTGTCTCTGACAGAATTACAATGTCATCGGCGAACCTCAAAGTTTTTATTTCTTCTCCATGAATTTTAATACCTACTCCGAATTTTTCTTTTGTTTCCTTTACTGCTTGCTCAATATACAGATTGAACAATATCGGGGAGAGGCTACAACCCTGTCTTACTCCCATCCCAACCACTGCTTCCGTTTCATGTCCCTCGACTCTTATAACTGCCATCTGGTTTCTGTACAAATTGTAAATAGCCTTTCGCTCCCTGTATTTTACCCCTGCCACCTTTAGAATTTGAAAGAGAGTATTCCAGTCAAAAGCTTTCTCTAAGTCTACAAATGCTAGAAACGTAGGTTTGCCTTTCCTTAATCTTTCTTCTAAGATAAGTCGTAAGGTCAGTATTGCCTCACGTGTTCCACCATTTCTGCGGAATCCAAACTGATCTTCCCCGAGGTTGGCTTCTACTAGTTTTTCCATTCGTCTGTAAAGAATTCGTGTTAGTATTTTGCAGCTGTGACTTATTAAACTGATAGTTCGGTAATTTTCACATCTGTCAACACCTGCTTTCTTTGGGATTGGAATTATTATATTCTTCTTGAAGTCTGAGGGTATTTCGCCTGTTTCATAGATCTTGCTCACCAGATGGCAGAGTTTTGTCAGGACTGGCTCTCCCAAGGCCGTCAGTAGTTCCAATGGAATGTTGTCTACTCCGGGGGCCTTGTTTCGACTCAGGTCTTTCAGTGCTCTGTCAAACTCTTCACGCAGTATCGTATCTCCCATTTCATCTTCATCTACATTCTCTTCCATTTCCATAATATTGTCCTCAAGTACATCGCCCTTGTATAGACCCTCTATATACTCCTTCCACCTTTCTGCTTTCCCTTCTTTGCTTAGAACTGGGTTTCCATCTGAGCTCTTGATACTCATACAAGTCGTTCTCTTATCTCCTAAAATCTCTTTAATTTTCCTGTAGGCAGTAACTATCTTACCCCTAGTGAGATAGGCCTCTACATCCTTACATTTGTCCTCTAGCCATCCCTGCTTAGCCATTTTGCACTTCCTGTCGATCTCATCTTTGAGACGTTTGTATTCCTTTTTGCCTGCTTCATTTACTGCATTTTTATATTTTCTCCTTTCATCAATTAAATTCAATATTTCTTCTGTTACCCAAGGATTTCTACTAGCCCTCGTCTTTTTACCTACTTGATCCTCTGCTGCCTTCGCTACTTCATGCCTCAAAGCTACCCATTCTTCTTCTACTGTATTTCTTTCCCCCATTCCTGTCAATTGTTCCCTTATGCTCTCCCTGAAACTCTGTACAACCTCTGGTTCTTTCAGTTTATCCAGGTCCCATCTCCTTAAATTCCCACCTTTTTGCAGTTTCTTCAATTTTAATCTACTGGTCATAACCAATAGATAGTGGTCAGAGTCCACATCTGCCCCTGGAAATGTCTTACAATTTAAAAGATTAAAAGATTAGAAGTAATCCACTGAATTACAGGCCTTTATCACTGACGTCAATTTGCAGTAGGGTTTTGGAACATACACTGTATTGGAGCATTATGAAGTACCTCGAAGAAAACGATTTATTTACTGTTAGTCAGCGCAGATTAAGAAAATATCGTTCTTGTGAAACACAACTAGCTCTTTATACTCATGAAGTAATGACTGCTATCGACAGGGGATGTCAAATTGATTCCATATTTTTAGTTTTCCAGAAGGCTTTCGACACCGATCCTCACAAACGTCTTCTAACCAAACTGCGTGCCTATGGAATATCACCTCAGTTGTGAGAATGGATTCGTGATTTTCTGTCAGAAAGGTCACAGTTCGTAGTAATAGACGGGAAGTCATCGAGTGAAACAGAACTAATATTCGGCGTTCCCCAAGGAAGTGTTACAGGCCTTCTATTGTTCCTGATCTATATTAACGACATAAGAGACAATCTCAGTAGCTGTCTTAGATTGTTTGCAGATGATGCTGTCATTTACTGTCTTGTAAACTCATGAGATGACCGAAACCAATTGCATAATGATTTTTATAAGATATCTGCATGGTGCGGAAAGTGGCAATTGATCCTGAATAAGTAAGTGTGAATTTATTCACATTAGTACTAAAACAAATCCGCTAAATTTCGATTACCGGATAAGTCACGCAAATCTGAAGGCTGTATATTCAACTAAATACTTCGGGGTTACGATTACAAATAACCTAAATTGGAATGATCACATAGATAATGTTGTGGGTAGAGCAAACCAAAAACTGCGATTCATTGGCAGAACACTTAAAGTGTGCAACAGGTCTACTAAAGAGACTGCCTACACTACGCTTGTCCGCCCTATTCTGGAGTATTGCTGTGCGGTGTGGGATCCGCATCAGGTGGGACTGATATCGAAAAAGTACAAAGAAGGGCAGCTCGTTTTGTATTATCGCGAAATAGAGGAGATAGCGCCACAGACATGATACCTGAACTGGAGTGGTAATCGTCAAAACAAAGGCGTTTTTCGTTGCGACGGGATCTTCTCATAAAATTTCAATCACCAGTTTTGTCCTCCAATTGCGAAAACATTCTGTTGGCACCCACCTACATAGGGAGAATGATCATCACGATAAGATAAGAGAAATCAGAGATCGCGCAGAAAAATTTAAGTGCTCGTTTTTCCCGCTTGCCGTTCGAGAGTGGAACGGTAGAGAGACAGCTTGAAGGTGGCTCAAATGGCTCTGAGCACTATGGGACTTAACTGCTGTGGTCATCAGTCCCCTAGAACTTAGAACTACTTAAACCTAACTAACCTAAGGACATCACACACATCCATGCCCGAAGCAGGATTCGAACCTGCGACCGTAGCGGTCACGCTGTTCCAGACTGTAGCGCCCAGAACCGCACGGCCACACCGGCCGGCGCTTGAAGGTGGTTCATTGAATCCTCTGTCAGGCACTTTATTGTGAATAGCACAGTAATAATGTAGATGTAGATGAATAACTACTACATTCTTCACTCAAATTTTTCAAAATATTCCCTGCGGTTTACTATTGTGCGAAGTGTCACAATAACTACTGGAAATAAGGAAAAGAAAATAATTATCAAGCTGTGATGTGGGGCTGTAAGCTGTGAAAATATCAATATTGATGGAACATTCCGTAGGGTCTAGGAGGAACAAGCCATATTAATAACTTGAATAGAAAGCATTAATGTTCCACAATAGTATTCATTACTTCGTTATGAACTGATTTTCGGCTTCTTAGGTCATCGTCAGATAATGTTGAAGAGATAGTCCACATAACATGAGGGAGAGTTCCTAGCTGAACAAAGAATGCTGTTCAAAGGTATGGGACATTTTATGACTATATCGATACAAAACACAAGCATGATGTGATACCTAAGGAGACATTGAACAAATATATCTGATATTACAGTATATACAAATAATATAACTATGTGAGTATATAAAGGAGAAATGTTCTAAAAGTGAACAATGGCGCAGGATACTAAGCCATGTGGACAAACAGGTGAATGTGACTAACAGAAAGAATAAAGGGAGGGGAGGAACAAGTCTGTGGAATGTGGGTGTGGAATAGTTATAACAAACTTATGGGATAACGGTGAGAGGAATAATAACTGGCTGCTAAGGGAGAGCAGTGGAACCGTGTTTGGTCATTAAGGACCAGGTCAGGATTCTATGATTGGTATTTATTAATGGCCGGCATTTCAAGTAATATTAGTTTTCTGCCTTTATGGAGGACATCACATTTCACATCATATGAATGACGCTCATTCAGAGGATGTTCAGCATATGATGTGAAATGCGATATCCTCCATAAAGGAACTGTAGGCAGAAAAGTAACATTACTCGAAATTCTGGCCATTAATAAATACCAATCATAGAATCCTGACCTGGTCCTAAATGACCAAACACGGTACCATTACCCGCCCTCATTAAAGTAGCAGCCGTTATTATTATGTTTTGCTAAAGGCGGACCCCACCCAAAAACATATGTTATTATTCCTCTCACCATTAGCTCATACACTTGTTATAACTGTTTCACACCCACATTCCACAGACTTCTCCTCTCTTTATTCGGTCTGTTCGTTACATTCACCTGTCTGTCCATATGACGTAGTACCGTCGCCATTGTTCACATTTAGAACATTTCTCGTTTATACACTCACATATTTTTATTATTTGTATATATCGTAATATAAGATTTATTAGTTCAGTGTCTCTTTAGGGCTCACATCACGTTTGTGTCTTGTATCGATACAGTCATAGTATGTCACATATCTTTGAACAGCAATCTTTGTGCAGGTACGAAATCTCGCTGAAGTTGTGTGGACTGTCTGTTTAGCACTAAGTTATTAGACGATGGCCTAAAAACCAAAGCCGGTACATAACGAACTAAAAAAACATTATTGTGGAACATTAATGTTTTGTTTTCAAGTTACTAAAATATCAATAGTTTTCTACAGAATAGTTTCCTTAGAATGAGAAAGATTGCGTAGCAGAGAACACGTGCAGATCTAAAATCCACAGTTTTAAGTTTTTTCCGCAAAAAGTAAAAGGTTTACAGAGGAAGTGAGTAGAGATGGCGGTAGCTTTGCTTTATATCCATAAAACAGTTTTTTTCGCGACACATCTGGTGATTCGTACGAGGGGCGTTTGAAAACTCCGTGCAAAGTCCGAGAGATGGCACCACCGGTGCGTATCGAGGTCATGTTTAGTTAGTAGCTTCTTTGGAAAGAACGCACACCAAGTTTCAGCCAAACTGGACTGTTTCTTTGTGTTTGGCATTCGTGTGAATCAAGGAAGTCGAGTGATAGTCAAAAAATGGACGAAAAGGAATTTCGCGTGGTGCTTAAACATTAGTTTATGAAAGGTAAAACGCCTCTGGAGACTAAATAGAAGCTTGATAAACATTATGTTTATAAGCGGTTTCAAAATTTTCGGAGTGGCCATACGGGCATAAGTAATGCTGAACGTTCTGGACGCCATGTGGAGGTTACGACTCCATAAATCATTGATAAAATCCATGATATGTTGTTGGATGACAGAAAAGTTAATGTGCGTGAGATTGCTAGTTCTGTGGGCATCTCGAATGAACGGATACATAATATTTTGCATAAACATTTGGACATGAGAAAGCTATCCGCAAGATGGGTTCCGCAGTTGCTCACGCTTGACCAAAAACAGAATCGTGTGAAGTGTTGCAAGGATTGTTTGCAGTTGTTCAGGAAGAATCCACAGGCCTTTAAGCGTCGTTTCGTCACTGTGGATGAAACACGGATACATTACTATACTCCTGAGACCAAACAACAATCTAAACAAAGGGTTACCAACAGAGAATCTGCGCCAAAATAGGCGAAGACCAGTCCCTCTGCCGGAAAGGTTGTGGCGACTGTGTCTTGGGATTCTCAATGGATAATCCTCGTCGACTATCTGGAGAAGGGCAAAACTATTGCAGGTGGATATTATACATTACTGGCCATTAAAATTGCTAGCCCAAGAAGAAATGCAGATGATAAACGGGTATTTATTGGACATATATATATTATACTAGAACTGACATATGATTACATTTCACACAATTTGGGTGCATAGATCCGGAGAAATCAGTACCCAGAACAACCACCTCTGGCCATATAACGGCCTTTATACGCCTGGGAATTGAGTCAAACAGAGTTTGGACGCCGTGTACAGGTACAGCTGCCCATGCAGCTTCAACACGATACCACAGTTCATCAAGAGTAGTGACTGGCGTATTGTGACGAGCCAGTTGCTCGGCCACCATTGACCAGACGTTTGCAGTTGGTGAGAGATCTGGCGAATGTGCTGGCCAGGGCAGCAGTCGAACATTCTCTGTATCCAGAAAGGCCCGTAAAGGACCTGCAACTTGCATTCGTGCATTATCCTGCTGAATTGTAGGGTTTCGCAGGGATCGAATGAAGGGTAGAACCACGGGTCGTAACACAACTGAAATGTAACATCCACTGTTCAAAGGGTCGTCAATGCAAACAAGAGGTGACCGAGACGTGTAACCAATGGCACCCCATACCATCACGCCGGGTGGTACACCAGTATGACGATGACGAATACACGCTTCCGATGTGTGTTCACCGCGATGTCGCCAAACACGAATCCGACCAACATGATGCTGTAAACAAAAGCTGGATTCGTCCAAAAAATAACGTTTTGCCATTCGTGCACCCAGGTTCATCGTTGAGTACACCATCGCAGGCGCTCCTGTCTGTGATGCAGCGTCAAGGGTAACCGCAGCCATGGTCTCTGAGCTGATAGTCCATGCTGCTGCAAACGTTGTCGAACTGTTCGTGCAGATGGTTGTTGTCTCGCAAACGTCCCCATCTGTTGACTCAGGGATCGAGACGTGGCGGCACGATCCGTTACAACCATGCGGATAAGATGCCTGTCATCTCGACTGCTAGTGATACGAGGCCGTTGAGATCCAGCACGGAGTTCCGTATTACCCTCCAGAACCCACCGATTCCATGTTCTGCTAACAGTCATAGGATCTCGACCAACGCGAGCAGCAATGTGGCGATACGATAAACCGCAATCGCGATAGGCTACAATCCGACCTTTATCAAAGTCGGAAACGTGATGGTACGCATTTCTCCTCCTTACACGAGGCATCACAGCAACGTTTCACCAGGCAACGCCGGTCAAGTGCTGTTTGTGTATGAGAAATCGGTTGGAAACTTTCCTCATGTCAGCACGTTGTAGGTTTCGCCATCGGCGCCAACCTTGTGTGAATGCTCTGAAATCTGTTTGTATATCACAGCATCTTCTGTCGGTTAAATTTCGCGTCTGTAGCACGTCATCTTTGTGGTGTAGCAATTTTAATGGCCAGTAGTTATTGGACCGTCTGATAGCCGAACTGGAAGAGAAACGCCGGTGATTGGACCACAAAACGTCGTTTTCCGTAACAACAATGCACTAGCACACACCTCAGCGGTTGTGGTCGCAATATTAATGGAAACAGGATTCCAACTCGTTTCACATCCCCCCTATTCTTGGCTTCTTCAAACTACTACTTGTTCCCCAATTTGAAGAAATGGTTGGCGTTCAAATGACTCTGAGCACTATGGGTCTTAACTGCTGTGGTCGTCAGGCCCCTAGAACTTAGAATTACTTAAACCTAACTAACCTAAGGACATCACACACATCCATGCCCGAGGCAGGATTCGAACCTGCGACCGTAGCGGTCGCGCGGTTCCAGACTGCAGCGCCTAGAAACGCTCGGCCACTCCGGCCGGCGTAAAGATTTTATTCATACGAGGAGGTGACTGCAGAAACTAATAGCTATTTCGCAGACTTGGACAATTCCTATTATCCGGAAGGGATCAACAAATTAGAACAGCGTTGGACGAAGTGTATAAGTAAAAAAGGAGACTATGTCGAAAAATTAAAAAAGGCGTACCCCAAACGCGTAAGTAGTTTTTATTTTTGCAAGGACTTTTCAAACGCCCCTCGTATTTTGAATGGCAAGACAGTTGCGTGTAGCGACCAGCACTCTGTGCTGCGCCGAGCGATGCGTCAGAGAATCGCCGTGGTCCCGGCGCGGCGTGAGCCAGTGAAGTCGCTTCCACTACTGTTCCGTCCTTCCACCACAGCAGGTTGCTTCTGCCTCGTATCACGAGTCGCATCGGGGTCTCGCGGAAGGGACCGCCTTGTTCTGACATGGACGAGATACAGAGAGACAGAAACTGTCGATGACATGCCTCACTCAAACCGCCCAAGGACTACTACTGCAGTGGATGACCGCTACCTCCGAATTATGGCTCGGAGGAACCCTGACAGCAACGCCACGATGTTGAATAATGCTTTTCGTACAGCCACAGGACTCAGTGCCAATAGGCTGCATGATGGGCAACTTCACGGCGAGGTCCATCTTTGCAACCACGACACCGTGCAGCGCGGTACAGGTGGGCCCAACAACATGACGAATGGACCGCTCAGGATTGGCATCACGTTCTCTTCACCATTGAGTGAGTGTCGCATATTCCTTCAACCAGACAATCGTCGGAGACGTGTTTGGAGGCAACCCGGTCAGGCTGGACGCCTTAGACACACTGTCCAGCGACTGGAGCAAGGTGGAGGTTCCCTGCCGTTTTGAGGTGGCATTGTGTGGGGCCGGCGTACACCGCTGATGTTCTGGAAGGCACCGTAACGGCTGTACGATACATGAATGCCATCCTCCGACCGATAGTGCAACCACATCGGCAGAATACTGGCGAGGCATTCGTCTTCATGGACGAGATTTCGCGCCACCCTCGTGCACACCTTGTGAATGACTCCCTTCAGGATAGCGACATCGCTCGACTAGAGCGCCCAGCGTGTTCTCCCGACATGAACCCTATCGAACATGCCTGGGATAGATTGAAAAGGGCTGTTCATGGATGACGTGACCCAACAACCACTCTACGCCGAATCGCCCGTGAGGAGTGGGACAATCTGGACCATCAGTGCCTTGATGAACTTGTGGATAGTATTCCGCGACGAAAACAGGCATGCATTAATGAAAGAGGATGTGCTACTGGGTATTAGAGGTACCAGTGTGTGCAGCAATCTGGAACATCACCTCTGAAGGCCTCGCTGTATTGTAATACAACATGCAATGTGTGGTTTTCATGAGCTTTATAAAGGGCGGAAAAGGTATTTATGTTGATCTATGTTCTAATTTTGTGTACAGTTTCCGGAACTCTCGGAACCGAGGTGATGCAAAACTTTTTCTGATATGTGTATTTTACCGGAATAGACAAATGTTTCAAAAAACAACAGTGAGTGTTGTCTTTATTTATATTCAATTCAGTACACGGTCATTTGTTCTGTAGTATTCGTAACTGATACAGTTAACAGTGTTAGTTTATTAAATTTGACAGGAAGAACGCAAAAGGGGTCATAGTTCCCCTAGGATTGATAATCATCCACTCTGTTTTGAAGGCAGATTACTTTGATAGATACTTGAACAGTATACACACTGACGTGACAAATGTCATGTTATGCCTCCTAACACCGACTGTCGGCCACGATAGCTGAATGCTCGGAGTGATGGTTTGCCATCCTACGGACCCGGGTTCGATTCCCGGCGGGGTTGGGTTTTCTCCGCTCAGGGACGGGGTGTTGTGATTTCTTCTTCATCATTTCACCCCGATCCGGCGCGCAGGTCGCCCAGTGTGGCGTCGAATGTACTAAGACCTGCACGAAGGCGGCCGGATTTGCCCCGTAAGGGGCCTCCCGGCCAATGACGCCAAACCCTCATTTCCATTTACATACCAAGTCGGACATCGTTTTGCCCGGCGTAGTGCAGTAACTCGACGTGGCACAGACATAACAAGTCGTTGGAACTCCCCTGCGGAAATACTGAGCCATGCTTCCTCTCTAGCTGCCTATAATTACGAAAGTGTTACCAGTGCAGGATTTTGTGCACGAACTGACAGCTCGATTACGCCCTATAAATATTCTATGCGATCCATATTGGGCAATCTGAGTGGCCACATCATTCGTTCGAATTGTCCAGAGTATTCGTCAAACCAATCACGAGGTATTTTGGCCAAGTGACACAGTGCATTGTCAGCCATAAAAATTCCATCGTTGTTTGGCTGCAAATGGTCTCCTAGTAACCGAGCATAACCGTTTCCTGTCAACAATCGGTCCAGTTGGACCAGAGGATCCAGTCCATTCCTTGTAAACAGGGGCCACACCATTATTGAACTGCCACCAGCTTGCACAGTGCCTTGTTGACAACTTGGATCCGTGGCTTCGCGGCATCTGCGCCACACTCGAACCCTACCATCACCTCTTACCACCTGAAATCTGAACTCATCAGACCTCTCCACGGTTCTACAGACGTCCAGGGTGCAACCGATATGGTCACAAGCCCAATAGAGGTGCTGCAGGTGACGTCGTGCTGTTAGCAAAGGCAATCGCGTTGGTCGGCTGCTGCAATATCCCTTCACCATGAAATGTCACCACACTGTCCTAACGGATACGTTTGTCGTATGTCTCACTTTGATTTATCCGGTTATTTCACCCGGTGTTGCTTCTCTGTCAGCACTGACAACTCTACGGAAACGCCGCTGCTCTCGGTCGTTAAGTGAAGGCCGTCGGCCACTGCGTTGTCCTCGGTGAGAGGTAATGCCCGAAATGTGGTATTCTCGACACACCCTGACACTGTGGATCTCACAATATTGAAATCCCTAACGATTTCCGAAACGGAATGTCCCAAGCGTCTACCTCCATCTACCATTCCACATTCAAACTACGTTAATTACCATTGTGTCGGAAGTTTTACTAACGCCGTATGAGGTGCATTCAAGTTCTAAGGCCTCTGATTTTTTACTCCAGACTAGAAAGAGATAGAAACATGCGCATTGTTTTAAAATGAGGCCGCGTTCATTGTCAATACGTCCCAGAGATGGCAGCACCGTACGGCAGATGGAATTTTACCGCCAACGACGAGAATGAGAACTGTTTTAAATACTTAAAATGGCGACGTTTTCCTTACTTGAACAGCATGCAATCATTCGTTTTCTGAATTTGCGTGGTGTGAAACCAATTGAAATTCATCGGCAGTTGAAGGAGACATGTGGTGATGGAGTTATGGATGTGTCGAAAGTGCGTTCGTGGGTGCGACAGTTTAATGAAGGCAGAACATCGTGTGACAACAAACCGAAACAACCTCGGGCTCGCACAAGCCGGTCTGACGACACGATCGAGAAAGTGAAGAGAATTGTTTTGGGGGACCGCCGAATGACTGTTGAACAGATCGCCTCCAGAGTTGGCGTTTCTGTGGGTTCTGTGCACACAATCCTGCATGACTACCTGAAAATGCGAAAAGTGTCATCCAGGTGGGTGCCACGAATGCTGACGGACGTCCACACGGCTGCCCGTGTGGCATGTTGCCGAGCAATGTTGATGTGCAACGACAGCACGAATGGGACTTTCTTTTCGTCGGTTGTGACAATGGATGAGACGTGGATGCCATTTTTCAATCCAGAAACAAGGCGCCAGTCAGCTCAATGAAAGCACACAGATTCACCGCCACCAAAAAAATTTCGGGTAACCACCAGTGCTGAAAGAATGATGGTGTCCATTTTCTGGGACAGCGAGGGCGTAATCCTTACCCATTGCGTTCCAAAGGGCACTACGGTAACAGGTGCATCCTACGAAAATGTTTTGAAGAACAAATTCCTTCCTGTACTGCAACAAAAACGTCCGGGAAGAGCTGCGCGTGTGCTGTTTCACCAAGACAACGCACCCGCACATCGAGCTAACGTTACGCAACAGTTTCTTCGTGATAACAACTTTGAAGTGATTCCTCATGCTCCCTACTCCCCTGACATGGCTCCTAGTGACTTTTGGCTTTTTCCAACAATGAAAGACACTCTCCGTGGCCGCACATTCACCAGCCGTGCTGCTATTGCCTGAGCGATTTTCCAGTGGTCAAAACAGACTCCTAAAGAAGCCTTCGCCGCTGCCATGGAATCACGGCGTCAGCGTTGTGAAAAATGTGCACGTCTGCAGGGCGATTACGTCGAGAAGTAACGCCAGTTTCATCGATTTCGGGTGAGTAGTTAATTAGAAAAAAAATCGGAGGCCTTAGAACTTGAATGCACCTCGTATATCAACACATCGCTATCCCTTGACTTTTTGTCACTACAGTGTGTAAAATACATCTGGTTGTCGTATTAATATTCATATTGCTAGAGATGTGTGAGACTTAGTAATGAATAATCGATCCCAGATTGTAGGCAAATCGCACCTCTTGCCCTTTCTCTCTTTCCAGACACCTGTGTAGGTGTCAGACTACAGTAATCTGGGGTTCTTTTCTCAAATAGTCCTAGGATTATTTCTGCGGCTTGTCGTGTCATTCTTCTCTGGAAATGACCTTTCTATCAAAGAAATTCAAACAGCACCATGGGCTGGAGTCATAGAGTATACATGTTTATGGAGTGAGCATAGCCTACTGCAGGTGTCTTCAAAATCAAAGCGGACCGGTCTGCAGTTTGTAATAATAGAGAAACTTGAATATTATACGTATTCACCCTGTTCTATATGCACTTCTGCACGTTTGAGATTTGTTAGCAGCTCTCTCTCTCTCTCTCTCTGTCTTGAGCCTTTTCCCGCAGTTATGCAGGGTCAGCCATGGTTAATCGAATGTGGCATGTTAATTTAAGGGATGGCCAGATGCCCTTCCTGTATCCACCCGGTACCTCCTGGGACGGAATCTGTGTACTCAGATTGTCTGCATCCAGTGTAAGCCATGGAAAAGAGCGAATGTCATCAGATGTCTGTGAGCAGTGTAACTGAGGCGAAGAGTGGGGACCAGCCAGGTATTCACCTAGTGGGATGTGGAAAACCGCCGAAAAACTACATCCAGGCTGGCTGGAACACTGGCCCTCGTCGTTAATCGACCAGGCGGATTCGGTCTGGGGCCGGCGCGCCTACCCGAATCCAGGTAGCAACACGTTAGCGCTTTAGGCTACCCTGGCGGGTGAGTATTGCTAGCAGCAATGGCGTAATATTGTCGTCCAAACATCTTTCATAGATGTGTACAACAAATGTATAATTGCAAATGTCGCATTGATATGAGGCACTTTCTACGTTCAAAAATATCGGGATACGGTATTATAAAGTCTTGTATTGTAGAGGTAATTTCTGCGATTTATGGCATGTGTTTACGAGACAAGTGCTAGATAAATTAACAAGTGTACCTAAGCAAGCTGCAAGTTAGTATGTAGATATTGGTGCTATGTTCATATAGAGATAAAATTTATACCTGACAGTCTGAGTAATTTCCTCTGATTTATGCAGATTCTCAAACCATTGTGGGCAGCTAATTATTTATGCGTGAGAAGATTTCCTTGTCATTGTAGCGTAATTAATGAGAACAGATTCGACAATATGAAACAGTGCAACAGAAAACGTAAGAAAGTTTTGTTGGCTGCGACTTCCCTTATTGCTCCAAAATTAGAGTACTGATCCTGAGTTTTAATTTTTTGTGCATACTGTATGGTTTTACTTTTTTGATGAGACGCCGAAAAAATGTTATAGATATTTTATTTGTCTATGAAAAGCAGAAGGGTAACTGAAGAAAAATTGGAAATAATAATGGACTATCAGGTGGTACAGGTCGCTATCCATATTTACTGTAACACTCTCACAGTTCCGCTTGCGTTGCTTTTTGGCCACATTTCGGCGCCGTTTACAGTGACATTGTAATGTAATTGACTAGAACAGAGATTCAACAATATGAGTAAGTACAACAGAAAGCGTAAAAAGATGGCTGTCAGTATCTTTTACAACGATAAACCATCCAAACTTGCAAATTTCACTTTTTTTATTCACTCGGAAATAAAAAAAAGTGAAGTTTGTAACTTTGGCTGGTTTATCGTTGTACTGATTAACAGAAGTTGCTGATCTACAATTATTCCAGCGTGCTGGAAGTTCATAAATACTTATTCCGTTACCGAACTAAACGTAAATAAAGCGGAATCAGAGGTGTGATATTGTGGCGAACAAGCAGAATACCATTGCTCACTACATCTTTAAGCCAAGTTCAGATCCTAGTATCAAATTGTTGTCTTTAAAACACGTATATTAAAGTTTCTAGATCTTTCCAAAGAGGTATACGTAAGATAAAAAAGAACGCCATGCTCTGCTAGAGGGATGCTGTTAGATGAGAGAAATATGACTGTCACTTTTTTTTTTTTAGTCGGCAAAGAGAGAGGAGTCTGTGTTGTGTCTTGAGGAAGAGAGGACGCGAACATTTTTATCGCTCTCACTATTGTAACAGTTTTGTTAATAAGATTGAGTTTTGGGTACACGTAAAGGACATGAAGTGAATTGAAAGCCCTGTTTATTTACTCGTATTTGACAAACAGTTCATCTCACCGCATTGAAATAGAGAAAATACAGCTAAGAACATTTATTATTAGATTTGGTTGTTGTGTCTGTATATTGTGAGGCCAAGGAAATTTAACGTTTTGTTGTTTTCTGCTTCTATGGTGAATTTTATTTTTGGGTTGACTTTGTTCATATCACTATGGAGTTGATGCGACTGGGTGTTTCATCTAGAAGGCATAGGATGTCATCTACATAACGATGCCAATATATTATCCGGTATTGTTTGGGTCCTACTATTGTTTCAAATATTCTATTTTCAATGTGATTAAGAAAAAATGTTGGCTAGAAGGTCACTGACTGGTGACCTCATTGGAATCCCGTCTTTTTGTGAGTAGAACTGATTCCCAAATGAGAAATAGTTTTCCTCTGTGATTAGTTTTAGAATGCTAGCTATTTCTCTTATGCGGGGTTTGGGAATTTCTGTCTATTCTACTAATTGTTGTTTGATGATGTTGATGGTTTCTGTGGGGGGATATTGGAGTACATGGATGTGATGTCAAATGATGTGAGTGTGGCTGTTGTGAGTACATTGATGTCTGATTGTTTGTATCAGCTCTTCCTTGTTGTGTTGTTGTTGTTGTGGTCTTCAGCCCTGAGACTGGTTTGATGCAGCTCTCCATGCTACTCTATCCTGTGCAAGCTTCTTCATCTCCCAGTACTTACTGCAACCTACATCCTTCTGCATCTGCTTAGAGTATTCATCTCGGGGTCTCCCTCTACGATTTTTGCCTTCCACGCTGTCCTCCAATGCTAAATTTGTGATCCCTTGATGTCTCAGAACATGCCCTACCAACCGGTGACTTTTTCTTGTAAAGTTGTGCCACAAACTCCCCTTCTCCCCAATTCTATTCAATACCTCCTCATTAGTTATGTGATCTACCCATCTAATCTTCAGCATTCTTCTGTAGCACCACATTTCGAAAGCTTCTATTCTCTTCTTGTTCAAACTATTTATCGTCCATGTTTCACTTCCATACATGGCTACACTCCATACAAACACTTTCAGAAACGGCTTCCTGACACTTAAATCTATACTCGATGTTAACAAATTTCTCTTCTTCAGAAACGCTTTCCTTGCCATTGCCAGTCTACGTTTTATATCCTCTCTACTTCGACCATCATGTTATTTTTCTCTCCAAATAACAAAATTCCTTTACCACTTTAAGTGCCTCATTTCCTAATCTAATTCCCTCAGCATCACCCGACTTAATTCGACTACATTCCATGATCCTCGTTTTGCTTTTGTTGATGTTCATCTTATATCCTCCTCTCAAGACACTGTCCATTCCATTCAACTGCTCTTCCAAGTCCTTTGCTGTCTCTGACAGAATTACAATGTCATCGGTGAACCTCAAAGTTTTTATTACTTCTCCATGGATTTTAATATCTACTCCGAATATTTCTTTTGTTTCCTTTACTGCTTGCTCAATATACAGATTGAATAACATCGGGGAGAGGCTACAACCCTGTCTCACTCCCTTCCCAACCACTGCTTCCCTTTCATGCCCCTCGACTCTTATAACTGCCATCTGGTTTCTGTATTGTATTGTACCCCTGCCACCTTCAGAATTTAAAAGAGAGTATTCCAGTCAACCTTGGCAAAAGCTCTCTCTAAGTCTACAAATGCTAGAAACGTAGGTTGCCTTTCCTTAATCTTTCTTCTAAGATAAGTCGTAAGGTCAGTATTGCCTCACGTGTTCCAGTATTTCTACGGAATCCAAACTGATCTTCCCCGAGGTCGACATCTACCAGTTTTTCCATTCGTCTGTAAAGAATTTGCGTTAGTATTTTGCAGCTGTGACTTATTAAACTGATAGTTCGGTAATTTTCACATCTCTCAACACCTGCGTTCTTTGGGATTGGAATTATTATATTCTTCTTGAAGTCTGACGGTATTTCGCCTGTCTCATAAATCTTGCTCACCAGATGGTAGTTTTGTCAGGACCGGCTCTCTCAAGGCCGTCAGTAGTTCTAATGGAATGTTGTCTACTCCCGGGGCCTTGTTTCGACTCAGGTCTTTGAGTGCTCTGTCAAACTCTTCACGCAGTATCGTATCTCCCATTTCATCTTCATCTACATCCTCTTCCATTTCCATAATATTGTCCTCAAGTGCATCGCCCTTGTATAGACCCTCTATAGACTCCTTCCACCTTTCTGCTTTCCCTTCTTTGCTTAGAACTGGGTTTCCATCTGAGCTCTTGATGTTCATACAAGTCGTTCTCTTTTCTCCAAAGGTCTCTTTAATTTTCCTGTAGGCAGTATCTATCTTACCCCTAGTGAGATAAGCCTCTACATCCTTACATTTGTCCTCTAGCCATCCCTTCTTAGCAGTTTTGCACTTCCTGTCGATCTCATTTTTGAGACGTTTGTACTCCTTTTTGCCTGCTTCATTTATTGAATTTTTATATTTTCTCCTTTCATCAATTAAATTCAATATTTCTTCTGTTACCCAAGGATTTCTATCAGCCCTCGTCTTTTTACCTACTTGATCGTCTGTTGCCTTCACTACTTCATCCCTCAGAGCTACCCATTCTTCTTCTACTGTATTTCTTTCCCCCATTCCTGTCAATTGTTCCCTTATGCTCTCCCTGAAACTCTGTACAACCTCTGGTTTAGTCAGTTTATCCAGGTCCCATCTCCTTAAATTCCCACCTTTTTGCAGTTTCTTCAGTTTTAATCTACAGTTCATAACCAATAAATTGTGGTCAGAATCCACATCTGCCCCTGGAAATGTCTTACAATTTAAAACCTGGTTTCTAAATCTGTCTTACCATTAAATAATCTATCTGATACTTTTTAGTATCTCCAGGGTTCTTCCATGTATACAACCTTCTTTCATGATTCTTGATCCAAGGTTTAGCTGTGATTAAGTTATGCTGTGTGCAAAATTCTACCAGGCGGCTTCCTCTTTCATTTCTTAGCCCCAATCTGTATTCACCTACTATGTTTCCTTCTCTCCCTTTTCCTACTCTCGAATTCCAGTCACCCATGACTAATAAATTTTCGTCTCCCTTCACTACCTGAATAATTTCTTTTATCTCATCATACATTTCATCAAGTTCTTCATCATCTGCAGAGCTAGTTGGCATATAAACTTGTACTACTGTAGTAGGCATGGGCTTCGTGTCTATCTTAGCCACAATAATGCGATCACTATGCTGTTTGTAGTAGCCTACCTGCACTCCTATTTTTTTATTCATTATTAAACCTACTGCAGCATTACCATTATTTGATTTTGTATTTATAACCCTGTATTCACCTGACCAAATGTCTTGTTCCTCCTGCCACCGAACTTCACTAATTCCCACTATATCTAACTTTAACCTATCCATTTCCCTTTTCAAATTTTCTAAGCTACCTGCCCGATTAAGGGATCTGACATTCCACGCTCCGATCCGTAGAACGCGTTTTCTTTCTACTGATAACGACGTCCTCCTGAGTAGTCCCCGCCCGAAGATCCGAATTGGGGACTATTTTACCTCTGGAATATTTTACCCAAGAGGACGCAATCATCATTTGATCATACAGTAAAGCTGCATGCTCAGGGAAAAATTGCGGCTGTAGTTTCCCCTTGCTTTCAGCCGTTCGCAGTACCAGCACAGCAAGGCCGTTTTGGTTATTGTTACAAGGCCAGATCAGTCAATCATCCAGACTGTTGCCCTTGCAACTACTGAAAAGGCTGCTGCCCCTCTTCAGGAACCACACGTTTGTCTGGCCTCTTAACGGATACCCCTCCGTTGTGGTTGCACCTACGGTACGGCCATCTGTATCGCTGTGGCACGCAAGCCTCCCCATCAAAATGCAAGGCCCGTGGTTCATGGGCTGTGTATGCTTTTGTTATTTGTGTGTATGTGATGTTCCTTTAAGTATGTGTGCATTTCTCTGGCTAAGTGATATGTGGGTGTACCTCTGAAATTGACAGCGGGTCGTACCGGAATGCCCTCTTTTTGGAGCTTTAGTAGGCTGTTCAGTGTGGGTGCTTGGGGGTTCTTTTGTTACAGCCATTTCGCTTTATGTTTTGTGAATATATGTGAGACATCTTTTAGAAGTGTTTGTGTGTTTTTCTGGTATCTTTGTGTTGGGCCGCTGGCTAGCATTGTTATGTCTTCCAGAAATTTTACAGGTTAAATGAAATGGATTTTTTTTTTCTGAGGTACTGTTGAACTGAATACTATTCATTTATGTTGTGAAACAAATATGTTTTTAACAAGACTCTATATAATGGACAGTGTTATGGCTAATGTTTAGAATACATGATCTTAATTACAGGATATATGGTTATGGTGTCATAGGTTGTGAAGTTGTGAAATTGACAAAGAACTATCTAACTGAGCACTAGTAATTTACACTGAGAAACAAACATGTTTTACATTGTAAATAACATTTTTTTAAGTAGTGGGCAATATTGAACATAGTACATGGTTAAAATATGTCGTTATTGAAATTTATGGAGTAAGGAATAGGAAATTGTGTTATGTTTTAATTTTGTGTTGCAATGTGTGTCATTGCGGCAGTTTGTGCATATGTGGCTGGTTGATCACATCACGTGAAGCTTAAAAGTGGGGATGTGCTCAGTTGTAACTGATAATTTACAACCAGCTGGGTATTTTCAGATAAATGTATATTCACCTCAAGTGCTTCTAATAGGCTTAGTTTTCTTCCTTTGTTGGCTATATGCAGTACTTCTGTGTGAGTTAGGTATTTGCGTCCTTCCTTCAGCACACGCTCGGCAAAGGTAGATCTGACTTAATGGAATCTCCGGCTGTATTTGCGTTCAATAAGCCTAGATGTTATTGTCCTGTCTGTCTACCAATACACCGTGTGTTGCAATTTCATAACCACTGTTGCTAATTAATAATTCTCTTTTGTCGTTGCTATTCAATAAGTATGGGCTGTAGTGCCTCTTACATAATAGGGAGTTTTGTAGTTGCAGGATTTGAGGGTTTTGGCTAACTTGGCAGATAGGTTTCCTAAAAACGGACTAGTTCACCAGTTTGTTTTAGATGTGACTGTTGCTGCAGAGGGCGCATACACATCGAGTAACATTTTACTCCTTTCTCTTTTCTTGCTGATTGGGCTTGCAGTGAAATATGTGTTTTGAAAGTACACTGTAAGTAAGGTTCCAGTATCACTGCTTAAAACATTTCTTGAATATTGTGACAGCTGTTTCGGAAAGATCTCCATTTTCAAGTACGTCTATGTTGTCCTGACATATCGTGTGAATGTATCTGCTGACTGTTTTCGTTATATTTCACGTGAAATGCTAAAATATCGATTTCACCTCGATTTTGTGCTATTATGTACGGTATGGGGTTATATTCTGTTGTATATTGTAAATATTTCCTGTAATTTTTTGACAGTGAACTGTTTTATATTTTTCTCCTTTGTTTATTGTGTAAAATGATGTCAATTAAATCAGAGGTATAGCCATTGTTAGATGCAATATTTACAATAGTATCTAACTAAAACATAACAGAATTTCCTATTCCACACCCCACAAACTTCAGAAATGTAACTTGTAATACTTTAATACTGTATATTAACCATCTGCTTAGTTTGCTACAAATAAAAGTGTTATTTACATGTAAAACTTGTTTGTTTCTCAATATAAGTTACTAGTGCTCAGTTAGATAGTTCTCTGTCATACATACATTCATTAATCCTTGTTCCATACATCATGGATGCGACATTTCGTAATGATGTGGAAAATGTCACTTTAACATAGGTTTTCTTTACAGAATATGATTAATTAATTTTTTTTACAGTTACTACTTCATATCGAAGAACTCATCTATTGAGTAGAAGGAGTTGTCAGTCAGAAATTCTTTTAATTTGCTTTTAAATGTCGGTTGGCTATCTGTCAGACATTTAATACTATTTGGCAAATGACCAAAGATTTTTGTGGCAGCATAATTCACCCCTTTCTGTGCCAAAGTGAGATTTAATCCAGAATAGTGAAGATCATCATCCCTTCTTCTAGTGTTGTAGCTATGCACTTCACTATTATTTTTGAAATGGGATGGGTTATCAATGACAAATTTCATAAGTGAATATATGTATTGCGAAGGTACTGTGAATATCCCGAGTTCCTTAAGTAAATGTCTGCAAGGTGATCTTGGGTGGGCTCCAGCTATTATTCTGACTACACGCTTTTGTGCAATGAATACTTTCTCTCTTAATGAAGAATTGCCCCAAAATATGATGGCGTATGAAAGCAGTGAATGAAAATAGGCATAGTAGGCTAATTTACTGATATGTTTACCACAAAAATTTGCAATAACCCTAATAGCACAAGTAGCTGAACCTAAGCGTTTCAGCAGATCATCGATGTGTTTCTTCCAATTCAATTTCTCAACAATGCCTAAGCAACAGACTTCTGTTCATAGTCTATATTTATCAATTTCACAACTTCACAAATTGTGGAATCATAACCACATATACTGTAATAATGTAAGCTTATGTATTCTAATTGTTGAGTATAATACTGGACATTGTCTAGAGTTTAGTTTACAATGTTAAAAAACATGTTTGTTGCACAACATAAATGAAGAGTATTCAGTTTAACAGCTCAGAAAAAAATCCATTTAATTTAACCTGTAGTACTGCTTAGTTTAATTATTTATTCTGCTTAACATTGTTCACTGTGTAAAGTGTAATTTCAACATTAAGGAACAAGTTTGACGCACAACTCTCTATGCAAATGATTGTATGATCTACTATAATGTTTTTGGTTACCTAAGAATCAGTGTCCCTTCCAGACGCTAGTGGGCTGTTTACTGAAGATGGCCTAAAAAGCCGAAAACTAGTTCGAAATAAGCAAAAATCAGTAGTACAAAAATAATGTACTAGTTAGAAGGACTTGCCTTTCCTTTTAGGCAACCAAACGGTATTTACTGTCTCCTTTTAAGAAATCGTATGGAAGACGTAAATGAGTCAAATTACATTGTTGACCGTAAGACCAGGAACTTTTGCTCAGTCACTTCCCATATTTCCGCATTTGCCCATTCTTATTCCCTGTTAGGTAGCGTATTATAAACATGATATGACGTTCATACGAAGGAAACCCGTTTATTCAAGTACCTTTTTTTGAAATCTGAGGAATACATTTTCGATGCTCGATAATTATAACTACTTTTAAAAACAACCCAACTTTTAGCAGTGCTATCAAGTAACTCACACACATACTGTGGGGGTAGGTAACCTCAGATTTCCAGCAGCTAATCGGGACAGAGGTTAAAATTCCACAGTGAGTTTCATTCACGGCGTGAAGTAACGGAATGCGTCAATACAGGCCAAACAAAACAAGACGACATTTGGTAAGTGACACACGACACAGCGCCTCAGATAAGATAGAGACGAGGAAAGTGTCCCACACGGCGCAATGCTACGCCTCCCCTGCCCCATTTGTTGCAAAGTATGCTGAAACTGTTTACGGCACCTGTTACACGCTGGAAGAACCGACAATTAAAAGAAAACTACGTAATGGTGTTTAAAATGATTTCTGCTATTGCCAACATACATTAAAGGAGGTAATCAGTGAACTTAAGTGTGAATGTGTATGTGTCTCTGCGTGAAGATGACCAGAAAGAATGACGAGAATTGTTCAAGAACAAACAATAGATGTTCCGTGAAAATCGCTCAAGATTGTGTACCAACAAGCTTACATTCCGATAAGGAGACAGAAAAACATTACGTACAGTTAAAGAAGCTGGTTAATCCCACTGCAAAATGACGGGAGATTTTAATGCGGGGCTCGAAGCAATACTAAATGACAATTCTTCCATTGGAAAGTTTGAGTATTATGCCAGAACTGGCAAAGGCCGTACATCCGTACACACATTGTTCCAGATGAAGACAAACAGATTTTGTAAGGAAAAGTTGTAACTACAAACTAATGCTCTATAGATTACCAAACCATAAAAAGATAGTTTGTGGTGTGATTGCTCTAAAGCACTTACGAATTTCACGTAATTACGGAGGAAACGAGAGGAAACAGAATTCTCTTCGGAAGCTCACTTTGACCGAATACCTTTTATAAAAGCAGTGGAAAACGCAATATTATTCAAGACATTTTACATTTTTTTTGCGAAGGAAAGAAGATAGATTAGAATTTAACGGGCCGGCGACGTAGTGTTTATTAGAAAGAGAATGAGGAAGGACGAGGAAGAAAGTTTTTCTCGAGATGCTTTTGAAGAAAACACATCCCCATTCGCGTGAAGTGCTTACGAGAAGTCTATAAATCCGAAAAGTGGTTTGATGCGAGATGATTTGAAACCTCTGCCACGCGACTACAATAACAGTAAAGTGTCTTACCCGTAGCGCCTCATTGATTCGCGTTTGGTACAAGAATGGACACAGAGAGATTACATGCTGATATTTCTGTACTGCCTACCCTTTCCACACCGTCATAAACAAAACTGTACGGGCTTTTCACTCTTTATGTAATGAACCTCACAATTTCTTAAAGACAGCGAAACATTCTCCCGTGATTTGAAACGTTTTCGCTGACACTGCAGTACTCTCTCTTCCCTAGACGTTTCTTCATTACGATAATGGATTCTCAGCTCGCGCTGCGCTTTACCGCCACCATATGTCAGAATGAAAGAGCGCGATTTTGTATGTTTCGCTGCTATTTGTCTTAGATCCACAAACCGTTCTCAGACGACAAATGAAAGACGACGGCGCTCTGTCCGGCTGTAGATAGCGCCTTGAAACTGGCGTACATTAGTCCAGTCATTTTATATCTCTGCTCACTGCAAAACAAAACACTGCACACACTGAAATGGTAATATGATCGGCGTAATTTTGGTCAGGCGACTTGAGTCCTTACTGTAATATCGCTCTAATCATCAAACTATCACTTGCATCACACGTATGAAAGTAACAGTGTTTCGGAATGAATTAATAAAATATTTAGAAGGAGAGACAGCATTGGTCGTATTTTTTTGTTTTATTAACCGCAAAATCGATATTCGGTCACTTAGTGACCATCCTCAGTGCTGTAATATATAATTTAAATTGGTAGGCACTGGTGTCAACAAGCTTCTCAGTTTATGTGATCGCTCTAAGCTTGTTGACACCAGTGCCTACCAATTTAAATTATACATTACAGCACTGAGGATGGTCGCTAAGTGACCGAAAAACGATTTTGCGGTTAATAAAACAAAAAAATACGACCAATGCTGTCTCTCCTTCTAAGTATATCCATTATCTGGTCCTGGTGCACAGGACACTCCATGGAGTCGCCAATCAATAATAAAATATTACTTTCCTCCATTACCAAATTAACTACACTACTGTCCATTAAAATTGCTACACGAAGAAGAAATGCAGATGATAAACGGGTATTCATTAGGCAATATACTCGTATATTATAGAACTGACATGTGATTACATTTTCCCGAAGTTTGGGTGCATAGATCCTGAGAAATCAGACCCCAGAACAACCACCTCTCGCCGTAATAACGGCCTTGACACGCCGGGGCATTGAGTCAAACAGATCTTGGATGGCGTCTACAGGTACAGCTGCCTATGCAGCTTCAACACGATACCACAGTTCATCAAGAGTAGTGACTGGCGTATTGTGACGAGCCAGTTCAAATGGTTCAAATGGCTCTGAGCACTATGGGACTTAACATCTGTGGTCATCAGCCCCTAGAACTTAGAACTACTTAAACCTAACTAACCTAAGGACATCACACATATCCATGCCCGAGGCACGATTCGAACCTGCGACCGTAGCACTCGCGCGGTTACGGACTGAGCGCCTAGAACCGCGAGACCACCGCGGACGAGCCAGTTGCTCGGCCACCGTTGACAAGACGTTTTCAGTTGGTGAGAGATCTGGAGAATGTGCTGGCCAGGGCAGCAGTCGAACATTTTCTGTATCCAGAAAGGTCCCTACAGGACCTGCAACATGCGGTCGTGCATTATCCTGCTGAAATGTAGGGTTTCGCAGGGATCGAATGAAGGGTAGAGCCACGGGTACACCATCGGAGGCGCTCCTGTCTGTGATGTAGCTGTAGTCTCCGAGCTGATAGTCCATGCTGCTGCAAACGTCGTCGAACTGTTCGTGCAGATGGTTGTTGTCTTGCAATCGTCCCCATCTGTTGACTCAGAGATCGAGACGTGGCTGCACGATCCGTCATAGCCATGCGGATAAGATGACTGTCATCTCGACTTCTAGTGATGCGAGGCCGTTGGGATCCAGCATGGCGTTCCGTATTACCCTCCTGAACCCACCGATTCGATATTCTGCTAACAGTCATTGGATCTCGACCAACGCCAGCTTCAGTGTAGCGATACGATAAACCGCAATCACGATAGGCTACAGTCCGACCTTTATCAAAGTCGGGAACGTGATGGTACGCATTTCTCCTCCTTACACGAGGCATCACAACAACGTTTCACCAGGCAACGCCGGTCAACTGCTGTTTGTGTATGAGAAATCGGTTGGAAACTTTCCTCATGTCAGCACATTGTAGGTGTCGCCACCGGCGCCAACTTTGTGTGAATGCTCTGAAACGCTAATCATTTGCATATCACAGCATCTTCTTCCCGTCGGTTAAATTTCGCGTCTGTGGCACGTCATCTTCGTTGTGTAGCAATTTTAATGACCAGCAGTGTATTTGTTGATGCCTATGAGTCGTTCATACCGGTCCCTTTGTTTGATCATATTTTACGATAAATTTCCTTTCCGTAGGATTCGATTTAGTCTTTCCTTAGTACTTATTCTATCTATCCATGCAATCTTCAAAATCTTCTGCAGCACCAAGTCTTCTTCTTCTACGTCCTCTTCAACGTCCACGTTCCACGTCCGCATTAATTCTTTTCCGCATCTACATCGTACTCCGAGAGCCACCTAACGGCGTGTGGCGGAGAGTATTTCTGATACCAACTAGTGATCAGGCAGTATCATAGGCCCTCTGCTGTTCCTGATGTGCATAAATGATCTAGGTGTAATCTGAGCAGCCCCCTTAGATTTCTTGCAGATGACGCTGTAATTTACCGTCTAGTAAAATCATCAGACGATCAATTGCAATTACAAAATTATGTAGAGAGGATTTCTGTATGGTGCGAAAAGTGGCAATTGGGACTAAACAAAGAAAAGTGAGAGGCCATCCACACTGGTACAAAAAGAAATCCGATAAATTTTTGGTCTACGATAAATCGCACAAATCTAAGGGCTGTCAATTCTACTAAGTACCTAGGAATTCTAATTACGAGCAACTTAAACTGGAAAGACTACGTAGATAATATTGTGGGGAAGAAGAAACAAAGACTGCGCTTTGTCGGCAGAACACTTAGAAGATGCGACAGACCCACTAAAGAGACAGCCCACTTTACACTTGATCGTCCTCTGCTGGAATATTGCTGCGCGGTATGGGATCCTTACCAGGTAGGATTGACGGAGGACATCGAAAAGGTGCAAAGAAGGGCAGCTCGTTTTGTGTTATCGCGCGATAGGGGTGAGAGTGTCTCTGATATGATACGCGAGTTGGCGTGGCAGTTACGGAAACAAAGGCGGTTTTCTTTGCGGCGAGAGCTATTTACGAAATTTCAACCACCAGCTTTCTCTTCCGAATGCGAAAATATTTTGTTGACACCCACCTACGTAGGGAGAAATGATCATCATAATAAAATAAGAGAAATCAGAGAACGGAAAGATTTAGGTGTTCCTTTTTCCCACGCGCCGTTCGAGAGTGGAATGGAAGCACATCTACATCTACATCTACATTTATACTCCGCAAGCCACCCAACGGTGTGTGGCGGAGGGCATTTAACGTGCCACTGTCATTACCTCCCTTTCCCGTTCCAGTCGCGTATGGTTCGCGGGAAGAACGGCTGCCGGAAAGCCTCCGTGCACGCTCGAATCTCTCTAATTTAACATTCGTGATCTCCTCGGGAGCTAGAAGT
This sequence comes from Schistocerca piceifrons, assembly GCF_021461385.2. Classification (NCBI taxonomy): domain Eukaryota; kingdom Metazoa; phylum Arthropoda; class Insecta; order Orthoptera; family Acrididae; genus Schistocerca; species Schistocerca piceifrons. Next base: position 50,624,265 of record NC_060147.1, on the reverse strand, counting down.
AGGGGGAAGCAATATATTCGATACCTCATCCAGAAATGCACCCTCTCGAAACCTGGACAGCAAGCTACACCGCGATGCAGAGCGCCTCTCTTGCAGAGTCTGCCACTTGAGTTTGCTAAACAACTCCGTAACGCTATCACGCTTACCAAATAACCCTGTGACGAAACGCGCCGCTATTCTTTGGATCTTCTCTATCTCCTCTGTCAAAATCCGACCTGGTACGGATCCCACACTGATGAGCAATACTCAAGTATAGGTCGAACGAGTGTTTTGTAAGCCTCCTCCTTTGTTAATGGACTACATTTTCTAAGGACTCTCCCAATGAATCTCAACCTGGCACCCGCCTTACCAACAATTAATTTTATATGATCATTCCACTTCAAATGGTTCCGCACGCATACTCCCAGATATTTTACGGAAGTAACTGCTACCAGTGTTTGTTCCGCTATCATATATTCATACAATAAAGGATCCTTCTTTATATGTATTCGCAATACATTACATTTGTCTATGTTAAGCGTCAGTTACCACTCCCTGCACCAAGTGCCTATCCGCTGCAGATCTTCCTGCATTTCGCTGCAATTTTCTAATTCTGCAACTTCTCTGTATACTACAGCATCATCCGCGAAAAGGCGCACGGAACTTCCGACACTACCTACTAGGTCATTTATATATATTGTGAAAAGCAATGGTCCCATAACACTCCCCTGTGGCACGCCAGAGGTTACTTTAACGTCTGTAGACGTCTCTCCATTGATAACAACATGCTGTGTTCTAGAATGAGAGCTTCGGTAAAGTTTGGAAGGTAGGAGACGAGGTACTGGCAGAAGTAAAGTTGTGAGGACGGGGCGTGAGTCGCGCTTGGGTAGCTCAGTTGGTAGAGCACTTACCCGCGAAAGGCAAAGGTCCCGAGTTCGAGTCTCGGTCCGGCACACAGTTTTAATCCGCCAGGAAGTTTCATGCTGTGTTCTGTTTGCTAAAAACTCTTCAATCCAGCCACACAGCTGGTCTGATATTTCGTAGGCTCTTACTTTGTATATTAGGCGACAGTGCGGAACTGTATCGAACGCCTTCCGGAAGTCAAGGAAAATGGCATCTACCTGGGAGCCTGTATCTAATATTTTCTGGGTCTCATGGACAAATAAAGCTAGTTGGGTCTCACACGATCGCTGTTTCCGGAATCCATGTTGATTCCTACAGAGTAGATTCTGGGTTTCCAGAAATGACATGATACGCGAGCAAAAAACATGTTCTAAAATTCTACAACAGATCGATGTCAGAGATATAGGCCTATAGTTTTGCGCATCTGCCTGACGACCCTTCTTGAAGACTGGAACTACCTGTGCTCTTTTCCAATCATTTGGAACCTTCCGTTCCTCTTGAGACATGCGGTACATGGCTTTTAGAAGGGCGGCAAGTTCTTTCGCGTACTCTGTGTAGAATTGAATTGGTAACCCGTCAGGTCCAGTGGACTTTCCTCTGTTGAGTGATTTCAGTTGCTTTTCTATTCCTTGGACACTTATTTCAATGTCAGCCATTTTTTCGTTTGTGCGAGGATTTAGAGAAGGAACTGCAGTGCGGTCTTCCTCTGTGAAACAGCTTTGGAAAAAGGTGTTTAGTATTTCAGCTTTACGCGTGTCATTCTCTGTTTCAATGCCATTATCATCCCAGAGTGTATGGATATGCTGTTTCGAGCCACTTACTGATTTAACGTAAGACCAGAACTTCCTAGGATCCAGTGAACGCTGCGTGTGAGTTGCACAACAGAGCCTCCCTGGCGGGCTACGGTGGCTCAGCCTCGATATCGGCGAGTACTTTTCCTGCCGGGAGTGTACTTAAGAGACGACCGCCCTCAACGTACGTCAGAATCGTTGTGGACGCGCTCGCCGGAGCGGTACCGTTATCACTAGCAATTTTGCCGCCTGGGTCCCAGGTTCGACTCTCTACAGCACACGAGGTAAGTGCTAGCGCGTACGCTATTATACCCAACACCGGACTCTAAAATTCGTGTCCTTCCCCCTCACCCCCTCTTATTAAACAGGCACATCAGAAACTTAACACACGTTGTCGCACGCTAAAGCCATCGCGTAACATGAGCGCCGCATTTGCAGAAGACAGTGCAGGGTGGTTATAATTTAACTTTCGCTACTCTAGTTAGTGCAGACGAAAAAGCATTGGACGGATGCCATATTCCTTGACTTCCGGAAAGCGTTTGACTCGGTGACCCACTGCAGACTCCTAACTAAGGTACGAGCATATGGGATTGGTTCCCAAATATGTGAGTCGCTCGAAGGCTTCTTAAGTGATCGAACCCAGTACGTTGCCCTCGATGGTGAGTTTTCATCGGAGGTGAGAGTATCATCTGGAGTGCCCCAGGGAAGTGTCCGCTGTTGTTTTCTATCTACATAAATGATCTTTTGGATAGGGTGTGTGGTGTGTGTACTGTAAGACCTTCGGTACACACACCATCAGATTATTTGACTTGTCCCTCTAACGAAGTAGGCGAGTGTCAGCAATATGTCTCGTGATCTTATCGTGGCGTGTTTATCTTCTGCCGTTAGGTCAGACGGTAGAAATGCCACTTGCACGCTTAGAGTAGCAGATTGACGGTGACCAACTTTAAACAGAACTTGATTAATTTTCACATACATTTCTTAAAATAATAAAAATCATAGATATTACGTAACTTGATTCTGGATGCTATTTACAATTGACAATCTGAAGTTCCTTTGGTCTTGGTACGTTTATCTTATTCTCACATATCTCTGATACTTGACAAAGTGTCTATTCATTTATCTTCATGGCTATGTGCAGGAATATGGTAATCTCATTAGACGCAGACTGAAACTTGACTATAGACTGGTACAGGCAAATGTAGAACTCGTACAGACTGGTACAGACTAATGCAGACTAATGTAGATTGATGCAGACTGACTAATCGGAGGTCTGTACACTCGTTATAATACCTCGAGCGTTCAGGTATCACTGCGCGAGTGTGATCCGCGAGAAGAAAAGGTCCTACGTTAGCAGCAATCTCATTGCTGCGTTACATATTAATACTCGGATCGGCGGAAGCAGAATTTGGTCCGTTTCTAAGACAGCGCCATCTCGTAGTGCGGAGACGGACGAGCGCTGCGCCTGCGCTTGTGCTTAGCGGGGCGCCCTCTAGTGGGAAAGTTGTGTACGCGCTGATTACGTGGAACTATGTACACAACAGGGTGGATAGCAATGTGCGGCTGTTTGCTGATGATGCTGTGGTGTACGGGAAGGTGTCGTCGTTGAGTGACTGTAGGAGGATACAAGATTTCTTGGACAGGATTTGTGATTGGTGTAAAGAATGGCAGCTAACTCTAAAAATAGATAAATGTAAATTAATGCAGATGAATAGGAAAAAGAATCCCGTAATGTTTGAATACTCCATTAGTAGTGTAGCGCTTGACACAGTCATGTCGATTACATATTTGGGCGTAACATTGCAGAGCGATATGAAGTGGGACAAACATGTAATGGCAGTTGTGGGGAAGGCGGATAGTCGTCTTCGGTTCATTGTTAGAGTTTTGGGAAGATGTGGTTCATCTGTAAAGGAGACCGCTTATAAAACACTAATACGACCAATTCTTGAGTACTGCTCGAGCGTTTGGGATCCCTATCAGGTGGGATTGAGGGAGGACGTACAAGCAATTCAGCGGCGGGCTGCTAGATTTCTTACTGGTAGGTTTGATTATCATGCGAGTGTTACGGAAATGCTTCAGGAACTGGGGTGGGAGTCTCTGGAGGAAAGGAGGCGTTCTTTTCGTGAATCCCTACTGAGGAAATTTAGAGAACCAGCATTTGAGGCTGACTGCAGTACAATTTTACTGCCGACAACTTACATTTCGCGGAAAGACCACAAAGATAAAGATAAGAGATATTAGGGCTCGTACAGAGGCAAAGAGGCAGTCATTTTTCCCTCGTTCTGTTTGGGAGTGGAACAGGGAGAGAAGATGCTAGCTGTGGTACGAGGTACCCTCCGCCACGCACCGTATGGTGCATTGCGGAGTATGTATGTAGATGTAGATGTAGATGTGGTACACAAAAACGTAGCGTTTTTCCATGAGTAGTAAACACAACGGATACACATCAAAGAGACTTTAGCCATCAATAATATGCTCTCCTTCACTATTTACAAGTCTCACAAAGCTGGGGTAACTTTTCCATTCCGCGACTGTGGGAAACACGTGGTTCTGAAGCGAAAAACTCATCGAGCTACGTTCGGAGCGCATTTTCATCCGGAAAGCAGGTTCCTTGAAGGCTTTTCGATAGACATCGGAATAGGTGAAAAACTTAGCGCGAGACCAGGCGAATAAGGTGGATGGGGAATGGTTTCCCAACGCAACTCCTGTATCGCGTTTTTGACAGTGTAGCAGAATGCGGGCGGAGTAGCACCGCATCACACCTTCTTCCTGATCGTTCTTCTCCGATTCCATCTGCAGCACCTTTCAGTTGTTGGTAATGAACCCCAACAGTCACGGATACCCCTCGGCAAAGCAATTCGTATACACCAGTCACTGTTCCACCAAATCCATAACATTATATTTTGTGGATGTGCGCAGGTCTTTACGGGGAGTTGGTGCTTTGATTGAGCTCAACCATTCCTTTCTTATCCTTACGGTCGCATAAAGACACAACTTTATATATATGAATACTATATCTGTTCTTTCGGACATGTCCGAAAGAACAGATACCATCTTCATATACAGAGTGTTACAAAATGGTACGGCCAAACTTTCACGAAACACAAATAAAGAAAAGACATTACGTGGACATGTATCCGGAAACGCTTAATTTCCATGTTAGAGCTCATTTTAGTTTCGTCAGTATGTTCTTCCACCTACGCTCAATGGAGCACGTTATCATGATTTCATACGAGATATTCTAGCTCTACCAACTGGTCCCTTCTTCTAGTCAAGTTGCACCACAAATTCCTCTTCTCCCCAATTCTATAGAGTGTCTCCTCATTAGTTACCCTCCACACTGCCCTCCAGTACTAAATTGGTGATCCCTTGATGCCTCAGACTATGCTCTACTAACCGGTCCCTTCTTCTAGTCAAGTTGCACCACAAATTCCTCTTCTTCCCAATTCTATACAGTGTCTCCTCATTAGTTACGTGATCTACCCATCTAATGTTCATCATTCTTCTGTAGCACCACATTTCGAAAGCTTCTATTCTCTTCTTGTCTAAACTTTTTTCGTCCACGTTTCACTTCCATACATGGCTACACTCCATACAAATACTTTCAGAAACGACTTCGTGATACTTAAATCTATACTTGATATTAACAAATTTCTCTTCTTCAGAAACGCTTTCGTTGCCATTGCCAGTCTACATTTTATATCCTCACCTACCATGATCAGTTATTTTGCTCCCCAAATAGCAAAACTCATTTAGTACTTTGAGCGTATTGTCCAATAGACATAAAGAGACACAAATGAATTTCCTAGCTAATATTAGTGATCAAATGCCCAAATCCGCCCCTTTTTCTATGGCTATGCGATCTAATATAAGTAACGCGCGATGACGGACATCAACTACGTACCAAACACTAGAAGGCACTAGTTTCAAAGATGATCTACACTGGTGTGGAACCTCAGTGGAAATAAAACTTACGTGATCACACCTGTTCAGCTTTATAGCCCTAATAAGCCGAAACAATTAGCAGTATCACCGTATGTACTGCGTCTGGTGCGTCGTAGTGATGGTTCTCGTACACGTGTGTGATGATGGAAGAACTTCAGCCACGACTAAACTCTTTCAAACGCTAGGTCGGCAGAAAGGCCGTCCACTGACTAATATACTCCAATACAGTCTTCTCCTCTCTGTGTTCTACAGACGAGAAACGCTAACTCCCAGCCACATAGACGGAATTCAGATAACGTCTCTACGTGAGTATAGACAGAAGAACTGCTCTCTATCACTGAACACTGCATACTCAACGACGACTCCACTACCCAGAGGTGAAGTCCAGAATGGTATAAGTTCGCAACAGGACAGTGCATAACCGTTCTAACCATAAAATCTCCTGAGAGCAAAGACAACAAGTCCGTCTGCACCAACAAAAGCTGATACTGAGCGACCGTCAGACACGGGTGCTCAAAACAGAAGAGCTCATTCTCTCCACTGCTGGCTCCCCAGCAAAGCTCGGCCCCCCTCCCTCGTAAGAGCAGAAGGTGAATCATATTCTCAAAAGCACGGAATATTCACCCTCTCTACAGATTGTCACGAATGCCGACCAACCATATTTTAGTATTTTGTCGTCCAGCGAGGAAAATTTGCGAGGAAATACCTATCCCCGTTAATTAGGAATACAAACAATGGTACGCTTCTCAGACTAAAAATCCTCAGAAACAACCCAGCCTGCGATTTCCGAGGTAACGCTTCCTCGTTCCTCTCTGCTGCGTCAAAGATTTTCAGAGTTTCTGACGTGTTATCCGGTTATCCTTCCAGCCCCACTACAATGCTGGCCGGTCACCGCTGTATTGTGCTTCAGCGCTCAGGTGCACCGACCGTCCGCCTTGGCTACTTCCTGTGTCAAGCAGGACCAGCACACCTGTGCGGGCCTTTCCAACCAGGGCCTGATTTACGCCTGCCGTTTCATTTCCACTGGTGTTCCAACCTCTACTAGCATAGGCATTCATTCATTACGCCGTTTTGACCCCGTCACCCCTCATGCAATAAGCGTTAATAACTATTTACAAGGTGTACGTGACAATGTCTGTCTTCTTTAAATATTCATATATACGATGTACAACCTGTCAAATCATACCTAATTCCTGTTGTAATCACAGCAAAGTATGTAGATGAGTGCTTGTAAGGTGCGATGTTATAGCCACCTCACATCTTAGGCACTGTACTTCTAGGCACTGTACGTTTACATGTTGGATAAAGTGTGTTGTGGATTGGCAGGAACCAACCCACGGAGTTTGGAGGAAGCCGAAAGGCACGCGTTTTAGCTCACGCAGGCTGGCGTGAGGTCTGGAACAGGAAAAGGAAGTTAGACTAGAAAAAAAGGATGCAGCTGCTGGAATACTTAACTTTAATCCATTAATGTTGAACGTAGCTCTTGTCTGTACATTCTTTACAATGTCAATAGCAACTGATAATGGCGCCTTGCTAGGTCGTAGCAAATGACGTAGCTGAAGGCTATGCTAACTATCGTCTCGGCAAATGAGAACGTATTTTGTCAGTGAACCATTGCTAGCAAAGTCGGTTGTACAACTGGGGCGAGTGGTAGGAAGTCTCTCTAGACCTGCCGTGTGGCGGCGCTCGGTCTGCAATCACTTACAGTGGCGACACGCGGGTCCGGCGTAAATTAACGGACCGCGGCCGATTTAAAGGCTACCACCTAGCAAGTGTGGTGTCTGGCGGTGACACCACAAACTGTGTGCACGCCGTAGTTTGTAAGTAATTTACTTTTGTTTTTTCATGTAGTTGAATAATTGTCACCCTGTATCTGTGTCGTTTACTATGTGCTGCTGATCTGACATGGTGGGGCCTTCTTGTTCCAACGTATGGTCTGCCCTGTCTGTATAGCACATGCAATGCTCGCGATACAGAGTCTCCGATGTTGTTTATAGAGTTCCCGTTATCTTGTGTGTGTGTGTACTGAGTGTCCTATGTCCTGGTTCCTAAGACTCGGTTTCATATGTCCTAGGGCACCGGAGATGAGCACTAGGTGCACAGGCGTCCCTTTCTCGCCGCAGGTACAACTGCCAGTCTGTTTTAGGCCAAACCTGTGAAGATGCACAGTATATGGGCTGTGCGAGAAAGTCCGCCATCCCGCGTGTTGGATTTATCTACTTCAAATTCATCCGCTCTCACATGCTGGCGCCGACCGGCGTGACCGAGCGGTTCTAGGCGCTACAGTCTGGAGCCTCGCGACCGCTACGGTCGCAGGTTCGAATCCTGCCTCTGGCATGGATGTGTGTGATGTCCTTAGTTAGGTTTAAGTAGTTCTAAGTTCTAGGGGACTGATGACCTTAAAAGTTAAGTCCCATAGTGCTCAGAGCCATTTGAACCATATGCTGGGGAAGAAATAGTATACTAGTGTTCCCGCATAAGTTGTGCCCCATTCTGTTTGCCATGTATCAGTTCTCCACTTGTTTAACTTCCGTTTGTCGGTTATGTCTTGTCCAGTTATTTCTCTCATTTTATCGCGTTTTCCCCTTTTCAGCCAGTATGCAGGTACTCCGTGTCGAATTGTAGTACCCATAGGGAAAACTCCCAATACCACGCACAGCGCCTCAGTTGAGGTCGCGACGGAAGCCTCCGAGATTCACCCCTCTGGCAGCTTACTTTTTTAGTTAATGAGTTCACTCGTTAGTAAGTAGGATGTTTGGTTAGTTAGTTAGCTAGTCATATGATTTGTTTGATGATTAATAGTTGTATGGCCTCATGACCACAAAACAAACAAAACTTTTCAGAATCTGCAGAAACAATATTTGGGTCAACATTTGTAAAACTCTAATTCCTTTCTCTCAAACCCCACCCTATTGAGAGAGTTTTAGGTTTAGCGAATCAAAATTTACGAAGTAAATCAGAATTTTTTATTCATCCATAACCATTTTCCACGCAGAAATGAGAACATGGATTTTCTTGAATTCCAGCGCCAACTACCAAGAATGAAAACAAATGTTTAAGACAGAATATACGTAGTTTTTATGTAGAATCTGATTCTGCAATAAAAAATGGGGGTTCCCATTTGAAATTTTAAAGTTGCATCCAGACCCACCCCCATGGGGCTGGGGTGGCTGGCGAAGTTTAGCACCAGCAGATGTCCCCCTAGAAAATAATCAACTTTGGATTCCACACATTTTTGCTTGTGAAGCTTATTCTGCGAGTTATTCTGGTTTGTCAACTTAAAATTTACACCCTGTAGATATGTTGTCTAACTTTATTGTTGGATTTCTTTTCAGCATGCCTCGTAGATGTAGGTAAAGAGTTTTCTCAGTTCCCAGAATAAGATTTTCGCTCTCCAGCGGAGTGTGCGACGGGTCCTGGGTCGCGCTTGGGTAGCTCAGATGGTAGAGCACTTGTCCGCGAAAGGCGAAGGTCCCGAGTTCGAGTCTGTCAGGAAGTTTCAGTTTTCTTAGTTGCTATTGTAACTTTGTTGTTCGTGCACCGTTCACCTATGAACGCAACGAGTCGCGTGGTTTTACTGTCAACTTCGGACCCGGAGTTACCAGATGCCGTGGCGATAAGGTCATCTACGTACGCAACCATCCCGCTTGCCATGCTGTTTTGTCTTCCAGTTCATTCGTAGAGGTTCTGTGTAAATGTCCCAAAAAATCGTTCCGTATATGGATGCTTGTTATACTATTTATGTGCTTAATATCTGAAGTATTGAATACGAAATTTTTGTTGTGCCGACAACCGTCAGATAGGGACCTGCCACTGACATCGGGTGACATACGCTACTGGCCATAAAAATTGCTACACCACGATAATGAGCTACAGACGCGAAATTTAACCGACAGGAAGAAGATGCTGTGATATGCAAGTGATTAGCTTTTCAGAGCATTCACACAAGGTTGGCACCGGTGGCGACACTACAACGTGCTGACATCAGGAAAGTTTCCAACCGATTTCTCATACACAAACAGCAGTTGACCGGCGTTGCCTGGTGAAACGTTGTTGTGATGCCTCGTGTAAGGAGGAGAAATGCGTACCATCACGTTTCCGACTTTGATAAAGGTCGGATTGTAGCCTATCGCGATTGCGGTTTATCGTATCGCGACATTGCTGTTTGCATTGGTCGAGATGCAAGACTGTTAGCAGAATATGGAATCGGTGGGTTCTGGAGGGTAATACGGAACGCCGTGCTAGACCCAACGGCCTTGTATCACCAGCAGTCGAAATGATAGCATCTTATGCGCATGGCTGTAACGGATCGTGCAGCCACGTCTCGATCCCTGAGTCAACAGATGTGGACGTTTGCACGACATCAACCATCTGCACGAACAGTTCGACGACATTTGCAGCAGCTTGGACTATCAGCTCGGAGACCGTGGCTGCGGTTACCCTTGACGCTGCATCACAGACAGGAGCGCCTGCGATGGTGTACTCGACGACGAACCTGTGTGCACGAATGAGAAAACGTCATTTTTACTGATGAATCCAGGTTCTGTTTACAGCATGATGATGGGCGCATCCATGTTTGGCGACATCCCGGTGAACGCACATTGGAAGCGTGTATTCGTCATTGCCATACTGGCGTATCACCTGGCGTGATGGTATGGGGTGCCATCGGTTACACTTCTCGGTCACCTCTTGATCGCACTGTCGGCACTTTGAGCAGTGGACGTTACATTTCAGATGTGTTACGACCCGTGGCTCTACCCTTCATTCGATCCCTGCGAAACCCTACATTTCAGCAGGATAATGCACGACCGCATGTTGCAGGTCCTGTACGGGCCTTTCTGGATACAGAAAATGTTCGACTGCTGCCCTGGCCAGCACATTCTCTAGATCTCTCAGCAATTGAAAACGTCTGGTGAATGGTGGCCGAGCAACTGGCTCATCACAATACGCCAGTGACTACTCTTGATGAACTGTGGTATCGTGTTGAATCTGCATGGGCAGCTGTTCCTGTATACGCTATCCAAGCTCTGTTTGACTCAATGCCGAGGCGTATCAAGGCCGTTATTACGGCCAGAGGTGGTTGTTCTGGGTACTGATTTCTGAGGATCTATGCACCCAAATAGCGTGAAAATTTAATCACATGCCAGTTCTAGTATAATATATTTTTCCAATGAATACCCGTTTATTTTCTTGGCGTAGCAGTTTTAATGGTCAGTAGTGTATTTTTCTGCACGCCTTCGTCGCTGATGACGCGGGTAGCGCGTTCGTTGAGAAACGCTAACCGCGGCGCACTCGCTCAAGAGGAGAGGTGTAATCGGTGGAGGCGGGCTACGGAAAGTAATGTGGCCGTATTTTGAGGTTCAAATGGTTCAAATGGCTCTGAGCACTATGGGACTTAACATCTGAGGTCATCAGTCCCCTGGACTTGGAACTACTTAAACCTAACTAACCTAAGGATATCACACACATCCATGACCGGGGCAGGATTCGAACCTGCGACCGTAGCAGCATCGCGGTTCCGGACTGAAGCGCCTAGAATCGCTCGGCCACATCGGTCGGCTGTATTTTAATGAAATAAAGCGCGATAGCTGTACAAGGAAAGTCCGTGAAACAGCAAAATATCAAAGGAAATCAAAGAACGAGTACAGTTTCAACAGAGGTGACGGCTGTAGGCTCCCGTCTTCATGGCTGCCCATTATCACGGCAGTAAACACCGAGCCGGGGCGAGCGAGGAGGATAAACAACTAGCAGGAAACAACCGGGCTGCACAACAACAATACTCTGGATTGCTTCTCCCTGTCAGTATCTGGTTTTAGTATTTACGCAATGTTTTTAGCAAACAGAGCACAGCATGTTGTTATCAACGCAGAGACGTCTTCAGACGGTAAAGTAACCTCTGGCGTGCCACAGGGGAGTGTTACTGGACCACTGATTTTCACAATATATATATAAATGACCTAGCAGATAGTGTCGGAAGTTCCATACGGCTTTTCGCGGATGATGATGTAGCATTAGAAAATTGCAGCGAAATGCAGGAAGATCTGCAGCGGATAGGCACTTAGTGCAGGGAGTGGCAACTGACCGTTAACATAGACAAATGTAATGTATTGCGAATAAACAGAAAGAAGGATCCTTTATTGTATGATTATATGATAGCGGAACAAACACTGGTAGCAGTTACTTCTGTAAAATATCTGGGAGTCTGCGTACGGAACGATTTGAAGTGGAATGATCATATAAAATTAATTGTTGGTAAGGCGGGTGCCAGGTTGAGATTCATTGGGAGAGTCCTTAGAAAATGTAGTCCATCAACAAAGGAGGTGGCTTACAAAACACTCGTTCGACCTATACTTGAGTATTGCTCGTCAGTGTGGGATCCGTACCAGATCGGGTTGGCAGAGGAGATAGAGAAGATCCAAAGAAGAGCGGAGCATTTCGTCACAGCGTATTTGGTAAGCGTGATAGCGTTACGGAGATGTTTAGCAAACTCAAGTGGCAGACTCTGCAAGAGAGGCGCTCTGTATCGCGGTGTAGTTTGCTGTCCAGGTTTCGAGAGGGTGCGTTTCTGGATGAGGTATCGAATATATTGCTTCCCCCTACTTATACCTCCCGAGGAGGTCACGAATGTAAAATTAGAGTGATTCGAGCGCGCACGGAGGCTTTCCGGCAGTCGTTCTTCCCGCGAACCATACGCGACTGGAAGAGGAAAGGGAGGTAATGACAGTGGCACGTAAAGTGCCCTCCGCCACACACCGTTGGGTGGCTTGCGCAGTATAAATGTAGATGCAGAACGACAATGGCTCTCCAGGAGAAACCTTAAGATTCTTACGGTGTTGCAGCGGCTGTCTTGTTCAGAAGTGCGACGCAATGTCCCTACGAACGTGCTCGTGTGTTTCAACGAACAGCTCCTGCGGCGACTACAGCCATTATGAAATATCGAAAAATATACATTTCAGTGCACTCGTAGTTGCGAGCACGAACAACCACCAGCTGCGTAAGGGAATGACGGCAGTGAAAATCTCTGCCGCACGGGGACTCGAACGCGAGTGGTCGCCACAGCCGCTTCCGCTATCCATGCACAACTCACGCCAGACCCACTTTTCCATACGTCGTCCTTCCTGCATACATGTCCCGAAGGAACATTCCGTCGTTCTTACTACAAGGGGAACTGCCTATCGCACCCCCCCCCCCCCTCCTCCCCTCACATTTAGTGGTAAGATGGCCCAGTGGACAACCTGCCAAACACTGAACACAGATCGAGCACGAAAGCAGGAAGAAGGTGTGCTGGACTGTGAAAAAAAGCAAAATATGAACAGTGAACGCTCCAAGAACAAGGAGTGCAATATAGAGCAGCCTGAAACAGCAACGGCGACGTGAGTTAAGTGGTGTTGAGTGTTATAATTGATAGTTGTCCGCTACAGATGGCTACGATAAACTGCAGGTCTGTCACGGATAAGATTCAGGGAGCAATCACTGAACACGTGCGTCGCTGCCTCTCACTTCTTCATAAGGTCCGGGCCATGGAAACGTATGTTTTAAGTAAGGCTTATTTTATTGCACAAATCTTTCCACTTTCTGCGATGATGGACCGCAAGTTGCAAAGTTTAAACTGGCAGGTTTAACTGGCGCAACTGTGTATTTCACGTGTGTTATGGGGTCATGGCGCGCCCCCGTCTGCTGGGAGGTTTAGGCCTCCCTGACATTCGGGTTAAGGCTTCTGCGTTATTCATCCGTCGCACAGTTTTAACGTGTCAACACGCTCCCCAGTAACTTACAGCTCGCCTTTATGACTGTATCCGACTGCCGAACTTAACACCTCCAGTAGGTATTGGTAGGATTAGTTCAAAAATGGATCTGAGCACTATGGGACTTACTGCTGAGGTCATCAGTCGCCTAGAACTTAGAACTACTTAAACCTAAATAACCTAAGGACATCACACAGATCCATGCCCGAGGCAGGATTCGAACCTGCCCTACAGAATATACCGTCGTCGTGCAAGACAGACAATATATAAAACAATTGAAGATGTCGAAATGACAACATCTGCTGCTGACAAGAAGAAGAATACCATAAAATCTGTCGCTGCACACTCTCTACTAGATGGACCCGCTGTCTTCTGTGGATGTAGACTTAACTTCAGTATTGACCTTAATGATACATTCTCCCATGGTAATGGTTGGCTAACCGTCGCAATTGTACGAGGTGGTACAGGCGTACCCAATGTATCAGGACTGGAAAGCTTCGTCGACCGTGACGTCATAGCCTACCGGACATACCATGTTTGTGAAAACGCAAATAAAGACTTTGGTAAATCATCATATATGTCACCCTCACCCTTTTCCTTGTATACTCGTAATAGACGTAAGATATCTGTAAATGAAACTGTATTTATTTGGATTAAAGGTAAAGGTACTTGTGAATATGTAAAATTTGTTGGAGACTGTACTTTGTATTTTCATAAATAAATTGATCTGTAGCGTAGCTTAAAAACGGACAAGGGTACATCTAGAATCTGTCGACATAGAGTATGCAACAGCATGTTACGTCAGCTCTCCGAGGCAGGATTCGAACCTGCGACCGTAGCGCTCGCGCGGTTCTAGACTCTTGCGCCTAGAACCGCTCGGCCACTCCGCCTGGCTAGGAAGGGACATTTTCTTGAGGTCAGTTATTTGGGAGTAACTATCCTTTTCCAAGCGAACCTCTCTCTAAAAATGCTGTTAAGCCTCTAGCCAACTCCTCACAGCATTTGCAAAAACAGACATAATGTCTGATCGGATAACCGCAATCAATGTTTTCTTAATCCGTCTTGATTGCAAAAAGTGTTTATTCACATGACCGGTTTCGGATCCTCTAGAACCTTCTTCAGATCTGCAATTTCTGTTACAGGAGTAACCCGTGCATACACAGCAACCTTCACCTTACGTGACGCAGCTAGTGAAGGTATGGAAGGGTTACTCCTGTAACCAAAATTGCAGATCTGAAGATGGTTCTATCTTGATAGCATTCACTCTGTGGAAGCCCTATCGCCAGAAACGAATTGGAAGATTGTTTGGTCTAACATCAGCCTCCCTTTTTTTCCCGATGGAAGTGGTGTCCTCGTGGTTTCAAGCTATTCGTGATATCATACCTACCGACGTTCGACTTTTTCGTGTTGGTCTCAGTGCGAGTGATCGCTGCAATTGTTGCCATGAAACTCATACCTTACATCATCGGATTATCTCCTGCGGTCATGACCATTGGAGATGGATTTTCTCCTCAGGACGTCGGAGGCTGCTATCTCAGGGAAAATTCTCGTGCGTTCCGATTCAGCATTCTTTCCCCGATCGAAGAACAATGACATCATGTGGCTTGTTGGACATTATGTCCCCTACGTGATGGTGAGTGGATATGACGCAGATCCGAGTGCCTTTTCCCAATATATGGCCACAGCCCATTGGACGTGGCTCAGGATGCCCCGTTATCGTGAACTTTTCTCTAATATGCTGTATTTTGTTCATCATCGACAAGGTGTAGGATTAGTTGACATTCCCCCCCCCCCCTCCTTTTTTTTGTGGACACTCTTCTATGGATTTAGATGTTCCACGATGTAAAAGTGACGGAGGAAAGAAGGTGTGGGCACGTTAAAATTTACGGACCATTCCTTCACATACGTTTTTTGATTTAACCCTTTCGTTTTTGTAGAAATGACTTCTTTTGTTTTATTTTAATTGATTGCCTTCAATGAGTTCTTTCCAAAAAAACTCAGTGAAGATTATCGTTTTTTGAAGGAGTTAGCAGACTCGG
The DNA here is from genome assembly GCF_021461385.2 of Schistocerca piceifrons. NCBI lineage: Eukaryota > Metazoa > Arthropoda > Insecta > Orthoptera > Acrididae > Schistocerca > Schistocerca piceifrons. Next base: position 50,608,863 of record NC_060147.1, on the reverse strand, counting down.
GTTCGACTCCAGCATATACCAACTATCTTCTTTTTTCGTTTTACTTTGTTAAAAAAAAAAGTGGTTCTCGTGTTGCACTACCAACGAGGACAGCCGTGTTCGAAACTGTCACTTACTATTTTTTTTTCACAACACTGAAATCTTTGTTCTCTATCTGTAGTCTTGGTAGTTGCCACACTAAACGTTGGTTATAGAGTGATAAGAATACGTTACTGTCGCAAGTAATTGTGATGAATAGTAAGAGTAGGCCAGATATCTCATAGACATCTCACAGAAATGAAAAGAACAAATAAACGGTTGTGAACTATGCTACAACAAAGGATTTCAAACGTAAAGACTTCCAAAACGGAACACAACTTCAGAAACGTTAACAACATATGTTTTGACAGAGCACAGAGAACCTTTGTGATTGTGAAACACTTGCGTTCATTTGTTGCAGCTTATGTAACAAATTGCACACATCAAAAAAAGTTCTGCGTTGCGTCGGTTCTCAGAACTCCTGAACATAGGCACTACTGTGGATATTGTGCCACAGTCCCTTTGACTGTTCAGAGATGTCACTAAACACGCCTGAAGACGTAAACAACCATGCATGAATAGCGGCTATTACACTACTGGTCATTAAAATTGCAACACCACGAAGATGACGTGTTACAGACGCGAAATTTAACCGACAGGAAGAAGATGCTGTGATATGCAAATGATTAGTTTTTCAGAGCATTCACACAAAGTTGGCGCCGGTAGCAACACCTACAACTTGCTGACATGAGGAAAGTTTCCAACCGATTTCTCACACACAAACAGCATTTAACCGGCGTTGCCTGCTGAAACGTTGTTGTGATGCCTCGTGTAAGGAGGAGAAATGCGTACCATCACGTTTCCGACTTTGACAATGGTCGGATTGTAGCCTATCGCGATTGCGGTTTATCGTATCGGGACATTGCTGCTCGCGTTGGTTGAGATCCAATGACTCTAAGCAGAATATGGAATCGGTGGGTTCAGGCGGGTAATACGGAACTCAGTGCTGGATCACAACGGCCTCGTATCACTAGCAGTCGAGATGACAGGCATCTTATCCGCACGGCTATAACGGATCGTGCATTTGCAGCAGCATGGACTATCAGCTCGGAGACTGTGACTGCTGTTACCCTTGACGCTGTATCACAGACAGGAGCGCATGCGATGGTGTACTCAACGACGAACCTGGTTGCACAATGGGAAAACGTCATTTTTTCGGATGAATCCAGGTTCTGTTTACAGCACCATGATGGTCGGATCCGTGTTTCGCGACATCGCGGTGAACGGGCATTGGAAGCGTGTATTCGTCATCGCCATACTGGCGTATCACCCGGTGTGATAGTATGGGGTGCCATTGGTTACACGTCTCGGTCACCTCTTGTTCGCATTGACGGCACTTTGAACAGTGGACGTTACACTTCAGATGTGTTACGACCCGTGGCTCTACCCTTGATTCGATCCCTGCGAAACCCTACATTTCAGCAGGATAATGCACGACCGCATGTAGCAGGTCCTGTACGGGCCTTTCTGGATACAGAAAATGTTGACTGCTCCCCTGGCCGGCACATTCTCCAGAATTCTCACCAATTGAAAACGTCTGGTCAATGGTGGCCGATTAACTGGCTCGTCACAATACGCCAGTCACTGCTCTTGATGAACTGTGGTATCGTGTTGAAGCTACATGGGCAGCTGTGTCTGTATGCGCCATCCAAGCTCTGACTCAATGCCCAAGCGTATCGAGACCGTTATTACGGCCTGAGGTGGTTGTTCTGGGTACTGATTTCTCAGGATCTATGCACCCAGATTGCGTGAAAATGTAATCACATGTCAGTTCTAGTATAATATATTTGTCCAATGAATACCTGTTTATCATCTGTATTTCTTATTGGTGTAGCAATTTTAATGGCCAGTAGTGTAGATGGAGGTGGTCTGATAACCGATCAGTTCCAGTCATTCCAACAGGAAGGAGGTATACGGTTCTTGTTGTTACCTAGACGGTTAATACCGCGGTTCGATCGCGTCCGAATTGTTACTATGTACCAGGAAGGGCCCTCAACAAGGTTAGTGTCCATGCGTCTCGGAGTAAACCAAGGGGATGTTGTGCGGAGATGGAAGAGATACAGAGAGACAGGAACTGTCGATAACATGCCTTGCCTCGTATATATAGGTATTATTTATGTAAGTATGTGTACAAGTAAGTGTATGTATAATACCTTTAGGAAGACTGCCGTAACTTTATTTAAATATTTAATAACTGCTCAGAGAATGGTTAAAATTACGTTGACCCCCACACACTTCTGAGACAGTACCAAATGTGTAACGACAGTACAAGACACCATGATACGAGTATGAAATGAATTCTCTAAATGGTGATTAATTATGAAAATAAATTTACTGCAAAAAAAAAGCTAGATAAATGAATGCTAACCTACACAACTCCCTGTTACCCGATAAATGCAACCTGCCACAACGCGAGAAATACACAGATAGGACACTCTTTTGACACAGGCACGTGAGAGTAACGTTGCCCTCTGCACTATTATTCGCTTGATGGAGCATGTATGTTTTCTCATGGTGGACGTGGAGTAACAAGAATATAACTACTTTCTTTGCACTAGATGAAAATTGTATGTTGTTCGCCTGAAGTGTTGACTATAGTATGACACTTATTCTACACCATCACTCCTTGTCCAATGGAAGACACCTGCAATTTTATTCAAAGCATCACTTGATTTTTGTCTTACATCAGGGATGGCAGATATCGTTTATTCAACCCCAAATTAGACTGTTAAAACCGCTCGAAATAACCGGTTTCTCCAATAACCGATTTCCGGTTTTTTAGTCATATTACGAGGTTGTCCAGAAAGTAAGTTCCGATCTGTCGGGAAACTACAGTGAACACCAGAGACGTTTTATTTGCAACGTTTAGGTACACCTTCCACCTACTTCTCTGCGTAGTCGCCGCTGCAACTTCGAGTGTTGTTGTATTGTATCAACTTTGCAATATCCTCGTAATAGAAAGCAGCCGCCTGTGCTTTCGGCCAGTTATCTGTACTGGTCTGCAGCTCGTTGTCTGTGGAAAAGTTTTGTCTTCATAGCCAGCGGTTTTTGCGAGCAGAGATGAGACTCAGGGGGAGCCAATTACGGACTGTGCTGTGGGTAACCAAACAGTTCTCATCGGAAACGCTGCAGGAGCGTCTTCATTGCCCCTGCGGTGTGCGGCCGAGAATTGGCATGAAGAAGCAACTTCTCGACTGTTGTGTTATGTGGGCTGCATGGCACAGGCGAAATCTCTAACCAGGCCCTCATACTTGGTGGGAGACGCCATTCCCTGCACATCTTTACATGCTCACTGTTCACTCAAAACTGAAAAGAGCGACGCGACACGATCTAGGGGCATACTAGATACACTGACCAACACATCTCTGCAAAGCTTTACCGGATTTTCCCAGTGGTGTCCATTTCGCGACTGACCGGTCCAAATGGCTCTAAGCACCAAGGGACTTAACATCTGAGGTCATCAGTCCCCTAGAACTTAGAACTACTTAAACCTAACTAACCTAAGGACATCACACACATCCATGCCCGAGGCTAGCGGTCGCGCGCTTCCAGACTGAAGCGCCTAGAACCGCTCGGCCACCACGGCCGGCCGACCGACCGATCGGAACTTACTTTCTGGACAACCATCGTATTTCCTATAATAAACGTAGAGAGCTAACAACTATTGAAAAATGTTGACTGTCTCAGTTCCAAAAGTCATAGAATAAAAGTATTAAATGAAACAGGCAAATAAAATGAATGTTAATGTGGCTATCATTTGTTGCTTTTTTTTTTCGAAAGCAGTAATTGGTTGAATACTACAACCAATCACCCATATTCTCGTATTAATTTTAATTTTTTGGAACTCTGTTCAAAAATCATGTTGTAATGGAGGATCAAATGACTGTTTGGGCTTCACGAATAGTCAGTGCTAATGGTTGAAAAGTGAGGCTGAAGTATTATATTTTTCATGTTAATTTGTCTAATAGGATAAAAGCATATTGTGTGCACACAGAGCACAGATCAGCTATGTTCTTCTTGTATTGTATACTATGAACCAATATTGACTTTTTAGGTTTTCTACTTGTATGATGTCGCAGCTTTGTTGTGGCGACCCCCATTTTTAATCTTTTAAACCAAATTCCAGATTGTACTTTGTCGACTGCACACTTTGTAAATACCTCCAGAGCAGAGGTGGTGCCATTCTGTAACACAACTGATAAACAATGACAGCAGTGAGAAACTACCATACAGAAGACATGGGTCCCACACATGCTGAACCTCTTGTAGCACAGACCACTGCGAGACGTGCAGAAAGAGACCCAGTGAGGATCTGGAAAGTACCATCAGCAATGTGGATCTGTGACAACTCCAGTGACGTGGTCAGCTGCACCGGGTTCTTCGGCTGACTACCCGTGACGTCAACAGCCCGATCGAGGTGCTGCCACTGATTCTCGATTGGGTTTTAGCCCGGGGAGTTCGGTGGCGAGAGAAGTACAGTAAAGTTATCCCGGTGCTCTTTGAATGACGTATGTAGACTGTAAACTTTGTGACATTTTGCGTTGGCCTGATGGTACAGGCCATTGTGCTGAGGCAAAACAAACTGTATGTAGGACTCGACAAGGTCTCAACAATAGATGCATACTCGTGTTGATCCATTTTGCCTTCCACGATGTTTAAATCACTGCGATGGAAACATTCCCCAGACCACGAGGCTCCATCCTGGTTACAGGGTTTCGGACGTTTTGCACCGTACATGGCAACTCCCATCTGTGTGACGGAGCATGAAACGTGATTGGTGTGAAAGGCCACTCGTAGCGATTCGGTGGAAGTGCAGTTGCGGTATTGGCGCGTATATTCCAGCCTCTGTCGCCGGTGAACAGTAGTCAACATGGGTGCACCCACCAGGGGCCCCATTCTGTATCTTTCCGCCATTTTGCCGATCGGTTCGGTACGTGAGCCCACCGAACGGTCTTGTTTTCGAAACAGAGCCCCAACATTATTCTGTAAGCGTTTCGAAAGCGATCCCGAACGGTCCTAGCGAAACGCAACGATGTTGTCAGTTCTCGCACCAACAATGAGAAGAAATCTGCCTCACAAGGGAACCTCCCCATCGCACGCCCCTCAGATTTACTTATAAGTTAGCACAGTGGATAGGCCTTGAAAAACTGAACACAGATCAATCGAGAAAACAGGAAGAAGTTGTGTGGAACTATGAAAAAAATTAGCAAAATATAAAAACTGAGTAGTCCATGTGCAAGATACGCAACATCAAGGACAATGTGCACTCAGGAGCGCCGTGGTCCCGTGGTTGGCATGCGTACTGCAGCACCATAGCGCCACGAACTCGAAGAGGCTAGTTCCTTAGTTGCTTCAAAATTCATGGAGGTATGTTCCGTCTTTGCATCTAATTGAAGGCAGTTTGTTTATTGCCGAACGGGCTTTGCTTCCTTTATTCATGATGATGCTTCCCAAATAAAATAAGCAAAATGCGTATGATAATAAACTGCCTTCAAATAGTTGCACAGGCGGAACACATCTCCATGAACTCGAAAAATTGTTTAAGAGAGTGTCAAAGAATAAGAAGATGCATAGAATGTGGTTGTAGCTCGCTCCTAGAGATCCAAATGTTGAAGTAGCCTACTTCCCTACATGATACATCAGCGATTTGGTTCATAAAAACAATTTTTTTTTAAAAAATAGCCTTTCCGAGAGCGTGTGGCGAGTGCAGCTATAGAAGTTCGTTGTAATTTATAATATGCATATGATGAATCAAAATATTTCATGTATTGTGGTATAGTCTGAAATAATTGTGGCGAGAACCTTTCATCTCTGTCTACTGTTGTTAACGATTCGATTGCAGATAAATACTTGTGAGAAGCTAGAATATAAAGACGATTGTTACTAGTTTCATTCACAGTAATTTACGTTATGTTCTTAGATTCCTGTCTGACCACACTCTCGGAGATCGCTACGTATTCCGATAAAATTGTGAATTATTTGTGACAAGAAATAGTATACGAGTACATGTCACTGTCAGTTGTTTCAAGCTGTCACTGTCAGTTGTTTCATCTTTCATTTCTTAAACATATGGAAGTCACCAAATCGGTGATAGTCGTTATTGAGAAACCGCACTCTTACGTGTATATTCCAACGATTATTTCAGAAAAATGCGTAACTTTGACGATTAACGAAGTCTCAGAATATGTTGCAAACACGAAGACGGAAAAAAAAAATCAAAATTTTCGCATCCAGCAGCATACGAACCTACGCCATTTGCCACGACAGTTCATCGCCTTACCTACTTCGCTACTACAATTCGCATGCTGTCAGTGTATTGTTTTATGTAATTCCATTGGAGAGAGAGAGAGAGAGAGAGAGAGAGAGAGAGAGAGAGAGAGAGAGGGACACAGGCTGACTTCGTTGCTGAATGACGCAGGCATAACCTGTAAATGCATGAAATTTTGGAAGGTTTCCTCTATCACACTTCACAAAATTCCTTTGCATTGTTACTTAAAGTAACTTTAACCTTAAATGGTATTTAAGGCCAAGCAATGTAAAACTTGACGAGTCAAATAGATTAAGTTTTTCAAAAGCCGCTGAAGGCCGATAAATGTAAAACAACATAACTACTATAACCTTTCAATAGGCAGAAGGCCCAAGCTTTATGACCAATAAGAAACCTTAGTCCAAAACGGATGAAGGCCTTTGTTAAATGAAAAAAAAGACGCAACCAATTTTCCAAAGCAGAAGGCCCAAAGCTTTTAACCTTAAATAGTGTTTCAGCCCAAGTGATAAAAGACTTGATAAGTAAGAATCCAAAGAAAAGTGGCTGAAGGCCCATCATTTTAATAACAACACAACTATGATAAATTTTCAACACGCAGAAGGCCCACAGCTTTATCTTGAAGGAATGTAATAATTGATAAGAAAGAATCTTAAGACTTAAAGCGGCTGAGGGCCCATGCTTTTAAAAAACAATACAACTACAATAAATTTTCAACAGACAGAAAGCCCACAGCTTTGTCTTGCAAAAGGTAATACTTGATCAGTAAGATCCTTAAAACTTAAAGTGGCTGAAAGCCGATGCTTTAAAACAATACAATAAATTTTCAACGGGCAGAAGACCCAAGCTTTATCTTCAGACAATGTAAGACTTGGCCAGTTCAGAGAAACTTACTTTCAAAACGACTGAAGGCCTTTGATTTTAAAAACACCGTTTACAAGCATGCAAATTCCAATCATCCGCTATAAGCCATTAAAAATACACAGTTAAACGCCAACATGAAAGGCAGTATATGCAACGGCGCTCAGAAGTTTCCGGGGGGCTCGGTCTGCCCTTGAAACCTTAACGTTTGCTTAGGTGAGACAAGAAGTCAGCCCAACTATATTCGATCTGCCGGCAACACAACCAAGAGACAGTCAGGGACCCACCGACAAGATGACTCGATAACCACCGACCAGTATATGAGAATTCCTAAGCCAAAACGTTACAGACATAGCCACCCACAACCAAAAATACATTAAGCTGTCAAAAACTACACACCATGTTGGACAGTGACAACAGGTGCGGAAGTCAGCGACCAGAGCAGGTAAACAGAACACTAACGGCCACAAGGCAGGAAATTCCGCTGGTGCACTTGAATTTCAAACTGACAAATATAGTTAATTCTTCCACACGGTGGCTAAATCTTCACCAACTCAAACACGAATACCGCCAACAGCGAACCACCAACCAAGGGGACAATGGGAGCAGACATGGGTTCGGTAATTAAATCACCACTCAACTTTCATGACCTGGGTCGGTGAGCCACGATTACAAACAATATAGGACGTGAACACGAGCTGTGCATGGCTCAGTTATTGTGATTTCGACTGTTGTTTTAATCAAAATTGGCACTAGATTGCTGTGCTCCAAGGACAATGTTGTCTAAATTTATGGAAATGTTACGGTTAAAAACACACGATTTTTAAAAAAAATTATCTAAAAACCAAAGACTTTAGCGCTGCTGCTGTGGCTAACTGGTACGCTGCTTTCTTGCTTGGTTATTAGAAAACATAAGATAACACCCATTACAACCAAGACTGAAAATACTGAAATTTACTGGTTATTCAGAAGTAAAATACTAGTATCCAAAATACAGCTTCATTAAACATCGTCTCGCCTCGACAGTCGGTCACTTTGCCTCGTCAGTGTACTTTGTGCTAAGCGACCACATGGGAATGACCCAACAACTGGGGTGTGACCACAGCATTGCCATTACCACGGAACCGTGACAGGAATGAAGGTGGGCAGTACAGTAGTGACGGAATGGCGGCGCCTCGAATTGTAGCGTATGCAACCCGCAATACTACACTCGCACTCGCCCCTTTTTCCTGACGCGAAGCGGCGACCTGTGGTTGCAGGGACGCAGCCCGAGCGATGGCGGAGAAGCTGGCCGAGTGCAGAGTATGCAACCCGCAATACTACACTCCCATTCGCCCGTTTCTCAGACTTGAGGCGGCGACCTGTGGTTGCAGGGACACAGCCCGAGCGATGGCGGAGAAACTGGCCGAGTGCAGAGTATGCAACCCGCAATACTACACTCGCATTCGCCCCTTTTTCTGTCGCGAGGTGCCGACCTGTGCTTGCAGGGACGCAGCCCGAGCGATGGCGGAGAAGCTGGCCGAGTGCAGAGTATGCAACCCGCAATACTACACTCTCATTCGCACCTTTTTCTGATGCGAGGCGGTGACCTGTGCTTGCAGGGATGGAGCCCGAGCGATGGCGGAGAAGCTGGCCGAGTACAGGGTATGCAACCCGCAATACTACACTCGCATTCGCCCCTTTTTCTGAAGCGAGGTGCCGACCTGTACTTGCAGGGACGCAGCCCGAGCGATGGCGGAGAAGCTGGCCGAGTGCAGAGTATGCAACCCTCAATACTACACTCGCATTCGCCCCTTTTTCTGACGCGAGGTGCCGACATGTGCTTGCAGGGACGGAGCCCGAGCGATGGCGGAGAAGCTGGCCGAGTGCAGAGTATGCAACCCGCAATACTACACTCGCATTCGCCCCTTTTTCTGACGCGAGGTGGCGACCTGTGCTTGCAGGGACGCAGCCCGAGCGATGGCGGAGAAGCTGGCCGAGTACGAGGGCGTGCTGGGACGCCTGCACGCCGTCAGGGACGCGGCGAGGGCGCGCTGGGCCGACTGGCAGGAGCGTAGGGCGCAGGAGGGCGCGGCCTCGCCCTTTGGGCTGCCTCTGCTGCCGCTGGGCCGCGGCCGCAAGCCGCCCCAGGCCGTGGACCCGGGGGCGCCGCAGCCGCAGCACGACTACTCCCACATCTACAGGTCAGCCGCACTCTCTCCAGCGCTGCACTTCACTGCGTCTGGGTTTGCATCTACACTACTGCCCATTAAAATTGCTACACCAAGAAGAAATACAGATGATAAATGGGTATAAATTGGACAAATATATTATACTAGGACTGACATGTGATTACATTTACACACAATTTGGATGTATAGATCCTGAGAAAGCAGTACCCAGAACAACCACCTATGGCCGTAGTAACGGCCTCCATGCAGCTGGGCGTTGAGTCAAACAGAGCTTGGATGGCGTGTACAGGTACAGATGCCCATGCAGCTTCAACGCTATACCACAGTTCATCGAGAGTAGTGACTGATGTATTGTGACGAGCCAGTTGCTCGGCCACCATTGACCAGACGTTTTCAATTGGTGAGAGATCTGAAGAATGTGCTGGCGAATGCAGCAGTCCAACATTTTCTATATCCAGAAAGGCCCGTACAGGACCTGCAACATGCGGTTGTGCATTATCCTGCTGAAATGTAGGGTTTTGCAGGGATCAAATGGAGGGTGGAGCCACAGGTCGTAACACATCTGAAACGTAACGTCCACTGTTGAAGTGCAGTCAATGGGAACAAAAGGTGACCGAGACGTGTAACCGATGGCACCACATACCACCACGCCGGGTGATACGCCAGTACGGCGATGATGAATACACGCGTTCACCGCGATGTCGCCAAACACGAATGCGACCATCACGAAGCTGTAAACAGAACCTGGATTCATCCGAAAAAATGACGTTTTGCCATTCGTGCACTCAGGTTCGTCGTTAGTACACAATCGCAGGCGCTCCTGTCTGTGATACACCGTCAATGGTAACCGCAGCCACAATCTCCGTGCTGATAGTCCATGCTGCTGCAAACGTCGTGTAGATGGTTGTTGTAAACGTCCCCATCTTTTGACTCAGGAGTCGAGACGTGGCTGCACGATCCGTTACAACCGTGCGGATAAGATGCTTGTCATCTCGACTACTAGTGGTACGAGGCTTTTGGGATCCTGCACGGCGTTTTGTATTACCCTCCTGAACCCACCGATTCCATATTCTGCTTAGAGTCATTGGATCTCAACCAACGCGAGCAGCAATGTCCCGATACGATAAACCGCAATGGCGATAGGCTACAATCCGACCATTGTCAAAGTCGGAAACGTGATGGTACGCATTTCTCCTCCTTACACGAGGCATCACAACAACGTTTCACCAGGCAACGCCGGTCAACTGCTGTTTGTGTATGAGAAATTGGTTGGAAACTTTCCTCATGTCAGCATGTTGCCGGTGTCGCCACCGGCGAGTGAATGCTCTGAAAAGCTAATCATTTGCATATCACAGCATCTTCTTCCTGTCGGTTAAATTTCGCGTCTGTTGCACGTCATCTTCGTGGTGAAGCAATTTTAATGGCCAATAGTGTACATTTGCATCGTACTCCACAAGCCACCTAATGGTGTGTGGCGTAGGGTACTTTCGGTACCACTATCTGATCCCTCCAACTGTGTTCCACTCGAGATTAGTACGACGGAAGAATGGTTATCGGTAAACCTCTGTTTTTTTTGTTTTGTTTTTTTGTTTTCCTCATGCTGTTGATCATTTCTGATTCTCTCGCCATTAGAGGCAGTTTCCCTAAGACAAGAGAGTGCCCTGAACCTCTGTCCGCTCCTCCGCCCCTTTGACAAGGCCGTTGGCGGAATGAGGAGTGACTTCTAATGCCGGAAGACTTCGGCCGCCAATGCCGATTATCAACCAAAAGTTAAGCAGCGGCGGGATTCGAACCCGGGATCGGAGTCGTTTTCATTACGAATCAAAGATGCTACCTCCCCTCTATATTTACACCATGGTGCTACTTTTTTATTTTTTATTTTTTGAAAAAAAGGAAAACAATGAAATTTGATTGATGAGGAAGGGAATATAAACATTTTTTCAAATTTGTACTGTGAATAGAATGAACAAAGTATACATTATCCCAGGCTGTCGTTGCGCAATGTAAGAAAGGAAATGTCTGCTTGAGTTTTTTTTTCCAAAGTAGTAAATAGAAAAACTTATGGTACAGAAAAGAGTATCACTTCATTGTTGAAGGATATTTGCTCTCCTGCTCTGCCAGAGAAAGTAAATGTTAGAATAAAAATGGGAAAGAGAAACTGCTTTCTGCAGTGGAAAGCGCCTGGAAAAATAATCTTAAAATTTCGACAATAACTAAAGTCTCAGGAAGCAACTAGGATTCTTACATACAGATCAGTGGCAAGCTGTACTATCCGAAATATTGGACTGAAGGATTTAACCGTTAATTATGATTTTCAGCATATTTACAAATATCCTCCTGTAGTCACAATGTTGGCGCTTTTCAAGCTGTTCAGTTTCGATGTATGAATAATAATCTAGGAAAGTAGCAGGCCTCTTCTGCGTAATAAACGATGCTGTGTGGCCCATGATCTACGTTGCAGGGCAATTTTTTGCTCGTGGATATCTCAATTTTTGTGGCTGAATGATCTCTAAAAGATCTACACTGTTGGGCGTCGTACGGTCTATCACCGATAATCGTTGACGTCCGCACGTAAGCCTATGAATAAGCGTTTCGACTCTCCCGCATGCGTCACAGTTGGCCACTGGATGAAGGCCTATTTCATGTAGCTTTTCATTCTTTGCTACTTTATCGTTGACTGTTAGATACCGGTCGGCTACTACGCGTGATGTTAACATGTCGCTGTACTCGTTCCGCTATACTATACTCCAATGTGTATGTGGACGTTTTTCTTCGGGACGATTTCTATGGTTTGATGTCATGAGAAGGCCATAAAGTTTCGTCAGGCTTTCGTTATTGACGATGTTGTGTCGAATGTAGCTAAATTCCATGTAGTACAGTCGCACATGTCGGTAAGAAAGCGGAATGCCGGTGATATCAACGGGTGGATCAAGGCTATGAGGCTTTCACCGCTGGATGAGATTTGCGATGATACTGGTCCTCCGGGTACGAAACTCCTTCCTCATGCGATTTAGGAGCGGTGTTACACATTTTTTGTCTACCTTAATGAGGTTTAGACCACCTTTGGACGAAAGTAAAGTTAATGTATCAACGTGCTGACGTGAGGAAAGTTTCCAACCGATTTCTCATACACAAACAGCAGTTGACCGGCGTTGCCTGGTGAAACGTTGTTGTGATGCCTCGTGTAAGGAGGAGAAATGCGTACCATCACGTTTCCGAGTTTGATAAACGGATTGTAGCCTATCGCGATTGCGGTTTATCGTATCATATCGCGTTGGTAGAGATCCAATGACTGTTAGCAGAATATGGAATCGGTGGGTTCAGGAGGGTAATACGGGACGCCGTGCTGGATCCCAACGGCCTCGTATCACTAGCAGTCGAGATGACAAGCATCTTATCCGCATGGCAGCAACGGATCGTACAGCCACGTCTCGATCCCTGAATCAACAGATGGGGACGTTTGGAAGACAACAAATATCTGCACGAACAGTTCGACGACGTTTGCAGCTGCATGGACTATCAGCTCGGAGACCGTGGGTGCGGTTACCCTTGACGCTGCATCACAGACAGGAGTGCCTGCAATGGTGTACTCGACGACGACGACGAACGAATAGCAAAACGTCATTTTTTCGGATGCATCCAGGTTCTGTTTACAGAATCATGTTGGTCGCATCCGTGTTTGGCGACATCGCGATGAACGCACATTGGAAGCGTGTATTCGTCATCGCCATACAGGCGTATCACCCGGCGTGATGGTATGGGGTACCATTGGTTTCGCGTCCCGGTCACCTCTTGTTCGCATTGACGGCACTTTGAACAGTGGACGTTACATTTCAGATGTGTTACGACCCGTAGCTCTACCCTTCATTCAATCTTTGCGAAACCCTACATTTGAGCAGGATAATGCACGACCGCATGTTGCAGGACCTGTACGGGCTTTTCTTGATACAGGAAATGTGCGACTGCTGCCCTGGGCAGCACATTCTCCAGATCTCTCACCAATTGAAAACGTCTGGTCAATGGTGGCCGAGCAACTGGCTAGTCACAATACGCCAGTCACTACTCTTGATGAACTGTGCTATCGTGTTGAAGCTGCATGGGCAGCTGTACCTTACACGCCATCCAAGCTGTGTTTGACTCAATGCCCAGGCGTATCAAGGCCGTTATTACGGCCAGAGGTGGTTGTTCTGCGGATTTCTCAGGATCTAGACACCCAGATTGCGTGAAAATGTAATAACATGTCAGTTCTAGTATATTTGTCCAATGAATACCCGTTTATCGTCTGTATTTCTTCTTGGTGTAGCAATTTTAATGGCCAGTAGTATAATTCATATTGCTTCTAATGGCGAGCTATATGATGTTAACGTTCTGTAGTATGTTCAAGTCACGGTCGGAGTGAAGTATCAAAGCAGCTCGTAATCGATTAAGCATGTGTGACCAGTTCTTCGTCAGGAATTTATCTGGTTTGGCCTCATAGGTAACACCGAGAGATTTGTGATAATCCTTTACCTTGCACCATGTAACATGGTATATATCTCCGATGCCGCCTCCGAAGTGCAAAGCTGTGGTTTTAGCTCTGTCGCCGGCCGGGGTGGCCGAGGGGTTCTAGGCGCTATAGTCTGGAACCGCGCGACCACCACAGTCGCAGGTTCGAATCCTGGCTCAGGCATGGATGTGTGTCATGTCCTTAGGTTAGTTAGGTTTAAGTAGTTCTAAGTTCTAGGGGACTGATGACCTCAGATGTTCAGTCCCATAGTGCTTAGAGCCATTTCTTTAGCTCTGTTTAATATTGCTCAAAATGGTTCAAATGGCTCTGAGCACTATGGGATTCGAACCTGCGATCGTAGCGGTCGCGCGATTCCAGACTGAAGCGCCTAGAACCGCTCGACCACACCGGCCGGCTGATATTGCTCCTGAAAGAAACGTGAATGTTTGTAAAAGAGTTTCTGCTGCCAGAAGTTGTTGTGATGATAACGCAGTTACACATACACTCCTGGAAATGGAAAAAAGAACTCATTGACACCGGTGTGTCAGACCCACCATACTTGCTCCGGACACTGCGAGAGGGCTGTACAAGCAATGATCACACGCACGGCACAGCGGACACACCAGGAACCGCGGTGTTGGCCGTCGAATGGCGCTAGCTGCGCAGCATTTGTGCACCGCCGCCGTCAGTGTCAGCCAGTTTGCCGTGGCATACGGAGCTCCATCGCAGTCTTTAACACTGGTAGCATGCCGCGACAGCGTGGACGTGAACCGTATGTGCAGCTGACGGACTTTGAGCGAGGGCGTATAGTGGGCATGCGGGAGGCCGGGTGGACGTACCGCCGAATTGCTCAACACGTGGGGCGTGAGGTCTCCACAGTACATCGATGTTGTCGCCAGTGGTCGGCGGAAGGTGCACGTGCCCGTCGACCTGGGACCGGACCGCAGCGACGCACGGATGCACGCCAAGACCGTAGGATCCTACGCAGTGCCGTAGGGGACCGCACCGCCACTTCCCAGCAAATTAGGGACACTGTTGCTCCTGGGGTATCGGCGAGGACCATTCGCAACCGTCTCCATGAAGCTGGGCTACGGTCCCTCACACCGTTAGGCCGTCTATCCGCTCACGCCCCAACATCGTGCAGCCCGCCTCCAGTGGTGTCGCGACAGGCGTGAATGGAGGGACGAATGGAGACGTGTCGTCTTCAGCGATGAGAGTCGCTTCTGCCTTGGTGCCAATGATGGTCGTATGCGTGTTTGGCGCCGTGCAGGTGAGAGCCACAATCAGGACTGCATACGACCGAGGCACACAGGGCCAACACTCGGCATCATGGTGTGGGGAGCGATCTCCTACACTGGCCGTACACCACTGGTGATCGTCGAGGGGTCACTGAATAGTGCACGGTACATCCAAACCGGCATCGAACCCATCGTTCTACCATTCCTAGACCGGCAAGGGAAGTTGCTGTTCCAGCAGGACAATGCACGTCCGCATGTATCCCGTGCCACCCAACGTGCTCTAGAAGGTGTAAGTCAACTACCCTGGCCAGCAAGATCTCCGGATCTGTCCCCCATTGAGCATGTTTGGGACTGGATGAAGCGTCGTCTCACGCGGTCTGCACGTCCAGCACGAACGCTGGTCCAACTGAGGCGCCAGGTGGAAATGGCATGGCAAGCCGTTCCACAGGACTACATTCAGCATCTCTACGATCGTCTCCATGGGATAATAGCAGCCTGCATTGCTGCGAAAGGTGGATATACACTGTACTAGTGCCGACATTGTGCATGCTCTGTTGCCTGTGTCTATGTGCCTGTGGTTCTGTCAGTGTGATAATGTGATGTATCTGACCCCAGGAATGTGTCAATAAAGTTTCCCCTTCCTGGGTCAATGAATTCACGGTGTTCTTATTTCAATTTCCAGGAGTGTATATCGTCAGCATACGCAATGCATGGGATAGTGACAGAATCGATTCTAAGCTCGATCCCACTGTACGCTAGGTTGTTCAGTAGCAACTCTACTGCAATGGCGTAAAAAACCATTGACAGAGGACATCATTGTCGGATGGATTGCCCAATGAAAACTTCTTTTGTAAAATGGCCATTAATGAGAACTGGGGAAGAGACGTTTCTAGTAAGTTTGCGAATTAATTCTATGAGATGAGGTCCAAAACCTAGTTTCGCCGTGCTTTTAAAGAGGAAGTCATGACGTACGTGGTCATACGCCTTCTCAAAATCTAGAAACATCAGAGCGCCCTGTCCTTTGGTTTCAGCATGAACAGATGATGTCCCTTAAATCACAGGCAGTTGAGATTGCACTTCGGCCTTGCACTACACTGTACTGGTAACTGCCTAAAACCTTGTGCATAACGGTTTGCATCCGAAGCTTAATTGATCTAGTAATGATTTCGAAATCGACGTTCAGAAATGTGATGGGTCGCATGTTTTCTACCTTCCTGCTGTTGCCTTTTTTCGGTAAGTGCAAGATGATACCTTCTGTAAATGCCTTTGGTATTACTTCCAGGTGCTAGATTTCTTTCACTATCTCGAGGAGTGTCGGACCGAGGAGGTTCCAGTAGCGCTGGTAAAACAGCGCCGATACCGTCGGGTCCTGGTGATTTCCCTATATTTGCACTGTGGACCGCCAGTCGGATTTCGTCCTCTGTGAAAACAGATTCCACATTTGCATCATCCTCGCGTGACAAGCGGCAGCTCAAGGTCCTAAGAAAATCGTCGCACGAGTGGTCATCAACTGATTGCTTTTTGTAAAGTTGACCATAATAGTCGAAGACGTGCGAGATGATGTCACGTTGCTTCGTGATAGCATTCTCGGTGTCATCAACGACGGCTTCAATCAACATGGCTTTACACCGTTTCGTCGTTCTGAGAATACGGTACATGGAGGTCCGTTCTTCGGCGGCAACGTCTTTGGGGTGGGCTCGCACGATGATGCCTTACATTCGTTTGCGTTGTATCGCCGTGATTATCGCTTTATATTGTTTGATCTCTACATCAATATGGCGAATAGGATTAGTAGTGCGACTGTACAGTTCGCTCAAACAGCGATAGTAAAATTCAATATATACGAAGACAGTAACTTGTTCTCGAAAGAACAGTTAGTGTTGATGACCGTGCAGCTTTTCCCTGGAATAAATGATGAATAACTGAAAACCTCAGCTGCCGACAGGTGTTGTTGATATACCTCGATGTGGACAGCGAAAATATGTGCCCCGACCGGGACTCGAACCCGGGATCTCCTGCTTACATGGCAGACGCTCTATCCAGCTGAGTCATCGAGGACACAGACGAATAGCGCGACTGCAGGGACTTATCCCTTGCACGCTTCCCATGAGACTCACATTCCCAACTGTCCACAATTCTACATATGCATTGAACCTTTTTTTGCCCACCCACTCATTACTCGCGCACGCTTTGGCGATTCCCGTAAGAGTTTGGGCAACCTGTGCGCATTCGCGCAGACGAAGGTCAATGGCTGGGTAGCCTTTCACTATTATATAAGAAGGCAGTAACTTGTTCTCGAAAGAACAGTTACTGTTGATGACCGTGCAGCTTTCCCCTGGAATAAATGATGACTAACTGAAAACCTCAGCTGCCGACAGGTGTTGTTGATATACCTCGATGTGGACAGCTGAAAATGTGTCCTCGGTGGCTCAGACGGATAGAGCGTCTGCCATGTAAGCAGGAGATCCCGGGTTCGAGTCCCGGTCGGGGCACACATTTTCGGCTGTCCACATCTAGGTATATCAACAACACCTGTCGGCAGCTGAGGTTTTCAGTTAGTCATCACTTAAAATTCAATACTCTGTTTGTGCCAAAAGCTTTTTGTCGGGCGTAGCTCATGAGGGTAAGGCGTAATTTAGGCTTGTCACACTGAATCCACCACTGTAGAACGGTAGCGTAACGACGTCGGTGCCGCTCCAGCTGTTGCCATGTTATGTTCACCTCCTCTTCAAGTTCGGCATCCTGCAGAAGGCTGACATTTAATTTCCAGTAGCCTTTGCCGCGGTAAATTTACTGACGTTGTAGGTTAAGGTAATACTGATATGCACAATAGTCGGAGATGTTGACAGGAGCTATGTCACAGTTCACAGTGTGTTGCTGGAGGGCATCCGACTCATGGATCCTATCCAGCCGACTTGCCGAATGACTGGTTACGAAGGTGTACGCTACCCGTTTGCCGTGTAGTTTTTCCTACGTATCGTGAAGACGCATGCCATGAATTACATGTTCGATAAATCTGTTCAAGTTAGGAGTTTGGTCTCTGTCGTCGGGCACACAATTGAAGTCACCTCCAAGGATGAGATGTGCACGATAAGTGTTAAGAAGAATGGGAATTTCGTTTTTATAAAAATTTGAACGACCCATAGGCCACGGGTTAAGCCTCTGTATTGGCTCTATTTCTTGAATTTCCTCCTCGTGGTCAATATGCGAGATGTATGGGGGGAGTGCTGTCCCGAAATGTCAATAGTAAATCTCTCCGTAATGCACAACACCGCTCTTGTAACATCTGCCAGTGGAGTTTGTTTAGCATCTCCGTAACGCTCTCTCGCCAGCTAAACGATCCCGTGACGAAACGCGCCGCTCTTCGTTGGATCTTCTCTATTTCCTCAATCAGCTCTTCCTGATAGGGATCCCAGATAGATGAATAATACTCAAGATTCGGGCGAACAAGGGCCTTATAAACCACTTCTATCGTGGATTACATTTCCTTAACATTCTTCCGACAAATCTGAGTCTTGTGTCTGCTTATTATCATTTTTATATGGTCATTCCACCTCAGGTCGCTATGGACAGTTAAGCCTAGATATTTTACGACAGACACTGTCTCCAGCTGTTTGTCATTAATAGTGTAGCTGTACCCTAGTGGATTTTTTTTCCTACAATGATCAATATGTTACATTTATTTACTCTCAAGGTCTGCCAGAGTCTGCACCATTCGTGAATTCTCTGCAGGTCGTTCTGCAAATTCTAACAATCTTCTGGCATTGCTACAACTGCATC
This sequence comes from Schistocerca piceifrons, assembly GCF_021461385.2. NCBI lineage: Eukaryota > Metazoa > Arthropoda > Insecta > Orthoptera > Acrididae > Schistocerca > Schistocerca piceifrons. Next base: position 50,589,984 of record NC_060147.1, on the reverse strand, counting down.
ATCTGCGAATAGCCTTAAAGAGCATCTGATGCTTTCTACTAGAGCATTTATATATATTGTAAACAGCAATGGTCCTGTCACACTTCCCTGTGGTACTCTCGGTAATACCTTTACATCTCTCGATTTAGTTCCATTAACAGTGACGTGTTGAGTTCTATCTGAAAGGAAGTCTTGAATCCAACCACAGGTATGCTCCGATACTCCGCAAACTCGTATTTGATTCATTAAACGGCAATGTGTGAACTGAGAGACATTGTTGTAAAATTTGGTGGTACTCCTCTCGCCTCAACATCTTCAGAGCCAGAACCCATGAGGAATGCAAGATGCTACATTTGTGCAAGAAATGCGGACACGAAAACCAAAATAGTGTGTGAAAAATGCTCAAAACGTGTTTGTCCCGATCACATATATTCAGTGTGCCAAAACTGCTTGTTATCATATCTCAAATGAATATAAATGTTTATAATATTCAGCGATAAAAGTGCAATTCACAATAAAATTTATTTAAATTACAATTTCGTTTAAATTGGTTACTGGTTATCACTATTAGCATTCAACCGCGATTCTTATACGTAAACAACGCGTTTCTAGAGACAATGCTCTCATCATCAGGTTGTAAAGTCTATGTCATGAAATTAGACGGACTAAAAAGACAAAATACCATCACAAATAGTTGGGAAGTCCATAGAGTAAAACAGAATTAAAAGTATATTGAACTGTGGGTCCTCGTCTTACATTGAAGTTGTTGACACAAGTCGATGGCCGTCCCATAGCTACCAAATATGCTGTCGCACTGTGCCGGCTCGGGAGCTGTTGTGGACTGACGTGCCTAGGTGTTGTGGCGTGGCTACAGCCGTGTGCTTGACGGTAACGCTATGCTATTGGGCGCCTTATTTCCTTATTGCATTGGTCTGACATCGTTAGCCTCTCGCAACTCCGTCAGTGACATGCTACAAGTTTAAAGTCGCATACCTACCCTAAAATAATTCTAAAAACCCGCTAAAAAAATCTCATTTCTTTAAAATTATCTTGTGCATTTACAATATTGCTTTGTTTCTTTTCATGGATAGCTATCTCGAATTCCTCTAGTAAATCAAGTTTCCTCCCTTTCTTTTCTACATGCAATATTTCTACGGTATCTTCTATGCTATTAAGGGGATGGCCTGTTTCATATATATGGTTCGCAACAGCTGATTTGTCATAATTTCCTGACGTGAACGCATCTTTATGTTCTTTATACCGGATCGCGAATGATCTTCCTGTCTGCCCTATATATTTTGTATCACAAGTTCTGCACTGAATCTTATAAACTCCCGATCTTTCAAACTTATTTCTCTTCTCGCCAATATCGTGCTTAAGGCTATACCTCGCTAGGTTATTAGTCTGAAAAGCTATTTTAACATCGTATGGCTTAAAAATATTTGCCATCTTTTGTGAGACTGTTCCGTAGCATGGCATCGCGATAATTTTCACTTTCTCTCCATCAGGTTTTTTTCTTTTTGCGCTTATTACTTTTCCGTAACAGTTTTTTAACCATATCTATTCTGTAACCGTTATTCTTCGCTATTCTCTTAACGGTATTAATTTCAGTCTCCCTATCTTTATCGCTCATAGGTATATTGACTGCCCTATGCACGAGACTACGGAAAGCAGCTTTGTGAGTAGGCTGTTTATGTTTTCTTATTGGCAACGTTACATAGCGCTCTGTGTGAGAATCACTGGCTGTGCTGTGTGCAGTCTGTGGGTAGTTTGCATTGGTGTCTGCCATTGTAGTGTTGAGCAGCGGCAGCTGGATATAAACAGCGCGTAGCGTTGCGCAGTTGAAGGTGAGCCGCCAGCAGTGGTGGATGTGGGGAGAGAGATGGCGGAGTTTTGTAATTTGTCATGAACTGCTATATATATTATGACTATTAAGGTAAATACATTGTTTGTTCTCTAGTAAAATCTTTCATTTGCTAACTATGCCTATCAGTAGTCAGTGCCTTCAGTAGTTTGAATCTTTTATTTAGCTGGCAGTAGTGGCGCTCTCTGTATTGCAGTAGCTTGAGTAGCGAAGATTTTTGTTAGGTAAGTGATTTGTGAAAGGTATAGTTTAATGTTAGTCAGGGCCATTCTTTTGTAGGGATTATTGAAAGTCAGATTGCGTTGCGCTAACAAAATATTGTGTGTCAGTTTAAGCACAGTCTTGTATAATTGTTCAAAGGGGATGTTTCAGATTCTTTATAAGGCTGCGGATGGCATGAATCATTCGGGATCACGGCATCAGTCGTAGTTTGTTTTCTGTAAACGGAGAATGCATGTTTGTTGCCCTGCTTTTTTATATTCAGGTCCAGGAACTGTAAACAATTGTCAGTTTCATATTCCACGGTAAATTCTATTTTATTATGTGCGTCGTTGAACTTTTTTACAATTTCCTCAATGTCCTCACGGGAACCATCGACAAGTAACAGAGTGTCGTCAACATAAAGTTTGAAATAAACAATTTTATCTATAATGTTATCGTCAGAATTTAGAACTTTAAGGTCGTTGATAAAAATGTCCGCCATAGTTCCTGAAATACTGGACCCCATGGCTAACCCATCGTCCTGAATATAAAATTTGTTATTAAACGTAAAATAATTAAAACTTGTAATGAGCTGTAGGAGTTCAATAAATTCAATTGTCTCTTGCGTTGAAATTTTACCGTGTTTAAGAAAATTTCTCTTAATGATTTCTATAGTTTCGTTAACCGGAACACTGGAGTATAAGTTCTTAACATCCAACGAAACCAAACGGGAAGTGTCAGTGACTGGCGTATCTTTAATTTCACCTATCATGGTCATACTATCACGCACCGAATAGTTATTTTTATACACGTAAGTCTTTTTCTGAATTTGGTTCAACAATTTCGTTATTTTATATGCTGGACTATTTCGACCGTTAACAATCGGGCGAACCGGATGCAGATCTTTATGTATCTTCACCTGTGATCTTAATTTGGGGGCCGTTGGATTCATGATAACACATCTTCTTTTTTCGGCTTCTGTCAGCAGGAAGTGTGTGCGATTAAGAATATTTTTTAGTTTAATTTGGAAATTGGCTGTTATGTCTTTCGTAATTTCCGTAATGCTATTTTCGACAAAAAACGCTAAGGTCTTCGAAACGTACTCCTCCTCTTTTAATATTACGACCGTATTTCCCTTATCCGCTTTCGTGGCAATAGCTTTCACTTCATTAAGCGTTTTATTTATAGAATCGACAGTTAGTCGGTCTGCTCTAGTCTTATGATTAACACTATTTCGTTTATTTAGTTCATTTTTTACTATTTTATGTAGCTTATGACCAACATGCTCAGTTTCATTATTATTTAATTTGGCAATTTCTGTTGTCATTTTAGTGAGGGCAATTACTTCTTTCGCAATCTTCTTGTTAAATGATGGCTCAATATTAAACTTGAATGCCTTATTTAACATTTCTACTTCTGTAAGACATAAGTGAATGTCACAATTAATCCATTTTTCTTCATTTTTTTAAATGTGATCATAAGAAATTAAGTTCACTATTTTTTTTATAAAATGAATGTCAAAATTCATCCACTTTTTCTTATTTTTTAAACGTTATTGTAAGAAATTAAATTTAATATAATGTTTTTTTATAGAGTGAATGTCAAAATTCATGCATCTTTTCTTCATTTTTTAAATTAAATTTAATATTATTTTTTATAAAGAAAATCTCAAAATTCATCCATTTTTTCTACATGTTTTATATGTGCTCCTAAGAAAACAAATGAAATCAATTAGTTAAGGAAGATAAATTATTAACTTGTAGTTTTTACTTTCCGAAAATACTGTAAGAAATTATGAGAATTATGATAGCATCATTTCAGGGCTACCTAAATATATACAACAATAAGCAACTGATTTTGATTATTGATTATTGATAAAAATAAGTAATCAATTGTTTAAAGCAAAAGATGTTGCTAAAATCTGCTGATAAAGCTGTGAGAAATAATGTTGATAAGGAAGATAAAGTAAAGTATGAAGATATTTTAAATCCAGCCTCCAAAACAGTGTTGAGAGGTAATGAAAAGTCCTCAATCTTAATTAATGAGTCTGGATTATATTTTTTAATTTTGAAATCAAATTAAGAAGAAGCAAAACAATTTAAACAATGGGTTACTCATGAAGTTTTACCATCAATTAAAAATATGCAGAATATAAAATTGAAACTTTTTACAAATTTCAAATAAAACATAAAGATAATTCCAGAATGAGATTTCCACTCTGCAGCGGAGTGTGCACTGATATGAAACTTCCTAGCAGATTAAAACTGTGTGCCTGACTGAGACTCGAACTCGGGACCTTTGCCTTTTGCAGGCAAGTGCTCTACCAACTGAGCTACCGAAGCACGACTCACACCCGGTACTCACAGCTTTACTTCTGCCAGGAAGTCTCATAAAGATAATTGTATACAAAAACTACAAGCATTGAAGAAATTAAACACTGAAATAATTAAAGTAAAACATGATAGAATTAAAATAAAAAATGATAGAATTAAAAAGTGAACATGAAGAAGATAAAAAATAATTGAAAATGTAAAAATTGGACGAATATAAAGAAAAATACCAATTAAAAATTGTAAATGACGTGAAGATCTAGAAGAAGGCTTAGAACTAATTGTTTCCAACATTACAATCGATAATTATTGTGGAAAAGATAGATATACTCTTAAATTTGAGAATATGCCAGATTCTTATTGTTCCAATTATTGGATGGAAGAAGAAATTAGAAATCAAAATATAGATCTAAATTACAAAATTAATATTAAACTCGATAAAGTTAAAACAACGCCAAATAGGAAAAAAGACAGGCCTGTATATGTCGTTTAATCTACTTTAATTGTTTCGAATTTATCTGGAATAATGATATTATTCTGTTGATTGGCGACTCCATGGAGTGATCTGTGCACCATAACCAGATAATAAATATAATTGGAAGGAGCAACAGCGTTGCTCGCATTTTTTTGTTTTATTATCCGCAAGATCGATTTTCGCTCACTTAATGACCATCCTCAGTGCTGTAAGATACAATTAAAATTGTTAATACCAGTGCCTAACAATTTTAATTGTATCTTGCAGCACTGAGGATGGTCATTAAGTGACCGAAAATCGATTTTACTGATAATAAAACAAAAAAATACGACCAAGGGTGTTTCTCCTTCCAATTATATATTATCCTGTTTAAAAAAGTGTAACATTAATGGTGGATATTTCTTAATTAAGTCCACCTTGGGAAACAGATGTATTCGTTTACAAAACTAAAGAGACTGTAGAAAAAGGAATGGTTTTTGTTATTGATTAGTTATTTAGGATATCATGTTTTCCACATTTATTGTGCAGAAGAAGGAAATTTAATTCGTCCTTGTTATATTTTTGGAAATTATTACATTCGCAAATGTATTGCAAGTTTAGTTGGACTTAATTAAGAAATATCCACCATTAATGTTAGGTATATTAAACAGAATAATATAGTTATTCCAGATAAATTCGAAACAATTAAAGTATATTAAACGACATATACAGGCCTATCTTTATTCCTATTTGGTGTTGTTTTAATTTTATCGAGTTTAATATTAATTTTGTCATTTAGATCTATATTTTGATTTCTAATTTCTTCTTCCATCCAATAATTGGAACAATAAGAATCTGGTGTATTCTCAAATGTAAGATTATATTTATCTTTTCCACAACAATTTTCGATTGTAATGTTGGAAATAATTAGTTCTAACCCTTCTTCTAGACCTTCACGTCGATTACAATTTTTTTCTTCACATTCGTCCATTTTTTACATTTTCAATTATTTTTTATCTTCTTCATGTTCACTTTTTAATTCTATCATTTTTCATTTTAATTCTATTGTGTTCTACTTTAATTATTTCTGTGTTTAATTTCTTCAATGCTTGTAGTTTTTGTATACAATTATCTTAGTGCTTTATTTGATCTTTGTAAAAAGTTTCAATTTTATATTCTCCATGTTTTCTAATTGAAAGTAAAACTTCATGAATAACTCATCTTTTAAATTGATTTGATTCTCTTTTTTATTTTAAAATTAAAGATTATAATCCAGATTCATTAATTAATATTGAAGGTTTTTCATTACCTTTCAACACTGCTTTGAGGGCTGGATTTATAATACCTTCATATTTTACTTTATCTTCATTATCAACATTAATTCAAATAGCTTTATCAGTGACTATATACTAATTCTTTAGAGATATTTTTTGCTTTAAAACATGGATAATTTTTTTATCAAAAATCAAAGTCACTTTATTTTTGGTGTATGTGTTTAGGTAGGATTGAATGGTGCTACGAAAATTGTCGTAATTTTTTACAGTATTTTCGGAAATTAAAAACTAAGAGTGGATACTTTATCTTCGTTAACTAATACACTTTATTTATTTTCTTATGAGCACGTTTAAAAAACAAAGAAAAATTGATGTATTTAGACATTCTCTTTATAAAAAAAATAATATTAAATTTAATTTATTACGATCACATTTAAAAAATGAAGAAAAAGTGGAGGACTTTTGAGATTCCCTTATAAAAAAATAATATTGTAAATTTAGTTTCTTATGATCACATTTAAAAAATAAAGAAAAAATTGATGAATTTTGACATTCACTTCATAAAAAAATAGTGAATTTAATTTCTTACGATCACATTTAAGAAATGAAGAAAAGATGGATTAATTTTGACATTCACTTTGTAAAAAAATAATATAAATTTAATTCCTTATGATCATGTCTAAGAATGTGCAAAATTGCATGAATTTTAACATTCAATTTATAAAAAAATTATAATAAATTTTATTTCTTATGATCACATTTACAATTTGAAGACAAAATGGGTAAAATTTGACAGTCAATTTATAAAAAATAATATTAAATTTAATTTCTTATGATGTCGTTTAAAAAATGAAGAAGAAATGGATGAATTTTGACATTCACTTTATAAAAAAATTATAAAAATTTAATTTCTTACGATCACGTCAAAAAATGTAAAAGAAAACAGAATGAATTTTGAAATTCAGTTTATAAACAATTTATAATAAATTTTTTTTCTTACAATCACACTTACAAATTGAAGACAAACTGGGTAAAATTTGACAATCACTTTATAAAAAATAATATTTAAATTAATTTCTTATGATCTCATTTAGAAAATGAAGAAAAATGCATGAGTTTTGACATTCCATTTATAGAAATTATATTAAATTTAATGTTTTACGATCACATTTAAAAAATGAAGAAATAATGCGTGAAATTTGGCAATAACTTTTAAAAAAGTTATGTTAATTCGTTACGATCACATTTAAAAAATGATGAAAAATGAATGAACTTTGACAATCACTTTATAAAAAATAATATTAAATGTAATTTCTTACGAGCATGCTTAAAAAATGAAGGAAAGATGGATGAATTTTGACATTCACTTATAAAAAAAATATTACATTTAATTTCTTATGATCACGTTTAAAAAATGAAGAAAAAAATGAATGAATTGTGACATTCACTTTATAAAAAATAATATTAAATTTAATTTCTTACGATCACATTTAAAAAATAAAGAATAAATCGATGAATTTTGACATTCACTTTATAAGAAACTAATATTACTTTTAATTTCTGATGTTCATGCTTAAAAAATGAAGAAAATATGGATGAATTTTGACATTCACTTTATAAAATTGTTATATTAAATTTAATTTCTTATCATCACATTTAAAAAAAGAAGAAGAAGTTGATGAATTTTGATATTCACTTTTTTTAATTTCTTATGATCGTCAAGAGAAATTATTCATTAAATTTATTTTCTTATGATATTGTTGTTAATGAAATAAGGAACTCAGAACTCAGTTGGTTATTAAGGATAATGTGGTAACCACTTAAAATCGATAGAGTTATTAGTAAAATTTGGTATTTAGCTAAAGCTTAGAAATCTGTCAAGTTACTAAAATATGCTGAATCTTAAAAAATCATTTAACTGGAAAACGCAGTATCGAGGTAATTAGTTAAATATGATAGAGTCATTGAAAAAATTATGTCTTTAGCAGAAGCTTAGAAATCGGTCGAGTTTTTAAAATACACTAAATTTTTAAAAATGAGTTCGTTAGAAAATGCAGTATTGAGGCAGTTAGTAAAAATGGATGGTTATTGTAAAATCTGGTATTTAGCTAAACCTTAGAAATCGGATGAGTTTATACACTGAATTTTAAAAATTCAGTTTTAATTAGAAAATGCAGTATAGAATTGAGGATGGGAATTTTTAATGTAATTTACCTTTGTTAACTAATTCATTTTATGCTTTCTTAATGAAGATTTTCAGGGTATTAGCGATTTCACAACCTATAAAAATGTAATATTATATTTATTTTCTTGCGATCACATAGGGAAATATGTCATTAAATTTATTTTCTTACATTCACAACGTAAAATGTTTAATGTAATTTACCTTCGTTAGTTAATTCATTTTATTTATTTCTTATGTTCACAATGTAAATTTTTTGATATAATTTACTTTGGTTAACTAATTCATTTTATTTTCTTAAAAGCACTTAGGAAAAATTAATCATTGAATTTTTTTCTTACAATCATGTTGTAAATGAAATGATGAAGTTAGAAATCAGTCATTTATTGAGAGTAATGAAATAATTAGTTAAAATCGGTTGAGTTACTGAAAAAATTAGGTATTTAGCTGAAGCTCAAAATCGGTTGAGTTAATTAAATATTCTGAATTTAAAAAAAAATCTGTTGAGTTACTTAGAAAATGCAGAATTGAGTTAAGTGGGCCAGAACCTACAAAGCATATCTACTAACATCTTTGGGTGGGTTTAGTGACATCTCTGAACAGTCAAAAGACTGTGTCTGTGATACAATGTCCACAGTCAATGTCAATCTTCAGGATTCCTTGGAACTGGGGTGATGCACGACTTTTTTTGATGTGTGTGTTTTAGGATATTCATTCATGGCTCATTCCCACTGCACTTCAAAATCGCTGGAACAAAGAACAAAAGAAAGAAAAAATTATATTGAGTCTTGTCATGTCAGGACAAAATATACTCTGACAATGTGAACTACTCATGCATGAATGTTTTTCGCCTTTATGGCTTACGAGTACTGTCGTAGCTATTAAAAATTCACAATCACAGATTTGCAGGACTACTTGTAGGGGGTTACAGATATGTATGGGGCTACGAGAAATTATTTCTTACAACTTAGTCCGGTTTAAAAATACAGTGTATTAAAAATGAAATTGATTCTTATTGAAACAATTATTTTCTGCTTTTTATCCCTGTGAGTACGTGAAATTTTTCAATCGATTTCAATCGTTTTGGTGAGGTTACAAGAGCGACATGTGGTAAATGTCAGGTTTATTTCAGTTTACCTTCGCCAGAGTCATCCAGTGAATTGCTTCCTCCTTCCTGCAAGCCGCAGAAAAACCGGGAAGGTAAGGAAGTAACAGTGCACGGAGCGTACCGCCAATACCTCATCTCCCCACTGGGCGCTCACTACCGAAACAGGAAAACGGGGAAATGAAAGTGGTGCAGAAAGTACCCTTCGTCACACAACAGACAAGGAAGCTAATTAGTATTGCGTTGCCATTCAGCTCTGAGCCAGATCATTAGGAAACGATGGCCACAGGAAAGTATTTTCAGTTCTGTGCCATGTCGAAAGTCCAAAGAGAAGTTAGTTTAAAATCAAACGAAAAATTTGTACCGAACAGACAAACAGGCGAGAAAGCGACCTCATTAAAACGCGTTAAAAATAATTTGCTTTGAAGAGTTTCGGTTTTAAATGAAGAAAGGTAAAAGGTATTTAGTTTTTGTACGTGTTGTGTGTTTACTACGAACTAGTGAGTCAGTGAGACAGTTGGTAGCGGTTATTTGTAACAAGCTTGCTCTTACAGAACGATGAAGCACCGCCAGCGCCACCCACACACAACTGCTGCTCAGAAAACAAAGCTGATCGCCCGCTCCCACTTAAAATCAGCCAAGTTAAAATCTGTGCTCCGTACTTACTGTTTGTAAATCTGACTTCGGGACTTTGCACTTCTGAACTGGCAGAATCTGGAAGACATTCATTGCTTTATGTCTGACCAGTGTCAGTAATAATAACAATAAACCAGAGAAATATCTGTCTCAAGACAAACGGAAAAAGTAAGTAAATTGCTTATTTTTCGAAAGTCATCGCTATAAGTGGAGGATGTGGGCCCATCCACATGTTCTCAATGTTGTTTCGACAGAACTTTTGCTGGGGACCCTTACATACCCTCCATATAACCCCTATGCGATTTCCATATTTTTTGGAGCCCTGGAGAAAGGCGTTCGTGGCCGTCAAATAGTCTTCAATGAGAGCACTGACCACCTTGACCACAGTGCGATAAACGTATTAACTGTTGTGGCGATTGTTTTTGAAATGATGAACTGTTTGCTCTGTTTCCTTCTGTCTCGTATTTATTTGAGAGACCCTTATGCGAGCTCCTAAAAGCTGGGCACCAGCGAATACATAGTTGCTGTTATGATGTCCTAACAATCAATTTCCTTATTGATGCGAAACGAATAAGCGGTGAAGTTCGGTGGCAGGAGGAACAAGACTTTTGGTCAGGTGAATACAGGGTTATAAATACAAAATGAAATAGGGGTAATGCAGGAGTAGGTTCAATAATGAATAAAAAAATAGGTGTACAGGTAAGCTACTGCAAACAGCATAGTGAACGCATTATTGTGGCCAAGATAGACGCCAAGCCCACGCCTACTACAGTGGTACAAGTTTATATGCCAACTAGCTCTGCAGATGATAAAGAAATTGATGAAGTGTATGATGAGATAAAAGAAATTATTCAGATAGTGAAGGGAGATGAAAATTTAATAGTCATGGGTGACTGAAATTCGAGAGTAGGAAAAGGAAGAGAAGGAAACGTAGTAGGTGAATATGGATTGGGGCTAAGAAATGAAAGAGGAAATCGCCTGGTAGAATTTTGCACAGAGCATAGCTCAATCATAGCTAACATTTGGTTCAAGAATCATGAAAGAAGGTTGTATACATGGAAGAACCCTGGAGATACTAGAAGGTTTCAGATAGATTATATAATGGTAAGACAGAGATTTAGGAACCAGATTTTGAATTGTAAGACATTTCCAGGGGCAGATGTGGACTCTGACCACAATCTATTGGTTATTAACTGTAGATTAAAACTGAAAAACTGCAAAAAGGTGGCAATTTAAGGAGATGGGACCTGGATAAACTGACTAAACCAGAGGTTGTTCAGAGTTTCAGGGAGAGCATAAGGGAACAAGTGACAGGAATGGGGGAAAGAAATACAGTAGAAGAAGAATGGGTAGCTTTGAGGAATGAAATGGTGAAGGCAGCAGAGGATCAAGTAGGTAAAAAGACGAGGGCTCGTAGAAATCCTTGGGTAACAGAAGAGATACTGAATTTAAGAACCTTCAACATTGTGGCACAACTTGACTAGAAGAAGGGATCGGTTGGTAGGACATGTCCTGAGGCATCAAGGGATCACCAATTTAGTACTGGACGGCAGCATGGAGGGTAAAAATCGTAGAGGGAGACCAAGAGATGAATACACTAAGCAGATTCAGAAGGATGTAGGCTTCAGCAGGTACTGGGAGATGAAGAGGCTTGCACAGGATAGAGTAGCATGGAGAGCTGCATCAAACCAGTCTCAGGACTGAAGACCACAACAACAACAACATTCTTAGAAGGATTACAACTAGAACATGACCATATGACAACGCCCCTAAAATGAGGTCGCTTCAATATTGCGTGTGAATTATCGATAGACGCGAGCAGAGCCAAATGAATACGAAAGATCCACGAGACATAAAATGGCATAGAAATGTACTCAACTTTTCACTGCAACTGAACTTCAGATGCTATAATTCTCAACCGGAAAGATGGGATCACGCAACAGTGACAACATAACCCAAGATTTAACGGAGAAGACAGGGCCTTAAATATCTCTCTGTCCCTGTGGTGCTCAGCTCCTAGTATGCCCGCGTCGACCTCTAAAAAATGGTTCAAATGGCTCTGAGCACTATGGGACTAAACTTCTGAGGCCATCAGTCGCCTAGAACTTAGAACTAATTAAACCTAACTAACCTAAGGACATCACACACATCCATGTCCGAGGCAGGATTCGAACCTGCGACCGTAGCGGTCGCTCGGCTCCAGACTGTAGCGACTAGAAACGCACGGCCACTACGGCCGGCCGTCGACGTCTACCAGTTATCTGTAACACAACACACATCAACGGCAGACAATATCCTGAGATGTAAACTACACAATCTTATCTAGAGAACAGGTGATCAATACAACTGAATCGAAACAAATTAGCCTCCGTGAGTAACTTGGCCAGTACCAGCTCTTAAACTTTGATTAATAAGCTCGCTAAAAATCATGCCCTAAAGTTAAGATAACAAGAATTATCTCGGCGCACATTTACACGCCAAACTACCAAATGAACTACAAGATAGAATAGAGGACATATCTCGGGGTGTCTTGAAACGCCAAAGCCGGACTTACTCACTACTCGTTGAACTTCTAGCTACGTCTTTAACGCCGGCCAGTGTGGCTGTGCGGTTCTAGGCGCTTCAGTCTGGAACCGCGTGACCGCTACGGTCGCAGGTTTGAATCCTGCCTCGGGCATGGATGTGTGTGATGGACTTAGGTTAGTTAGGTTTAAGTAGTTCTAAGTTCTAGGGGACTGATGACCACAGAAGTTAAGTCCCATAGTGTTCAGAGCCATTTGAACCATTCGTCTTTGACCACGCTTCATGTCGGTTGGTTGGGCGTAGCCACACTTCCTCAACTGCCATCAAGATAGTTAGTCACGACACCGAGGTAAGTGATAATCAACGAAAACAACGCCAAAAGTGTTGTGTCGGTAGCTGGGCCGACACCGTGAAGTTGAGATTGCTGAAAATGAACTCTAGACTAACGCTGTAGCCGATAGTGCACGCACGGCTAAGGCAGACGGGCGTGAAGTCTGGAACATGAGAACTTATAAATGAATAAGAAGAAAAGTATGTAGATGCTTATTACTTATCTTTTTATTAGTCCTTGGAATACATCTCTCTTGAATACTCGTAAGCTATAGGCACTGATACAAATGGCGCCTTGCTAGTTAGTAGCCATTAACTTAGCTGATGGCTATTCTGTCTCTCGGCTAATGAGAGAGAAAAGCTTCGTACAACTGGGCGGTAGCTAGGTTCTCGTACAACTGGGCGAGTGCTCTCTCGTATCACGAGACCTGCCTTGGTGGTGGCGCTAGGTCTGCGATTACACAGTGGCGACACGCGGGTCCGACATGTACTAAATGGACCGCGGCCGATTTAAGCTACCACCTAGCAAGTGTGGTGTCTGGCGGTGACACCACATTCCTCCCCCGCAAATCGGCGAACGGTCGTGTGATAAGGCTTCCGCCCGCCGTGGGGAGGACCACATGTTGACGTATGCGATGAGGTGGGGAGCCTAACAACAGGCGAGGCTGTGCCACCCGCACCCGGCCATTCGGTCCGAGGGGAGCTAGGAAACGCCTGAAAAACTAGTCCAGGGTGCACGTCAACATGCGGTGTACGCGCCCGTAAAGAGACAGGAGTGACCGAAGGATCAATCTCCATTGCGTCGGGGTAGCCGACGCGCGATGACGTCATGTGGTCCGGAGCGGGCGGGAGTTCCATGGCGGAGGACAGCTGGTCACGGGAAGCGATCGGCGGCGCGTGACCCTGGGAGGCGCTTGGCGGCTGCAGCGAAGCGTCGAATGCGGGCGGCGCCGGCGGGAGAACAAGCGGCGGCGGCGGCGGCTGCTGCTGCTGCGGCGGTGGCGGCGCGTCGCCATGGGGCAAAATGGAAGGCATCGTCGGTAACACCTGGGGATGAGGCGAGCCAGTAGATGGGTCCCCAGGGCGCTGACCGGACGGCACCGTCGCTGAAAGCAGACGGGGAGCGGCAGAACCCGAGCGACGACAGAGGCGCAGCTGATTGAGATGCCGACGCACCTCACCAGAGGCCCCCAAAACCAAATACATCGCGCGGCCGAGGCAGCGAAGAATGCGCCCTGCGAGCCAACGCCGTGAACCTCGATAGTTGCGATAAAATACAACGTCGCCTGGAGCAAAAGCAGGAGTCTGCCGCTGCACAGGAACCTGATGCGGCGGATGCAGCAAAGACATCAAGGTGCGATGAGGACGACCGTGGAGCAACTCAGCCGGCGAGCGACCATCTCGGGGCTGAGAGCGATACGAAGACAAAAAAAAAAAAGCAACAATGCGTCCTCCCGAGAATGCGACTCTTTCAATTTCAACATCTGTGACTTGAAAGTCCGGACCAATCGTTCAGCGGCACCGTTGGACTGAGGCGAAAACGGCGCGGATGTCAGATGTTGAATACCATTGGCCTGGCAGAATGACTGAAATTCTGCGGACATGAATTGTGGGCCATTGTCGGAAACAATAGTCTGCGGAAGACCTTCAATGCAAAAGATAGCAGACAACGCTTGGATGGTGGCGGAGGACGTCGTGGAAGACATCCGGACAACAAAAGGAAAATTACTGAAGGCGTCGACCAGAACCAACCATCGAGCATTCCAGAATGGACCAGCAAAATCAATGTGCAAGCGTTGCCAAGGGGAAGTGGCTTTTGGCCATGCAAAGACTTTCCGCGGCGGTGCGGATTGTTGTTCGGCACACGCCGGGCACGAAGAACACATATTCGTAATCGCAGCATCGATTCCGAACCAAGTACAGTGCTGACGAGCAAGTTGTTTCGTTCGCACTATACCCCAATGTCCTTGGTGAAGAAGCCGTAAAACAGAGGACTGTAACGAACGTGGGACCACGACTCTGGACTGATCATTATCAGAACGCAACAACAAAACACCACGTCGAACAAAAAGTCTCTCCTTGTGAGCAAAAAATCGGCGAACCAACGGATCCTCGATCCGAGACTTTGACAAAGGCCATTGCGTAGCAACAAAACGTAAAACAGTAGCAAGGACAGGGTCAGCAGCTGTGGCTGTAGCGACATGACGAAAATCAATCGGAAACGATTCGACCACTTCATCGGTTTCCGAATCAATGAACATGCAAGCAAGTTCGGAAGAATCGAATGCTTTATCCTCAGCAACAGGCAAACGGGACAACGCATCGGCGTTTCCGTGCTTAGCAGTGGACCGATACAAGATATCGTAGCGGTACTGCGAGAGGAAAATAGACCAGCGAATGAATTTCTGCGCTGTACGTGGAGGTACAGGCTTGGTCGGATGAAAAAGCGATGTCAAAGGTTTGTGGTCTGTGATGATGGTAAAGTGACGACCATACAAGAAATCATGGAACTTAGTAACACCAAACACGAGAGCCAAAGCTTCTTTCTCTATCTGTGAATAATTTCTTTGCGCAGACGAGAGCAATTTGGACGCAAAGGCAATAGGGCGATCATGCGAGCCAACTTTGTGCGCAAGCACAGCACCGATCCCGAAATCCGATGCATCTACCATCAACAAAAGGGGTTTCTGGGGATCGAATGGCGTAAGGCAAGTATTAGAAAGCAACGCCGATTTCAACTGGCGAAAGGCGCGTTCACATTCCGTCGTCCAGACGAACGGAACACCTTTACGGCGTAAGCGATGAAGCGGAGCTGAAATGGAAGAGGCATTGCGCACATATTTATTGTAATAATTAATTTTACCCAACACACTCTGTAGCTGTTTCACATTTTGAGGGGAAGGCAATTCTTGTATGGCACGGAGGTGCTCTGGACTCGGATGTATGCCTTGGGCATTAATGACATGTCCCAGGTATGGTAAGTCACGAGCAAAAAACACACATTTGTCCTTCCTCAAGCGAAGACCATTTTGCCGCAAGACCTGAAATAATGTTCGTAAATTCGCAAGATGATCTTCTTCTGTCTGTCCGGAGATCACTATATCGTCCAGATAGTTTGCTGCAGTAGGGACCGACGCACAAATAGTCTGTAAATATTGCTGAAACACGACAGGGGCGGATGCACACCCGAATGGCAGTCTTTTGAAGCGGTACAATCCAAGATGCGTGTTAACCACCAATACGCGCTGGGATTCGTCGTCCACCGGTATTTGCAAGTACGCATCGGCTAGGTCCAACTTTGAAAAATGTTCCCGGGCACAGTTTAGCAAAAAGATCTTCCGGACGGGGCAAAGGAAAAGTAGCAGTCACTAGCTGTGGATTCACTGTGGCCTTGAAGTCCACGCAAAGTCTCAATTTTCCGGAAGGTTTTGGCAAAATTACTAAGGGTGAGGCCCAGAGAGAAGCTTGCACACGTTCAATTACACCCTGTGATTCGAGATCGTGTAACGTTCTGGCGACCTCATCACGCAATGCGTGGGGAACATTGCGCGCCCTGAAAAATTTCGGTTGCGCGTTTACCTTCAGTTCTAAATGTGCTTCATAGTTTTTAGCGCAACCTAAGCCCGGTGCAAAAATGTCTGCAAATTCGTCACACAGCCGAGAAACACTGTCTGTAGGCACAGTCTGATTCACTGATAGGACCTGATTTACAATAGACATGTTAAACAAATGAAATAAATCTAGACCAAACAAGTTCACCGGAGAAGAAGAACGAAGAACGTAAAATGACACAAGTTTTGTTTGTCCCTTGTATGTTGCAAGAAGGCTGCACTGTCCTAACACAGGAATTGTCTGTCCGGAATATGTAGTTAGCTTAACATTTGCGGAACGCAACGGAGGTTTGCCCAGTTGTTTGTACGTGTCGTGATTGAGCAATGAAACTGCAGCTCCGGTATCGAGCTGGAATGGTATCACTTTGCCTTCAAAGTCTAAGTCCACAAAAAGTTTATTGTTCTGCTGACGACAAGAGCGACTGTTTTGTGCAATTGGAACAGACACTGGTACAGAATCACTTGCTAATTGACGTGATTTCCGGCGACGTCGACGCACAGTTTTTGTGGGACGATCACAGTCACTGTTAGAGAAAGTGTCACTGGACGAAGTGGAATTAACGACATGAATGTCCATAGGCGAAGGTCCACGAGCCTGAATGTCCTTGGTTCGATTCCGGCGCGAAGCAAAGGGCCTGGAATGATTGTGATTGTCTGATCTGAGCTGTTTCTGGCAAACACTTTGAACATGTCCTTTCTTATTGCAGAAAAAGCAAATAGCTTGGCGTGACGGGCAATGTTCACGCGAATGTCGAGTAGCACACCGCGGGCATGAATTCACTACATGTGTGTGCTGGCGCGGCACACCTGGCTTAGCGCGCGGCGGCAGCTGTGCGGACGGCCGCGAGGGCAGTTGACCGGGCCGCGTAGCGCGTCCAGCGGGCCGGTTAATGTTACACACGGCTGGCGAAGTTTCAAAAGATTCCTGAGCACAGTCAAGTGTGTCCTGTCTATCCAATATGTCTATCACTTGTTGAAGGGAGGGATTAACTAGTTTCAAAATTTGCTCCCGTATGCGAACATCAGAAATGTTCTGTGCAATTGCATCACGCACCATTGTATCTGAATAAGAAAGACCACAGTCACATTCAAAGGCACAGTCCCTAGTAAGTCCTTGCAATGTTGCTACCCACTCCCTATTAGTTTGACCGGCCGTACGTTTTGTACGAAAAAACGTATACCGTTTTGCAACCACATTAACTGTTTCTTTGAAATAGGCATCTAATGCAGACAAAATTTCCTCGTATGACAGAGTTGCTACGTCTCGTCGGGGAAACAATTTCACTATCACACGGTATGTGGACACACCGACACAAGAAAGCAAAAACGGCTGCCGCTCATTACCTTGAATTCTGTAGGCAGCAAGGTGGAAGTTGAACTGGCGAGACCACTCTTGCCACGTCTCATCGGCTGCCACGTATGGTCGAAAGGGAGGTGCAACAGCGTTTAGAGGCAGCGGTAGCGAAGAAGCGGCGGCGGCCGCATCGGTATGAATGGTACGTTGACCCTGGACGAGCTGTCCAAGGGCATCCAGTAACGCCTGCGTCTGCTGATTCTGCAAGCGATAAAATTCGGACAGTACATCTGGAGAATGTGGCGAAGCCATGACACAATTAAATGTAAGCAATCAGAACACTTTAAATCGTCGCCAATGTTGCAAACGAATTAATACAAACTCTTTGGCTCGTCGCCAATAAATGTTGTGTCGGTAGCTGGGCCGACACCGTGAAGTTGAGATTGCTGAAAATGAACTCTAGACTAACGCTGTAGCCGATAGTGCACGCACGGCTAAAGCAGACGGGCGTGAAGTCTGGAACATGAGAACTTATAAATGAATAAGAAGAAAAGTATGTAGATGCTTATTACTTATCTTTTTATTAGTCCTTGGAATACATCTCTCTTGAATACTCGTAAGCTATAGGCACTGATACAAATGGCGCCTTGCTAGTTAGTAGCCATTAACTTAGCTGATGGCTATTCTGTCTCTCGGCTAATGAGAGAGAAAAGCTTCGTACAACTGGGCGGTAGCTAGGTTCTCGTACAACTGGGCGAGTGCTCTCTCGTATCACGAGACCTGCCTTGGTGGTGGCGCTAGGTCTGCGATTACACAGTGGCGACACGCGGGTCCGACATGTACTAAATGGACCGCGGCCGATTTAAGCTACCACCTAGCAAGTGTGGTGTCTGGCGGTGACACCACAAAAAGATTTTTAATACACTGGCATATTCAATTAGGGCGCAAGCAACGCACCGCAGCAACTCGGCCACTCCAATTCAATCTCCCGGCGTAGCTTATAACAGACTCACGCGCTGTCGTTAAATCCGCGCCGCTAAAGATGAGCAGAAGACAAGTAAGCATCGAAGTCGGATCAAAGATCAAAATGACGATCGTTGGAAACTGGCGCCAGAAACGCACCAGCTCAGCGGTCTCGACGAAATATTTTAAAACAGAATTTCTGTCCTATTGCGATAACTGCTTACAACTCGGATAATATATTTTCGTCAGATATTTAAGAATACTAGTAGATGCATTGTAGCTACGTGTATTCTTGAAGTAATTCTTTGATCTCTCTTTAGCTGTTCGATCATCTGAAGGGAGTCTTTCCGCTGAAAAATAAATTTTGCGTTAAAGGCGGCAAATTAGTTTCACCCTTACAACACAATGTGAATACCGTTCGATTGCGTAGTTACCTCGCAAAAAACCCAATTACAGCTCTTAAAATTCTTTGGAATTATATTCAGTACACATTTATACGTGTTTCAGAACGACGATAGAATTATCGTTATCAACATCTGCCTTATTCCTATTGCTTTCTCTACGCAAAAATTCTCTCTCTAGCTCTTCGTCTATCTGAGCGACCTGTTAATCTTCTTCTTCGAGGCATGCCCTAAAACAAATATAGTTTCCTTATAACAGGGGACGTTGTAGCTACTCAAAATGAAGATGGTGAAAATCTGGAACACAGTAAATTTTGTGACGATGGTGTCAAACGAACAGAGTTAATTCCGTTTACCCTTAGACCAAAATAGGTGAAAAAACGAGGTCAATAAACAACGTTTATTGTCCCCGACGGCTTCATTACTACGTTTCGTTTTCGACTGTTGACAACATCAACGACGTAGCGGCATTGTAGCTGTTCGGTGTACGAGTGTTACTGCGCTATCTTCAACACTTAAACATGAAAGTCCCAAGAATGCAACTTCACGAAACGTTGTTGCCTTCGTGTGTCGTTTGTGCCATAGCACTTGATCATTATGCGTGACAAAGTTGGTAGCAATGCCAGAGACAAAGGAAAACTTTTCAGATGTGTGCGTCTACCTTCGACCATAGATACTAGTAGACTGGCCTTGCTGTGCAGAAGCTATAGGGCTGGTGTGGCTCCAACATAAACCACGTGACTGTTGGCAAAACGTGGCGGGATTTCAAATCAGCGGTCTGCCATCCTAAGTTTGTATCGCATTTTACCCACATTTCTCAATTGACTGCCAAACGCTTCCAACAAAAATTACTTTTTTATTTGCGAAAAATTATGTCAGAACTACATTTGACCTGGATTTGCTCACAGTACCATTTATAAAATCTAACGAATACATCGAACGCCCCTCTGGTGGGCAGCGGGACGAAATTACTATAAACTATCAATTAAAGTAAAATGTCGTTAAAATTCTTTTAAACAGTGAGAGTGGGCTCGTGTCAAAACTTTAAACATTGGATTCGCCGCGTTTTGAGCTTTAGTCACTTATAAAAGAAAATGGGATGTGGGAATTATGTCAAATATGGGAATTATGCCAAAATTGCCGACTTTAGGAGCAGGTCTATTTTAGATTATCAATTTTAGGTGCTCTTCAAAGGTTGAGTTCCCACTATTTTTACAAAAGTTTAAACTATCACTTTTGAGAAAAGATGAAAGGTCAGACTTTGAAGTTCCAGAAAATAATTTTGGAGCCTACATTTATTTAGTAGTATTAGAAGGTAGAAAAAAATTCTCTTCATGTGTCGACTATAGGTGCTCTTACCTTATTATAATCTCTCTTGTATGTACAAAAAGGCGCGTATGTGCAGATGTCTTAAAGTTTTTCCATTTCAGGGTCTGTACCCAAAGCTGTCTTCGGTTTTCATCCTTAGGGAATCTATGAGTAGGAACGAGAAGCAGTTATACTTACCTCTGTAACCGAATTATCACAGATACTTTCTAAAATGTAATATGAGTCTGACTCTGCAGGCATCACTTTCAACACTTTAATTTACGTGATACTCTCTTTCAAGTGGAAAAAACATATAAAAGTCACTTTAGATTTCAATAAACGCATCTGCACTATCTTAGAAACACACGTGAAATGTAATGCCATTTCCCTCGACAAAACGCTGAGTACAGCCATAAGCGCAACACGAAACAACCATGTTTTGCCAACATTCACGTGACTTTAGCCCGGAGATGTTGGAGCCACGAAAATGACGTCAGGGCCAGTCTATTATATTTATGGTCGAAGGCGTCTACTTCCTTTTACCTCTCCCATAGAGTAAATATCTCTGGAGTGAGCACTCACATGCGCAGAACAGATTTTGTGTTGTCAACATACATTGCCGGCCTGGTCACGT
Organism: Schistocerca piceifrons; assembly: GCF_021461385.2. Classification (NCBI taxonomy): domain Eukaryota; kingdom Metazoa; phylum Arthropoda; class Insecta; order Orthoptera; family Acrididae; genus Schistocerca; species Schistocerca piceifrons. The sequence goes on along the minus strand of NC_060147.1, from coordinate 50,568,895 downwards.
GATCTCGGGACGTCGTGTGTTTGTTCATATAGCGCCCTGTATATTTAGAATGCCACTACATCCCTAGTACAGACGAATTCTTTTCGTACGTGTCGTAGATTATTTATATATCTTGCGAAGACATTTTAACAGTATCCATTTGATACCGGGAATAACCAGCTACGTAACTTTTAAGGGCAAGTGATGTTACATTCAGCTTCTTTGCGATAGGTGTCATAGTTCAGATGCACTCGATTTTTGGTAGTTTTTGGTATGATACCGCACTTTATAGTATTACAGAGCCTGAAGTGCATTTTTGCAGTGATAGTCCTGCAAAACGACTTGACAGTACGTCAGTACTTTCGCAAGTGTCCGAAAAACACCGAATTTACCACACATTAGCGATTATATCCCTGCTAATTCGTCCTTTTTTCTTGTATTTCTGCGTATTTATTTTCTCGTTTTTGCGACCTAAAGCACAATTTTTCTTACTGGTTGTACTTTGAGGTATTTATTTAACGCATTTTAAGTACTTGCTCCCAGTTCATTAAATAAATAGTAGACAGAGTAACCTATATACATAATTGACAAGTCACTGATAATTGCATGGACGATAGTATTTACTGAAACAACTAACCTTTCCCTTTCCTGTTGCACTAGCAAATTTACGAGAGGAAGCGATTGTTTGTAAGCTTTTGTACGAGCCGTAATATCTATTATATAGTCATAAAATCGTAGAAAAATAGGTCTACAGAATCAAGTCTTAATTATAATGCGTCTTGAAATTTTTAAACGTATACAGTGTCTCTTACTAAAATGAAAACTATAATTAGAGCAATATGGAATGTACCCATGAAAAGTTACTATCCCTCCTTTCACATATTTTTCTTTTCATCCGTAGCAACAACGTAATTCAACATCCCTATTACACTATCAACAAACGGTGAAACACAACAAAAACTCTTGGTATTATAAACTTCAAACGCTGCAGAAAGCACGCAGGCACAGCGAAGTCCCGAGATCACATGACAATCCTGGTTTAATGTTGACAATATGCGCAGAACGCAATGCTCACTCCAGAGATATTTACTCTATGACCTCTCCTAATGACTGCGTATGCGCATGACTTTTTCTTTTCTCCACATCTACGGGAAAGTTCCTTTGGAATTATACGTTTCATTAGCCTCCTTGTATAATTAAAACTCGGTACTTCAGTTTTCGATGTTCACATATTAGTATTATGTATGATATGTCTCATCCAGATGCAAAACGTGTTTGACGAAACTGTTGTTCAAACATTCCTTTCACGATCTGTAACCTTCACCACATTGAGTCACACGTTAGTGCTAGAAATTTAAAAAAAAATGTAGTTATTGATGACTTACGTAATCAATACTGCAGTTTTACAAAATGATGATAATAGAACTTACTTTTCAAAAATAATTTAGTTTCGTGACTCAAACAGAATTGAGCCCTTTTGTTTTAGCCATCAGCAGATGCTGCAAGAGAGGCGTTTTGCGTCACGGAGGACCAATTAGCGAGAGCGTACGTTCCAGCAGAATTCGCACCCCCCCTCCCTGGAATTCAGTATGGTGTCGGCCCACCATTAGCCTTGATGACAGCTTCAACTCTCGCAAGCATACGCTCAGTCAGGTGCTGGAAGGTTTTATGGGGATTTGCAGCCCATTCTTCACGGAGTGCTGCACTGAGGAGAGGTATCAATGTCGATCGGTGAGGCCTGGCACGAAGTCGGCGTTCCAAAACATCCAAAAGCTGCTCTGTACGATTTAGGTCAGGACTGTGCAGGCCAATCCATTACAAGGATGTTAAAGTCGTGTAACCACTCTACCACAGGCCGTTCATTATGAACAGGTGCTCGATCGTGTTGAAAGGTGCAGTCGCCATCCTCGAATTGCTCTTCGACGGTGGAAAGCAAGAAGGTGGTTAAAACATCAATGTAGGTCTGTGCTGTGATAGTACCACGCAAAACAACAAGGGGTGCAAGGGGTTCCCAGACAAGGCCATATCAGGAAAACCACAGAAGTTTCGAGCTCATACGAGGGGCTAAATCATTGTGACGCTATAAGTAAGCTCAGCCACCTACCGGAAGATGGGTTATGAAGACCAGAAGTGGAGGTAGTCTTAGATGCAGACGTCTCTTTTTTTTCCCAGCAGAGGTCCTTTTTTTCCCTGCGGAGGACCTTAGCCTCGATCTGCCAGCGAAAAGTTTCTAAGTGCCGCGGCCGATTTCAGACCTTTTGAATCCTGTGCCGTATTAAACAAAGCGGCCACAAGAGAGAGAGGGAGGGGGGGGGGCATTAATTTCCGGCAGCGGACGGCCCTCTCAAATAATCCGGGCCAGTTGGCGGACCTCGGCAGAATTAAGTAAAACGGATGCTGCGGAGTCCTTGGGAGGCCGTCCACGGTTTCTCAGACGCACAGTCAACTCCGGTAAAACATTTGAAATTGGCCGGGCAAATGACGTGATGTGAACAGCACGATCATCGACAATTTCCTGTCTGTTATCATTTTTTTCCTGAAATAAGTGTTCTTGCTCCGAAATTGAACGCGTGTCGCCACATACTTCTCGCTTCTTCTCCTCTATGACGCATCTCGATCTCTTGCACCATTCCGGCCGGCCACTGTGACCGAGCGATTCTAGGCACTTCAGCCTGGAACCGCGCGACCGCTACAGTCGCAGGTTCGAATCTTGCCTCGGGCATGGATGTGTGTGATGTCCTTAGGTTAGTTAGGTTTGACTAGTTGTAAGTTCTAGGGGACTGATAACCTCAGATGTTAAGTCCCATAGTGCTCAGAGCCATTTGAACCATTTTTTGCACCATTCCCTGCTGACTATGTCGGCTTGTTTCGTACGAATAGAGTGGAGTATTTCTACCCCTCTAATCCACACTCCCTAAACATAATAAAAACCGTTTATACCATCCGACGTGGAAATCGAAATGCCCTGTGGCTAGGGCCTCCCGTCGGGTAGACCATTCACCTGGTGCAAGTCTTTCGAGTTGACGCTACTTCGGCGACTAGCGTGTCAATGGGGATGAAATGATGATGATTAGGACAACACAACACCCAGTCCCTGAGCGGAGAAAACCTCCGACCCAGCCGGGTATCGAACCTGGGCCCCTTAGGACGGCAGTCCGTCAGGCTGACCATTCAGCTATCGGGACGGACACAATGTCGGTAGGAGCACTGGACGACTGGAAAACTGTGACCTTGTAAAAGCTCATGGTAGGTTTGGTTTTGGTTTTGTTTTGCTTTAGGGTGCAAAAAGTAACTGGGGTCATACGCGCCCAAGTCTATAGAACACGAAGACACAGGGTAGTTAAAAAACGTCTATACGTCAGTCCCAATTGACGTAATAGAAGACAGCTAAAAGCAGGCACGTGGAAAAAGGGCTAAAAAACACACCATACAGAAACGAAGGTGCAAAAACTAAAAATTAAATGGCCTTCGCCGTATCGCTTTGGCGGATAAAAAGTAAACCGCGGTCGACAGTCCGCTGGTCATTCGCTAAAACGGCCGATAACTCAGACGGCAAACGCAAGCAGGGGTAAACGATTAGAAAATGGTCATTCCATCAGGAAGTGGCGGACTGTTGAAACTTGGGCGCAATGCGTACAAAGTGGTGGGGTAGCGCTACCTATCAAATGACGACGGCTAAAAAGGCAGTGCCCAATACGCAGCCGAGTTAAACCGACCTCCTCCCAACCGGAGGGACGAGATGAGGTCGTCCAAGGTGCTGGAGCTCGACCATTTGGATCCATGGACTTCATTGTCTCAAGCACGTCACCAGGCCTCAATTGTCCTGACTGGTTTCCAGATTACTCTGGACAATTGGTGTGACTGGTTTGGTTACCCAGATCGCCTGACATTAATCATTAATGGACCTCAATCGAGAGGTCAGTTCGTGCACAAAAACGTGCAGCAGCCACGCTTTCGCTATTCTGGGCGGCTATAGAAGGAGCATGGCTCAGTATTTCTGTAGGGGCGTCCGACGTCTTCGTAAGTCCATGCCACGTCGATCTGCAATCCTACGCCGAGCAAAATGAGGTCCGACACGATATGAGGTGGTATCCCATGACTTCTGTCAGCTCACTGTATGTTCTTCAGGCTTCAATCTATTTTTTCTCTCAAATCTCCTGTGCAGCATCCACCAGTGGTCAGCCGCCACGCCGACGCCCCCTCGGTGCAGCTACCACCGTTCTTAGTTTAAGGTCTCAATGGACCTTCCTAGATGTGCACTTTCCGACCATTATACACTACTGGCCATTAAAATTACTACACCAAGTATAAATGCATATGATAAACGGGTATTCATTGGACAAATATATGATACTAGAAGTGACATGTGATTACATTTTCACGCAATTTGGGTGAATACATCCTGAGAAATCAGTACCCAGAACAACCACCCTTGCCGTAATAACGGCCTTGATACGCCTGGACATTGAGTCAAACAGAGCTTGGATGGCGTGTACAGGTACAGCTGCCCATGGAGCTTCAACACGATACCACAGTTCATCAAGAGTAGCGACTGGCGTATTGTGACGAGCCAGTTGCTCGGCCACCAGCGTTTCACCTAGCAACGCCGGTCAACTGATGTTTGTGTATGAGAAATCGGTTGGAAACTTTCCTCGTGTCAACACGTTCTAGGTGTCGCCACCGGCACCAACCTTGTGTGAATGCTCTGAAAAGCTAATCATTTGCATATCACAGCATCTTTTTGCTGTCGGTTAAATTTCACGTCTGTAACACGTCGTCTTAGTGGCGTAGCAATTTTAATGGCCAGTGGTTTAGATTCAGGTATATCTTCTGAAGATGGCTCAATTATTTGGGCTGAAACCTAGGTAAAGGTTGGTTTCATTACTGCAGCCGAAGCTCATAGTTTATGTATTATTTTTCCATTCATTTATTGTGCTTTTTAAAAATTCATTCGCCACACACGCATTTAGTAGACTTATAAGGACAACGTTATTTCAGTACAGACTGGAAAACTTTCGCGTGATTATGTTCTACGGAGCTGGGTAGACAAATGAGAAACAAAAATAAAAATAGTAATCGGGTTTTGAACACATTGCTTCGTTAAGAGCTCCGGCCGCGGTGGTCTCGCGGTTCTAGACGCGCAGTCCGGAACCACGCGACTGCTACGGTCGCAGGTTCGAATCCTGCCTCGGGCATGGATGTGTGTGATGTCCTTAGGTTAGTTAGGTTTAAGTAGTTCTGTTCTAGGGGCTGATGACCACAGCTGTTAAGTCCCATAGTGCTCAGAGCCATTTGAACCATTTGCTTCGTTAAGAGTGAGGTGTGGAGTTGTGTGTGCAAAGAATTCTGGAATCCAATCGCATATGTGGGTAGTTACACGGTAAGGTTGTAGGCTGTTGAGAAAAACAGCCGCACGGAGCTGTCCCGATTCTGAAGACTGGAAGAACCGGTGGGTAGCGCCGAATGTAACTTGCAGACTTCGGCGGCGAGGATGAACAACGAGTCTGGCTTCGAGAGTTTTTGGCCCTCGCCCACCAGCCTGCTGCCATTCCTCGCTCACGGCCACTTGTTAATTCAGCACGCGCCCCGCTAGCCAGCTCGGCACGTGGCAAGGCGAACGTGTCTCACAAGGCGGCTGGAGGCTCCAGTCTGGAGTCAAAGCCTGCCGACTGTTCCCGCGCTCTTCGCCTACCTTCTGCTCGGCCTGGGCCGAGACCGAGCCATCGGCTCAGGAGGAATGTGGTGGTGGGTGCTTCACTCGCCGGTGCCGCGGTGGTAACACCGGTTCCCGTCAAATCACCGAAGTTAAGCGCTGTCGGGCTAGGCTAGCACTCCGATGGGTCACCACATCCGGGTCTGCCGAGCTCTGTTGGCAGGCGGCGTGCACTCAGCCCTTGTGAGACCAGTTGAGGAGGTTCTTCATCGAGAAGTCGCGCCTCCAGTCACGAAAATTGGTATGCTGACATGCTGGCACGGCGATCGGTCGGTACCGCGACCTTACTAGGCCTGTTCCGAGAGAGACGAGAATGTTATTGTACTCATAAAACTATCGAAAATCACATATCCAAAGATTGAGATAATAATAGCTACCTTTCATGAAAAAATTACGCTGAGCAAACAAAAGGCATGGGATACTTCTTACAAGGAAACCTCCCCATCGCACCCCCCTCAGATTTAGTTATGTTGGCACAGTGGATAGGCCTTGAAAAACTGAACACAGATCAATCGAGAAAACAGGAAGAAGTTGTGTGGAACTATGAAAAAAATAAGCAAAATATACAAACTGAGTATTCCATATGCAAGATAGGCAACATCAAGGATAATAAGAGCTCAGGAGCGCCGTTGTCCCGTGTTTAGCGTGAGTAGCTGCAGAACGAGAGGTCCTTGGTGTGGTGTCACCGCCAGACACCACACTTGCTAGGTGGTAGTCTTTAAATCGGCCGCGGTCCGTTAGTATACGTCAGACCCGCGTGTCGCCACTGTCAGTGATTGCAGACCGAGCGCCGCCACACGGCAGGTCTAGAGAGACTTCCTAGCACTCGCCCCAGTTGTACAGCCGACTTTGCTAGCGATGGTTCACTGACAAAATACGCTCTCATTTGCCGAGACGATAACTAACATAGCCTTCAGCTACGTCATTTTCTACGACCTAGCAAGGCGCCATTATCAGTTGCTATTGATCTTGTTAATCATGTACCGTCAGACCGACGTTCACCATTAATGGATTAAAGTTAAGTATTCCACCAGCTACGTCCGTTTTTTCTAAATTCTAATTTCCTTGTCCTGTTCCAGACCTCACGCCAGCCTGCGTGAGCTAAAACGCGTGCCTTTCGGCTTCCTCTAGTATTCCTGGGTTGGCTCTCCTGCCAATCCACAACACTTGGTTCAAATCTTCCCTCGAATGAGAAGTTTATTTTTTTTATTTTCGCAAAGTTATGATCTGTCCGTTCGTTCATTGACGTCTCTGTTCACTGTAATCAGTTGAGTGTCTGTGTTTTGCGACCGCACCACAAAACCGTGCGATTAGTAGACGAAAGGACGTGCCTCTACAATGGGAACCGAAAATATTTTATCGCAAGGTCATAGGTCAACCAATTCCTCCATAGGAAAACATATCTGATATATTCTATACGACACTGGTGACGGCATATGCGTCACATGACAGGAATATGTTGTCGACCCACCTAAGCTGTACTCTTGGCGAATGGGTAAAAAGATTCTTCTACCTTGCCCGATTTAGCTTTTCTTGTGGATGTGATAATCACTCCCAAAAAAGTGATGAAAAACGTAAGAGTTTGTCACATAAACTGCAACAAATGAATGCAACAGTTACACAGTCGCACAGTTTTCCCTGTGCTCTGTCGAAACATATGCTTTTAACGTTTTCAAATTTTTCCGTGTGTAGACCGTCAAATCCTGCATATGTCCAAGCAAATCTGAACATGTCCTGGAATTTTGGACAGCGAAGTTGATTATGTGAGTGCCTGAACGTTGATAATTGTCTGGAAATAAATAATTAAACTTTTCACTCGGGGGAAGACTTGAACCATGGACCTCTCATTCCACAGCTGCTCACGCTAACCACGGGACCACGGTGCTCCTGAGCTCACAGTGTCCTTAATGTTGCCTATGTTGCGCATGCATGGACTACTCAGTTTGTATATTTTGCTTATTTTTTTCATAGTTCCACACAACTTCTTCCCGTTTTCTCGATTGATCTGTGTTCAGTTTTTCAAAGCCTATCCACTGTACCAATTTATAACTAAATCTGAGGGGGGTGCGATGGGGAGGTTCCCTTGTTAGTATGGGGTCGAACCTCCTTTTGCTCTGCACAATACATCAGCTCGACGTGACATGAACTCAATAAATCGCTGGAAGTCCTAGCAGGTATACCGAGCCACGCTGTCGGTATAGTCGTCCATAATTGTGTGGCCAAATTCTCTCGAATTGTGCAGAATGTTCTTCGCGAACAACTGCGGCCCAGCCACAAGGAGCATTTTGATCCATAAAAGCTTCAGCGTTGCTTGGGAACTTGAAGTCGATGAATAGCTGCAAAGCTTCTCCAAGTAGCCAAACATAACCATTTTTAATGCGCAATTGCGAGTAATGACTCCCATCAGCTGTAGAATGGAATGACGACAGTGAAAATTTGTGCCAGACCGGGACTCGAACACGGATTCACCGGTTATCGCGAGCGCACCCCTTACCGTTAGGCTATCTGAGCACTAATCACGGCTGACCCAAACTTCCATATGTCGTGATCAATATGCCTAAGATCTGTACCCGCACATTCATTATGTGTATTCACATAGAGATCAGGCGTTGCGGCCTTCAAGCACAACGTGTGTTCTGCTTTAAACGCGTTTCGATAGTTAATAAGCAAACCATTTGCGGATAAAGGTACGCAAAGTCACTTGTAATTTCAGCAAACACTCATGTGATATACGTAAGCAGTGCCAACATTTTGATATTTAATGATTCTTTAAACTCTTCATTATTTAAAAGTAACAGGTATTTTGTGAGAATATTGGCCAAAACTGTTATTTAATGTTATAATCATTCACAGTAGCAAATATACAAACCATATTTCTAACAAAGGATAATAGTCTATCATGTAGAGGCTTATCTCACTAGGGGTAAGATAGATACTGCCTACAGGAAAAGTAAAGAGACCTTTGGAGAAAAGAGAACCACTTGTATGAACATCAAGAGCTCAGATGGAAACGCAGTTCTAAGCAAAGAAGGGAAAGCAGAAAGGTGGAAGGAGTATATAGAGGGTCTATACAAGGGCAATGCACTTGAGGACAATATTATGGAAATGGAAGAGGATGTAGATGAAGATGAAATGGGAGATACGATACTGCGTGAAGAGTTTGACAGAGCACTGAAAGACCTGAGTCGAAACAAGGCCCCCGGAGTAGACAACATTCCATTGGAACTACTGACGGCCTTGGGAGAGCCAGTCCTGACAAAACTCTACCATCTGGTGAGCAAGATGTATGAAACAGGCGAAATACCTTCAGACTTCAAGAAGAATATAATAATTCCAATCCCAAAGAAAGCAGGTGTTGACAGATGTGAAAATTACCGAACAATCAGTTTAATAAGTCACAGCTGCAAAATACTAACTCGAATTCTTTACAGACGAATGGAAAAACTAGTAGAAGCCGACCTTGGGGAAGATCAGTTTGGATTCCGTAGAAATACAGGAACACGTGAGGCAATACTGACCTTACGACTTATCTTAGAAGAAAGATAAAGGAAAGGCAACCTACGTTTCTAGCATTTGTAGACTTAGAGAAAGCTTTTGACAATGTTGACTGGAATACTCTCTTTCAAATTCTAAAGGTGGCAGGGATAAAATACAGGGAGCGAAAGGCTATTTACAATTTGTACAGAAACCAGATGGCAGTTATAAGAGTCGAGGGACAAGAAAGGCAAGCAGTGGTTGGGAAGGGAGTAAGACAGGGTTGTAGCCTCTCCCCGATGTTATTCAATCTGTATATTGAGCAAGCAGTAAAGGAAAGAAAAGAAAAATTCGGAGTAGGTATTAAAATCCATGGAGAAGAAATAAAAATGTTGAGGTTCGCCGATGACATTGTAATTCTGTCAGAGACAGCAAAGGACTTGGAAGAGCAGTTGAACGGAATGGACAGTGTCTTGAAGGGAAGATATAAGATGAACATCAACAAAAGCAAAACGAGGATAATGGAATGTAGTCGAATTAAGTCGGGTGATGTTGAGGGTATTAGATTAGGAAATGAGACACTTAAAGTAGTAAAGGAGTTTTGCTATTTGGGGAGCAAAATAACTGATGATGGTCGAAGTAGAGAGGCTATCAAATGTAGACTGGCAATGGCAAGGAAAGCGTTTCTGAAGAAGAGAAATTTGTTAACATCGAGTATAGATTTAAGTGTCAGGAAGTCATTTCTGAAAGTATTTGTATGGAGTGTAGCCATGTATGGAAGTGAAACATGGACGGTAAATAGTTTGGACAAGAAGAGAATAGAAGCTTTCGAAATGTGGTGCTACAGAAGAATGCTGAAGATAAGGTGGGTAGATCACGTAACTAATGAGGAGGTATTGAATAGGATTGGGGAGAAGAGACGTTTGTGGCACAACTTGACCAGAAGAAGGGATCGGTTGGTAGGACACGTTCTGAGACATCAAGGGATCACCAATTTAGTATTGGAGGGCAGTGTTGAGGGTAAAAATCGTAGGCGGAGACCAAGAGATGAATACACTAAGCAGATTCAGAAGGATGTAGGTTGCAGTAGGTACTGGGAGATGAAGAAGCTTGCACAGGATAGAGTAGCATGGAGAGCTGCATCAAACCAGTCTCAGGACTGAAGATCACAACAACAACATGAGCTCACTTTCCACCTGGACACGACCTATGGAATCTTCAGTAACACAATCACTAAATCCGAAGCTAAAACTGCTCAATGCTCTAGGAGTAAATAAAACACGCCGAACCGAACGTGAGGTCCATACCGAAATCCAAAACCTCTCGGTACAGTTGTCGTAAAATCGGCAGGAGGACCGATCGGCAACAAGTCCCAGAAGCTTACAGAATTCTACCTTCAGATAAAGAACCGAAAATGACGTCACTACCGAGGCTAACCTATTGTACCGATCGGTATGAATGATATAGAATAGGGCCCCAAGACACTGTCTAGCCTATGATGCGTCATTACAGTCTACAGTGCCAGTGAAGTTGAAAGTGATTTGTGTCATTGCTAACACTATAATATTTTTGTTAGTAGCTAGTCTCATAATGGAAAAAAGGTAGTCATATGATGTGGGCTATAAATTGAAAGTAATAGCATATGGAGAAGAACATGGAAACAGAGGAACTGAGTGGCATTTTGACCCTCCACCAACAGAAAAAAATAAGTCGCAATTAGCAAGCCAGTAAAGAAGAACAGAAAAATTACCCCAAAAAATAATACCATACGCTTATGTCATATGGTATTATTTTTTGGGGTAATTCTTCTGATTCAGAAAGTATTTTTGGCTCAAAAGCGGGCTGTTCGAGCTATATGTGGTGTAAGTTCGAGAACCTCTTGTCGACCCCTATTCAATAGACTGGAAATTCTGACCTTGCCCTCACAGTATATATTTTCTTTAATGTCGTTTGTTGTTAGCAATATTAGCTTATTCCCAAGAGTTAGCAGCTTTCACTCAGTTAATACTAGGCAGAAATCAAATCTGCATGTGGAATGCACTTCCTTGACTCTTGTGCAGAAAGGAGTACACTATTCTGCTGCATCCATTTGCAATAAGCTACCACAAGAACTCAAAAATCTTAGCAATAGCCCAAACTCTTTTAAGTCTAAACTGAAGAGTTTCCTCATGGCTCACTCCTTCTATTCTGTCGCGGAGCTCCGGGAAGAGCTGAAAAATTAAGCAAATTCCAGTGTTACATTGTTGTTTTTCTTCATTTAAAGTTACGAATTGTCGCCTGATCACGTTTCTTATATTTCATTTTATCTGTTTCTACTATCGTGTTATAATTTCATGTATTGACTCGTTCCATGACCATGGAGACTTCTCCTTAATTTGGTCCCACGGAACAATAAATAGATAAATAAATAAATAAACTAAGGAAGACTAAATGTGCAAATAGAGCACTGAACGCAAAACTAGGAAATGACGACTTTCAAAGATATTAAAGGTCATTTCGGTTTTATGAACTATGAATTTTTTCCTTAGACTGGATTTGCAATCTAATAATAGAAATGGTAGAAATGTTATTCTTCTTAAAAAACTTCTAAAAAATTAAGGCGCGTCTTCTGGTCTGTAGTGTCTCAGAGTCCGTAAATATAATTTAGTATTAAGAACTTGGACTGTTTGCTATCATACGTTCAACAATCAGCAGTACGAAACGTCCTGGGTGATTAAAACTGTGTGCTGGACCGAGACTCGAAGTCGGGATCTTTGCCTTTCACGGGCAAGTGCTCTACCATCTGAGCTACCCAACCACGACTCACGACCCGTCCTCAGAGCTTTACTTCCGCCAATACCTCGTCTCACTCTGGAAACATGGCTAAGCCATGTCTCCGCAATATCCGTTCTTCCAGGAGTGCTAATTCTTCAAGGTTCGCAGGAGAGCTTCTGTGAAGTTTGAAAAGTAGGAGACGAGGTACTGGCAGAAGTAAAGCTGAGAGGACAGGGCGTGAGTCGTATTTGGGTAGCTCAGATGGTAGAGCACTTGTCCTCAAGGTAAATGTCCTGAGTTCGAGTCTCGGTCCGGCACACAGTTTTAATCTGCCAGGAAGTTTCATATCAGCGCACACTCCGCTGCAGACTGAAAATCTCATTCTGGGATCAGCAGTATGTCTTTAACAATTTTCTCTTTCTGTGCATTCCTAATCCCTATGCGCACAAAAATACGAGAACTTGTGCAAATTCTTCCGCCCAAATGTATCAGAAGCTCTTCACGAAAGCATAAAATGCCTGGACCAGTCCCAACTTCCGGTGCTTCTCGTCTGATTACAGCGAGTGGCAGTCACCGGGAGCAATGGCAGCAAACCGGTCCGCATGCACAGAAGGCGCCTCCCAGAGCCAGATGGTTACGCAAGTCGCTCACAAGAATACGGACAGTGAATACACTGCTCAAAAATCAGGAGCGGTGGGAGTACTGTTGGAAAAGGCCCGGAGATTTTATCTAAATTACCGCGTACTAGGACAGAGCTTCCGAAATCAAATATCGGCTTGTAAACCGTACCCAGGAGCAGATAAAGACAACGTACACTACTGGCTATTAAAATTGCTACACCAAGAAGAAATACAGATGATAAACGGGTATTCAATGGACAAATATATTATACTAGAACGGACATGTGATTACATTTTCACGCAATTTGGGTGCATGGATCCTGAGAAATCAGTACCCAGAACAACCACCTCTGGCCGCAATAACGTCCTTGATACGCTTGGGCATTGAGTCAAACAGAGCTTGGATGGCGTGTACAGGTACAGCAGCCCATGCAGATTCAACACGATACCACAGTTCATTAAGAGTAGTGACTGGCGTATTGTGACGAGCCAGTTGCTCGGCCACCATTGACCAGACGTTTTCAATTGGTGAGAGATCTGGAGAATGTGCTGGCCAGGGCAGCAGTCGAACATTTTCTGTATCCAGAAAGACCCGTACAGGACCTGCAACATGCGGTCGTGCATTATCCTGTTGAAATGTAGGGTTTCGCAGGGATCGAATGAAGGGTAGAGCCACGGGTCGTAACACATCTGAAGTGTAACGTCCACTGTTCAGAGTGCCGTCAATGGGAACAAGAGGTGACCGAGACGTGTAACCAATGGCACCCCATACCATCATGCCGGGTGATACGCCAGTATGGCGATGACGAATACACGCTTCCAATTTGCGTTCACCGCGATGTCGGCAAACACGGATGCGACCATCATGATGCTGCAAACAGAACCTGGATTCATGCGAAAAGTGACGTTTGCCATTCGTGCACGAAGGTTCGTCGTTGAGTACACCATTGCAGGCGCTGCTGTCTGTGATGTAGCGTCAAGGGTAACCGCAGGCGTGGTCTCCGAGCTGATGGTCTGTGCTGCTGCAAACGTCGTCGAACTGTTCGTGGAGATGGTTGTTGTCCTGCTAACGTCCTCATCTGTTGACTCAGGGATCGAGACGTGGCTGCACGATCCGTTACAGCCGTGCGGATAAGATGCCTGTCATCTCGACTGCTAGTGATACGAGGTCGTTGGGATCCTGCACGGCGTTCCGTATTACCCTCCTGAACCCACCGATTCCATTTTCTGCTAACAGTCACTGGATCTCGACCAACGTGAGCAGCAATGTCGCGATACCACAAACCGCAATCGCGATAGGCTACAATCCGCCCTTTATCAAAGTCGGAAACGTGATGGTACGCGTTTCTCCTCCTTACACGAAGCAACACAACAACGTTTCACCAGGCAACGCCGGTCAACTGCTGTTTGTGTATGAGAAATCGGTTGGAAATTTTCCTCATGTCAGCACATTGTAGGTGTCGCCACCGGCGCCAACCCTTTGTGAATACTCTGAAAACTGATCATTTGCATATCACAGCATCTTCTTCCCGTCGGTTAAATTTCGCGTCTGTAGCACGTTATCTTCTTGGTGTAGCAATTTTAATGGTCAGTAGTGTAGTAGGGCTGAAGAGTAAACTGAAGTTTAAGAGAATCTTCCCGAGGAATCAGTCCAGAAAGAAATGCGGTATGAAACATCTACGTTTACAGCTACATCTATACTCTGCAAATCACTCTCTGAAGTGCATGGTAGATGGTACGTCCCACTGTACCATTTACTAGAGCTTTTTCCGATTCCAATTACTTACGGATCTCGGGGAAAATGATTGTGCATTCGTGTGTGCTGTAATTAATCTAAACTTTTCCTCACGATTCCTAATGCAGCGATAGTAGCGGGTTCTAGTATAGCGATGTTCAGAAACTCACGTTACAAACTTCTAGGACTTGTATAGGGCGGTAAATGGAAATGAGCGTTTGGCGTCATTGGCCGGGAGGCCCCTTGCGGGACAGGTCCGGCCGCCTTGGTGCAGCTCTTATTACATTCGACCCCACATTGGGCGACCTGCTCGCCGGATGGGGATGAAATAATGACAGTACAACACCCAGTCCCTGAGCGGAGAAAATCCCCGACCCAGCCGGAATCGAACCCGGGCCCTTAGGGCGGCAATCCGTCACGTTGACCACCCAGCTATCGGGGCGGACTGTACAGGAGGCTGGGGTGGGTTGTTTGGGCGAAGAGACCAAACAGAGAGGTCATCGGTCTCATCGGATTAGGGAGGGATGGGGAAGGAAGTCGGCCTTGCCCTTTCACAGGAATCATCCCAGCATTTGCCTGGAGCGATGTAGGGAAATCACCAAAACCTTAAATCAGGATGGCCGGACGCGGGATTGAACTGTCGTCCTCCCGAATGCGAGTCCAGTGTACAGGAGGGTGTGTACATAATACTTTGAACAGGAATCCATGCCCAGAAACCTACCGTTTTCATTCAACGACGGCTTCAGTTCAGATGTTTAACTGACCCACTTCAGCTTGGGGGATTGAATGAGGCGTGACGCAGTATAATTCTTACGTAATACGAGGGCAAGTCAATTATTATTCGCAAAGTGGTTATAAAATTTTATTGCAATCAAATAAGAAACTTACAAGAACATCATTTTTTGACATAGTCTCCTTGCGTTTCAACGCATTTGGTCCATCGTTGTACAAGCTTCCTGATGCCCTCATAAAAGAAGGTTTTCGGTTGAGCTGTGAGCCAGGAATGCACCGCTTCTTTCACTGCTTCGTCCGAGGCAAATCGACAGCCCCTAAATGCCTGTTTGAGGTGACCAAACAAGTGATAGTCAGAAGGGGCAAGATCGGGACTATAAGGAGGATGATCCAGTACTTCAAATGTGAGTTTCTGGAGCGTTTCAGCTGTGTGGGCAGCAGTAGGCGGACGGGCATTGTCGTGCAACAATACAACAGCTTTTGGCAGCAATCCTCGGCGTCTGTTTCAAATTGCAGGCTTTAGGCTGGCAGTAAACATCTCACTGTAACTTACACTGTTTATTGTTGTGCCCCTTTCCCAATAATGTTCCAGTACTGGACCTTGCGCGTCCCAAAAAACCGTAAGCATCACTTTTCCTGCGGACGGTTCGGCCTTGAACTTATTCTTGCACGGCGAGTTTGGATGTTTCCATTCCATACTCTGCCGTGTACACTCCAGTTCGTAATGTTTCGTCACCAGTGATGATCCTAAGAAGTTGTCCCCTTCGTTACCATAGCGATCCAAATGTTTTTTGCAGATATCCAAGGGCGTTTGTTTATGCAACTGTGTGAGTTGTTTTGGGACCCATCTTACACAAACATTGTGAAACCCAAGTCTCTTGTGGATGATTTCGAAGGCAGAACCGTGACTTATTTGCAGACGATGTGCCACTTCGTCAATAGTTAATCGTGTGTCTAAAAGAACCATTTCAAGTGAACGCTCAATGGTTTCTTCATTTGTGGCGGTGAACGGAACCGCGCGACTGATGCGGTCGCATGTTCGAATCCTACCTCGGGCATGAATGTGTGTGATGTCCTTAGGTTAGTTAGGTTTAAGTAGTTCTAAGTTCTAGGGGACTGATGACCTCAGATGTTAAGTCCCATAGTGCTCAGAGCCATTGAAAAAATGTTACCCCAGAGTAATGATCCACTCGAAGAATTCAACAGCGCAGTTGCATCAGATCTCAGCCAAGCGCGTATTTTATTGCTAATTATGTCGTACACAACTGCCTCGTTGTGGGAATTTAGCCGCCACAGTTGGCGACTAACCTATCCTTATGGTTACTATTCCAATTTGAAGATTTTATCGGTATTCACTTCCGGATTCAACAAACCTTATGCTACAAATGCTATCTCGGCATTATAACCTTCAATAGGCGGTACTAATTCTAGGCTACTTCCTCGGACACTCTTGCAGCTTACTAATATCATTTTAATCTCCGCTATATGGGGTCTGTGAGAACGAGGATTCTCTGAGATCACTCTGGCTGGTGTATCTTCGATTTCAGCAGGCGATTCGCCTCTTATCTAACCTAACAAAACCCACAGTGCACGCCACTGCCCTGCCCCAGTAGCCGATTACTGCCTGTTGTGCATGCCTCGACTACGAAGGAGCCACAAGTCTCCAACCGATAACGGAGGTCGAGAAATACGCACCAGATACCGTCACAGTGCCGTCTGAGCCTCTGTTTTAGGCGTTCCACTTTGCTCCAAACCAGAGGACTATGATCATCTACATCTACATCTACATTTATACTCCGCAAGCCATCCAACGTTGTGTGGCGGACGTCACTTTACGTGCCACTGTCATTACATCCCTTTCCTGTTCCAGTCGCGTATAGTTCGCGGGAAGAACGACTGCCGGAAAGCCTCCGTGCGCACTCGAATCTCTCTAATTTTACATTCGTGATCTCCTCGGGAGGTATAAGTAGGGGGAAGCAATATATTCGATACCTCGTCCAGAAACGCACCCTCTCGAAACCTGGACAGCAAGCAACACCGCGATGCAGAGCGCCTCTCTTGCAGAGTCTGCCACTTGAGTTTATTAAACATCTCCGTAACGCTATCACTGTTATCAAATAACCCTGTGACGAAACGCGCCGCTCTTCTTTGGATCTTCTCTACCTCCTCTGCCAACCCAACCTGGTATGGATCCCACACTGATGAGCAATACTCAAATATAGGTCGAACGAGTGTGCTGTAAGCCACCTCCTTTGTTGATGGACTACATTTCTAAGAACTCTCCCAATGAATCTCAACCTGGCACCTGCCTTACCAACAATTAATTTTATACGATCATTCCACTTCAAATCGTTCCGTACGCATACTCCCAGATATTTTACAGAAGTAACTGCTACCAGTGTTTGTTCCGCTATCGTATAATCATACAATAAAGGATCCTTCTTTCTATGTATTCGCAATGCATTACATTTGTCTATGTTAAGGGTCAGTTGCCACTCCCTGCACCAAGTGCCTATCCGCTGCAGATCTTCCTGCATTTCGCTGCAATTTTCTAGTGCTGCAACTTCTCTGTATACTACAGCATCATCCGCAAAAAGCCGCATGGAACTTCCGACACTATCTACCAGGTCATATATATACACAGAGTGTTACAAAAAGGTACGGCCAAACTTTCAGGAAACATTCCTCACACACAAATAAAGAAAAGATGTTATGTGGACATGTGTCCGGAAACGCTTAATTTCCATGTTAGAGCTCATTTTAGTTTCGTCGGTATGAACTGGACTTCCTCGATTCACCGCCAGTTGGCCCAATTGAAGGAAGGTAATGTTGACTTCGGTGCTTGTGTTGACATGCGACACATTGTTCTACAGTACTAGTATCAAGCACATCAGTACATAGCATCAACGGGTTAGTGTTCATCACGAACGTGGTTTTGCAGTCAGTGCAATGTTTACAAATGCGGAGTTGGCAGATGCCCATTTGATGTATGGTTTAGCACGGGGCAATAGCCGTAGCGCGGTACGTTTGTAACGAGACAGATTTCCAGAACGAAGGTGTCCCGACAGGAAGAAGTTCGAAACAATTGATCGGCGTCTTAGGGAGCACGGAACATTCTAGCCTATGACTCGCGACTGGGGAAGACCTAGAACGACGAGGCAATTCTTCGTGCAGTTGACGATAACCCTAATGTCAGCGTCAGAGAAGTTGCTGCTGTACAAGGTAATGTTGACCACGTCACTGTATGGAGAGTTGTTTCCGTACCATGTACAGCGTGTGCATGCACTATCAGCAGCTGATTGGCCTCTACGGGTACACTTCTGCGAATGGTTCATCCAATAATGTGTCAATCCTCATTTCAGTGCAAATGTTCTCTTTACGGATGAGGCTTCAATCCAACGTGATCAAACTGTAAATTTTCACAATCAACATGTGTGGACTGACGAGAATCCGCACGCAATTGTGCAATCACGTCATCAACACAGATTTTCAGTGAACGTTTGGGCAGGCATTGTTGGTGATGTCTCGATTGGGCCCCATGTTCTTCCACCTACGCTCAATGGAGCACGCTATCATGATTTCGTACGGGATACTCTACCTGTGCTGCTAGAACATGTGCCTTTACAAGTACGACACAACATGTGGTTCATGCACGATGGAGCTCCTGTACATTTCAGTTGAAGTGTTCGTACGATCTCGACATCAGATTCGGTGACCGATGGATTTGTAGATGCGGACCAATTCCATGGCCTCCACGCTCTCCTGACCTCAACCCTCTTGACTTTCATTTATGGGGGCATTTGAAAGCTCTTGTCTACGCAACCCCGGTACCAAATGTAGAGACTCTTCGTGCTCGTATTGTGGACGGCTGTAAACAATATGAAATTCTCCAGGGCTGCATCAGCGCATCAGGGACTCCATGCGACGGAGGGTGGATGCATGTATCCTCGCTAACGGAGGACATAACGGAGGAAAGTGTTTGCAGTCACGCTGGTACGTTCTGTTGCTGTGTGTTTCCATTCCATGATTAGTGTGATTTGAAGAGAAGTAATAAAATGAGCTCTAACATGGAAAGTAAGCGTTTCCGGACACATGTCCACATAACTTATTTTCTTTATTTGTGTGTGAGGAATGTTTCCTGAAAGTTTGGCCGTACCTTTTTGTAACACCCTGTATATACAGGATGTCGCATTTATCTTGACGACCCTAAATAACTATTTCCTATGTCAGGGGGACATCAATCAGCATGATTGCCTTCGTTCTAGCTTCATTTTACAAAAATATGAACAGCGGTATGACTTTTTTAAATGGCACCCTGTATTTTTTATTCGATAATTCAGTTACTCTCCTAAAGACCTATTAAAAATGTGTCACAGTGTACCATTCACACACACACACACACACACACACACACACACACATATATATATATATATATATATATATATATATATACAGGGTGTTTCAAAAATGACCGGTATATTTGAAACGGCAATAAAAACTAAACGAGGAGCGATAGAATTACACCGTTTGTTGCAATATGCTTGGGACAACAGTACATTTTCAGGCGGACAAACTTTCGAAATTACAGTAGTTACAATTTTCAACAACAGATGGCGCTGCAAGTGATGTGAAAGATATAGAAGACAACGCAGTCTGTGGGTGCGCCATTCTGTACGTCGTCTTTCTGCTGTAAGCGTGTGCTGTTCACAACGTGCAAGTGTGCTGTAGACAACATGGTTTATTCCTTAGAACAGAGGATTTTTCTGGTGTTGGAATTCCACCGCCTAGAACACAGAGTTGTTGAAACAAGACGAAGTTTTCCACGGAGGTTTAATATAATCAAAAGACCGAAAAGCGATACAATAAAGGATCTGTTTGAAAAATTTCAACGGACTGGGAACGTGACGGATGAACGTGCTGGAAAGGTAGGGCGACCGCGTACGGCAACCACAGAGGGCAACGCGCAGATAGTGCAGCAGGTGATCCAACAGCGGCCTCGGGTTTCCGTTCGCCGTGTTGCAGCTGCGGTCCAAATGACGCCAACGTCCACGTATCGTCTCATGCGCCAGAGTTTACACCTCTACCCATACAAAATTCAAACGCGGCAACCCCTCAGCGCCGCTACCATTGCTGTACGAGAGACATTCGCTAGCGATATAGTGCACAGGATTGATGACGGCGATAGGCATGTGGGCAGCCTTTGGTTTACTGACGAAGCTTATTTTTACCTGGACGGCTTCGTCAATAAACAGAACTGGCGCATATGGGGAACTGAAAAGCCCCATGTTGCAGTCCCATCGTCCCTGCATCCTCAAAAAGTACTGGTCTGTTCCGCCATTTCTTCCAAAGGAATCATTGGCCCATTTTTCAGATCCGAAACGATTACTGCATCACGCTATCTGGACATTCTTCGTGAATTTGTGGCGGTAGAAACTGCCTTAGACGACACTGCGAACACCTCGTGGTTTATGCAAGATGGTGCCCGGCCACATCGCACGGCCGACGTCTTTAATTTCCTGAATGAATATTTCGATGATCGTGTGATTGCTTTGGGCTATCCGAAACATACAGGAGGTGGCGTGGATTGGCATCCCTATTCGCCAGACATGAACCCCTGTGACTTCTTTCTGTGGGGACACTTGAAAGACCAGGTGTACCGCCAGAATCCAGAAACAATTGAACAGCTGAAGCAGTACATCTCATCTGCATGTGAAGCCATTCCGCCAGACACGCTGTCAAAGGTTTCGGGTAATTTCATTCAGAGACTACGCCATATTATTGCTACGCATGGTGGATATGTGGAAAATATCGTACTATAGAGTTACCCAGACCGCAGCGCCATCTGTTGTTGAAAATTGTAACTACTGTAATTTCGAAAGTTTGTCCGCCTGAAAATGTACTGTTGTCCCAAGCATATTGCAACAAACGGTGTATTTCTATCGCTGCTCGTTTAGTTTTTATTGCCGTTTCAAATATACCGGTCATTTTTGAAACACCCTGTCTGTGTATGTATTGTGAAAAGCAATGGTCTCGTGTACGATGCTGTAAGTATTGAAGTGAGCCCGCACATCGTGTGTGATGCTAGTTGCTACCGAAATGAATTAAGGACAACCTCAGGTGCCATCTTAGGCCCCTGCTGCTTGGATCTGGTTGCCCCTAATTCAGGGCCTCCCCCATGTGTCGAATGAGATCACCACGGACTAACGTGCCAAGTGCACTCTGGCATTCTTTGCTGCCCTGCCTGCTACTTCCTGTCTAGCGGTTCTAGGCGCTCAGTCCGGAACCGCGCGACTGCTATGGTCCCAGGTTCGAATCCTGCCTCGGACATGGATGTGTGTGATGTCCTTAGGTTAGTTAGGTTTAAGTAGTTCTAAGTTCTAGGGGACTGATGACCACAGATGTTAAGTCCCATAGTGCTCAGAGCAATTTGAACCTGCTACTTCCTCGAGGGGCTCCATTACCAACTTAACGTTGGAGCTGTCAGTGACTAGACAACGGACCGCAGATAATTTTGAACTTATATAGTGGCAACACTGCTGTGGAGACACTATGCAGTGGAATCTACTACTGTCGCTGATAGCACACGTTCTTGACATACCTACTTTGCCTCCGAGCAGATGGACTCGCCCGTCCCACGTCACCGGCGTGCGCACAATCGAGGGAAACACAGCCACTTGTGAGCGAGCGGTCTAACGTAACGGTGTCACCATGTTTTCGAAACAGGAACAACGCAGTTGGATCAAGAGATCGTACAGCACGACAGTGTCATCAAGGTCTTCAAGAGGCGTGAGGGGAATCGGCATTGCCGTGCAGAACAGTGGCATGTTGGGTGAAAAGCCTTCAACGAAGGTCGGCAAACTGCAGGCATGCATCGGGCAGGTCGTCATAGCGTCTCTGAAGAAGAAGTGCATGCAGTTGCCGCGTTAGTGGACAGTGATCGACGCCATACGATTCGCGATCTCGCCCACGAAACTGGATTAGCGTATACGACTGTGCTTCGTATCCTGAAGGAACGCCTGGGCATGCGAAAAATTGCATCACTTTGGGTTCCGCGTGACTTGACGGAAATGCAGAAATGTATGCGTTACGACGCTGATCGGACGCACTTGGAGCGCTATGAGCGCGAAGGAGAGGCTTTCTTACACTGGATGAGACATGGGCCACATCCTACGAGCCAAAACTGAAACGCCGATCCAACGAATGGCGTCATTATGGCTCTCCGCGAAAGTCGAAAGTGCGTCAGAGCCCCAGTATGGTGAAAGTTATGGTGATTCTCGTGTACGATTGTGATGGTGTTATCCCAATGCATTACGTTCCACCACGGCAGACCGTCAATGCACAGTCTTAGTGTTCGTTTTTGGATCATCACCTGCGACCAGCTTTGCGAAAGAAGCGGCGACACTTTCTGCGCAACCCACCCATCATTTGCACGACAATACGTGGGTGCATACAGCGCAAACTGTGGCTGCTCTGTTTGTTCGATGGGACTGGGAAGTACTGTAGCATCCACCAAACTCCCCTTGTGACTTTAATTTGATTCCGAAGATGAAGGAACCACTTCGTGGCATTGGCTTCAGAACTGTTCTACAGATTCGACAGGCGGTAGACTACTCCATTCGCACCAACAATAGAACAGGCTCTGCTAACGAAATACTACGCCTTCCACATCGCTGGCAACGGGTGACTACTCTGAAGGACAGTAATAGGTAAATATGTAACTCTTTTGTATTGGCTGTGAATAAATAGCTGCCACTATTTAAGTTCCAACCCTTGTATTTCACATAAATATTAACTTCGTACCATTACCCATTCATAATAGATGGAGAGGCAGACAGACGAACAACAAAGTGACCTGATAGAGTGAGGTGAGAAGTCATGGGGTAGCGATACCCACAAAAAAAAAAAAGCTTCAAATGCCTGTGAGCACTATGGGACTTAACTTCTGAGGTTATCACTCCCCTAGAACTTAGAATTACTTAAACCTAACTAACCTAAGGACATCACACACATTCATGCCCGGAGGCAGGATTCGAACCTGCGACCGTAGTAGCCGCGCGGTTCCGGACTGAAGCGCCTAGAACCGCTCGGCCACCCCGACCGGCTATCGCATACACAAGGAACAAAAAGACAGTGTATTGGTGTAGCTGTCATTTGTACCCAGGTTGATTCATGTGAGAAGGTTTTCAACGTGATTATGGCACACGACAGGAATTAAAAGATCTCGAATGGAGAATGGTAGTTGGAGCTAGACGCATGGGACATTCCATTCTGGAAATCGTTTTGGAATTTGGTATCCATAGATCTACAGTATCAAGAGTCTGACGAGAATACCGCATTTCAGGCTTTCCCTCTCACCACGGACATCGCAGTGGCCGACAGCCTTCACGTAACGACCGAGAGCAGCGGCGTTATCGTATAGTTGTTAGTGCTAAGAGACAAGCAAACCTGTATGAAGTAAGTGCAGAAATCAATGTAGATTGAACGAGAAATGTACGACCAGTGCGGGTGTGTCTGCTAGTTGCACGACATCGCCTGCAAGTCCCATCCCTGAGCTCATGACTGTATCGGCTGGAGCCCAGGCGACTGGAAAAGCGTGACCTGGTCAGATGAGTCAGGATTCCAATTGGGAAGAGCTGATGGTATTGTTCGAGTGTGGTACAGATTCCACAAAGCCAAGGACTGGAGTCATCAACAGGGCACTGAGCAAGCTGGCTGTTCCATAATTGTGTGAGCTGTGTTTACACAGAATGGACTCGGTCCTCTGATCCAGCTGGATCGACATCGACTGCAAATCGTTTGTTTGAGTTATTAGGACTTCATTTGGAGCCATTCATTGACTTAAGATTATGGGTGATGATGTGCCTTCCAACCAGGCCTCAATTGTTCGCAAATTGGTTTGAAGAACACTCTGAACATTTTGAGTGAATTGTATGGCCACCAGGATTTCCCTACGTGAGTGCCACTCAACATTTATAGAACACAATCGAGAGCTCAGTTCGTGCACAAAATCCTGCACCGGCAACACTTTCGCAATTCTGGACGGCTTTGGGGGTAGCACAACTGACTATTCCTGCAGACGCAAGATTTGTTGTCTGCAATCGGGAAAAAGCAGGTCCAGCATGATATCGGGAGGTATCACACGCCTTCGGTCACCTCAGTGTTAAGTTCAAATGGTTCAAATGGCTCTGAGCACTATGCGACTCAACTACTGTTGTCAGTCCCCTAGAACTTAGAACTACTTAAACCTAACTAACCTAAGGACATCACACACATCCATGCCCGAGGCAGGATTCGAACCTGCGACTGTAGCGGTCACGCGGTTCCAGACTGAAGCGCCTTTAACCGCACGGCCACACCGGCCGGCTCAGTGTTAAGTGTTCTGTTTTTGCCTACTGAGGTGTGGGACCTTGTAAATGGGTAGTTGTAGGTGAGAGTGTGTGTGTCTGCAGTATCGGCCTACAGTCTGTCCCGAGAGCACTGCGCACTGTTTGGCGGCGAGGAGCCCTATGCTGTATCTTTCCGCCATTTTGCCGATCGGTTCGGTAAGCGAGCGCACCGAACGGTCTTGTTTTCGAAACAGAGCTCCAACATTATTCACTACGCATTTAGAAAGCGATGCCGAACGGCCCAAGTGAGCCGAAACGCTGTTGCCAGTTCTCCTTGTGCCAACCAATCAAAAGCAATCTGCCTCAGATCCGCGCATGCGCACTCCAGCGTCACAGCGGCACGAACCTGAAGTGGTTAGGAGCCGACGACACAGGCATGCCATGCCTCACAGTACCGAAGAGTGTGGTTAGAGTACGTAATACTGTTCAAATTTCGCTGACCACATGCTTCCATGAATGTGTCATAATGATGGAATATTGAATGTGTTCTGGAAACTGTCATAAATGACACGTTATGTCATTTTATTCTCATTCCAAAAAAATGGTTCAAATGGCTCTGAGCACTATGGGACTCAACTGCTGTGGTCATAAGTCCCCTAGAACTTAGAACTACTTAAACCTAACTAACCTAAGGACATCACACACATCCATGCCCGAGGCAGGATTCGAACCTGCGAACGTAGCGGTTGTGCGGTTCCAGACTGTAGCGCCTTTAACTGCTCAGCCACTCCGGCCGGCTATTCTCATTCACATCGACATTTTGTTTTGGAATTTACATTTCGGAATATGAGTTACGAATGGAGTGTAGCACCACATTCTACAAATACATCTATAGAAACATCCGAAAAATTCGTCATTTTTTCTGTTTTCCGTCGTTCCTTAGATGCTTCAAAAGTCATGGAGGTACGTTCCATCTACACAACTAACTGAATGCAGTTTGTTTATTGCCATACGCGTTACGCTTCCTTTATTCTTGATGATGCTTCACAAATAAAAGAACCGAAACGCGTATATGAATAAACTGCCTTCAATTAGTTGCATAGACGGACAAAATCTCAACAAACCTGAAAAATTGTTTAAGAGAGTGTCAAAGAATAAGAAGATGCATATAATGTGGTTGTAATTTGCTCTTAGAGATCCAAATAATGTAGTAGCCTACTTCCCTATATGATACATCAGCGATTTGCTTCATAAAAACAAAATTTAAAAAATCGCCTTTTCAAGAGCGTGTGGCGAGTGCAGCTATAGATGTTCGTTGTAGTTTATAACATGCATCTGATGAATCAAAATGTTTCTGTTGTGGTGTGAACCTTTCACCTCTGTCTACTGTTGTTAATGATTCGATCACAGATACATACTTGTCACAAGCTAGAGTATAAAGCCGATTACTGCTTTTTCATTCACAGTAATTTACGTTCTGCCCTTAGATTCCTGTCTGACCACACTGTTGGAAATCTATACGTATTCCGAAAAAAAATGGTGAATTATTTGCCAAAAGAAGTAGTATAAATATCACTATTAATTGTTTCGCGCACACTAATTTCATGTTTCATTTCTTCAACGTATGGAAATCACGAAATCAGAAATACCAGTTACTGAGAAAGGTCTTACGTGTAAATTACAACGAATATTTCAGAAAAATGCTTAACTTTTACGATTAACGAAGTCTCAGAATGCGAAGTCTCAGTTCGGCACTTTACCAACTTCGCCACTACGACTTACAAGCTACTGGACCTTAATTTTATATAATTCCCGTCGAGAGAGACGCGGGCTGACTTCGTTACCGAAGGATGCTGTAAATGAATGAAATTTTGGAAAGTTTCATCTATCAGGCTTCACAAAATTCCTTTGCACTGTCACTCAAACATCTTAAACGCGTTTCGAGAATTAATAACCAAACCATATGCCGAAAAGAGTGCATGCAGTCACTAGTAACTTCAGCTAAAACTCATGTAATATACACTCCTGGAAATGGAAAAAAGAACACATTGACACCGGTGTGTCAGACCCACCATACTTGCTCCGGACACTGCGAGAGGGCTGTACAAGCAATGATCACACGCACGGCACAGCGGACACACCAGGAACCGCGGTGTTGGCCGTCGAATGGCGCTAGCTGCGCAGCATTTGTGCACCGCCGCCGTCAGTGTCAGCCAGTTTGCCGTGGCATACGGAGCTCCATCGCAGTCTTTAACACTGGTAGCATGCCGCGACAGCGTGGACGTGAACCGTATGTGCAGTTGACGGACTTTGAGCGAGGGCGTCTAGTGGGCATGCGGGAGGCCGGGTGGACGTACCGCCGAATTGCTCAACACGTGGGGCGTGAGGTCTCCACAGTACATCGATGTTGTCGTCAGTGGTCGGCGGAAGGTGCACGTGCCCGTCGACCTGGGACCGGACCGCAGCGACGCACGGATGCACGCCAAGACCGTAGGATCCTACGCAGTGCCGTAGGGGACCGCACCGCCACTTCCCAGCAAATTAGGGACACTGTTTCTCCTGGGGTATCGGCGAGGACCATTCGCAACCGTCTCCATGAAGCTGGGCCACGGTCCCGCACACCGTTAGGCCGTCTTCCGCCTACGCCCCAACATCGTGCAGCCCGCCTCCAGTGGTGTCGCGACAGGCGTGAATGGAGGGACGAATGGAGACGTGTCGTCTTCAGCGATGAGAGTCGCTTCTGCCTTGGTGCCAATGATGGTCGTATGTGTGTTTGGCGCCGTGCAGGTGAGCGCCACAATCAGGACTGCATACGACCGAGGCACACAGGGCCAACACCCGGCATCATGGTGTGGGGAGCGATCTCCTACACTGGCCGTACACCACTGGTGATCGTCGAGGGGACACTGAATAGTGCACGGTACATCCAAACCGTCATCGAACCCATCGTTCTACCATTCCTAGACCGGCAAGGGAACTTGCTGTTCCAACAGGACAATGCACGTCCGCATGTATCCCGTGCCACCCAACGTGCTCTAGAAGGTGTAAGTCAACTACCCTGGCCAGCAAGATCTCTGGATCTGTCCCCCATCGAGCATGTTTGGGACTGGATGAAGCGTCGTCTCACGCGGTCTGCACGTCCAGCACGAACGCTGGTCCAACTGAGGCGCCAGGTGGAAATGGCATGGCAAGCCGTTCCACAGGACTACATCCAGCATCTCTACGATCATCTCCATGGGAGAATAGCAGCCTGCATTGCTGCGAAAGGTGGATATACACTGTACTAGTGCCGACATTGTGCATGCTCTGTTGCCTGTGTCTATGTGCCTGTGGTTCTGTCAGTGTGATCATGTGATGTATCTGACCCCAGGAATGTGTCAATAAAGTTTCCCCTTCCTGGGACAATGAATTCACGGTGTTCTTATTTCAATTTCCAGGAGTGTATGTGAGCAGAGCCGATGTCTTGATATTTAATGATCTTAACTCTTATTTGCATTGCAGGTATTTTGAGAGAATATTGATCCAAAACTTTTTTTTGATGTTGTATTCACAGTAACAGCATAACCTAACCGTAGTTCTAACCAAGGAAAATAGTCTATTCTGAGTCTGCAGCTCGTGGTCTTGCGGTAGCGTTCTCGCTTCCTGCGCATGCAGTCCCGGGTTCGATTTCTGGTGGGGTCAGGGATTTTCTCTGCCTCGTGATGACTGGATGTTGTGTGTTCTTCATCATCATCATTGACCCGCAAGACGCTGAAATGGCGTCAACTAAAAAGGACTTGCAATACGGCGGCCAAAATTCCCGGCATGGGGCCTCCCGGCCAACAATGCCATACGATCATTTCATTTTTTTCAATCTATTATGAACTCGCTTTCCAACCAGATGTGTCCTGTGGTGATTCTTTAGTAACATAATCACTAAATCCAAAGCTAAAACCGCTCAATATGTTTAAAATAACAAATTATAGGTGTAAATAATCCACAGCTAACCGAACGACAGGGCCATTTCGAAATCCAACCGGTGCAGTTGTCGAAAAATCGGCGGGAGGACCGTTCGGTAACAGGTTCAGAATGGTTCAAATGGTTCTGAGCACTATGCGACTTAACTTCTGTGGTCATCAGTCGCCTAGAACTTAGAACTAATTAAACCTAACTAACCTAAGGACAGCACACACATCCATGCCCGAGGCAGAATTCGAACCTGCGACCGTAGCGGTCGCTCGGCTCCAGACTGTAGCGCCTAGAACCGCACAGCCACTCCGGCTGGCTGTTCGGTAACAGGTCTCATAAGCTTACTAAATATGGAATTCGGATAAAGAACCGAAAATGACGTCACTCCCAAGAGTAACCTACTGCACCGATCAGTACGGACGATACAGAATAGATATCCAAAAGCTCTCGGTACAATTGTCGAAAAATTGGAGGGAGGACTTTTCAGTAACAGGCCTCAGAAGCTTACTGAATAGGGAATTCGGATAAACTACCGATAATGATGTCACTCCCGAGAGTAACCTACTGCACCGATTGGTACGGACGATACAGAATAGAAATCAAAAAAATTCTCGCTACAGTTGTCGAAAAATAGACAGGAGGACTGTTCGGTAACAGGTCTCAGAAGCTTAGTGAATAGGGAATTCGGATAAAGAACCGAAGATGACGTCACTCCTGAGAGTAACCTACTGCACCAATCGGTACAGACAATACAGAATAGAAATCCAAAAACTCTCGGTACAGTTGTCAAAAAATCGGCGGGAGGACCGTTCGGTAACAGATCACAGAAGCTTACTGAATAGGGAAGTTCGGATAAGGAAAATGACGTCACTACCAAGAGTAACCTACAGCATCGATCGGTACGGACGATACAGAATAGAAATCCAAGAACTCTCGGTACAATTGTCGAAAAATCGGCGGGAGGACCGTTCGGTAACAGGTCTCAGAAGCTTACTGAATAGGCAATTCGGATAAAGAACCGAAAATGACTTCACTCCTGAGAGTAACCTACTTCACCGATCGGTATGGACGATACAGAATAGAAATCCAAAAAGTCTCGGTACAGTTGTCGAAAAATCGGCGGGAGGACCGTTCGGTTACATGTCTCAGAAGCTTACTGAGTAGGCAATTCGGCTAAAGAATCGTAAATGTCACTCCTGAGAGTAACCTACTGCACCGATCGGTACGGACGATACAGAATATAAACCCAAAAACTCTCGGTACAGTTGTCGAAAAATCGGCGGGAGGACCGTTCGGTAACTGAAGCTTACTGAATAGGGAATTCGGATAAAGAACCGAAAATGACGTCACTCCCGAGAGAAACCTACTGCACAGACCGATACTAAGGTTTCAGAATAGGGCCCAAGGTGCAGACGCGCTCCTCCTGCAACTGCCGGGCTCGGCCCAAGGTCGGTGCCGCCTGCTGTAGGGCGGCGCACCGACACGTGCTGTGTGCAGCGGCAGCGGAGGTCTGCCGTGACCCGCCCGTGACCCTGGGAGCGAGGCGGGAGGCAGGTGGCTGGAGGCTGGCGGCGGCCGCCTTTTGGTAAGCTGCCAGCAAGGGACCGGCCGCGACCCAGTACACGGTGCACGTGGCGCGCCGGCCGCGTTACGTAACGGCAGGGCGGCCTCGCAGGCGCAGCGGCGAGCCCCCGGCGCGAAACTTTTGTTGCGCGCGCTGTGGGGCCCCCGCCCACCCGCCTGCAGCCGCGTCCGCACTCGCAACAAAAGTGTCGCCACACGTAGTGGCATACTGCAGTCGCCTGTGTCAAATGTGAGTTTTCGATAGCGAAACTTAAAGAGACGCAATTTTCGTCTCGCCAAAAAAAGTTCAACTCGCATGTACCGGGTGATCAAAAAGTCAGTATAAATTTGAAAACTTAATAAACCACTAATGCTGACTAATGTAGATAGAGAGGTAAAAATTGACACACATGCTTGGAATGACATGGGGTTTTATTAGAACAAAAAAAAAAAAAAAGTTCACAAAATGTCCGCAAGATGGCGCTGGACAGCAGAACGTCAGTGACTGCACATGACAATCGTGTATAAAAGGAGCTGTAATGAGAGAGAGAATCCCACCCCCCCCCCCTCCAAATGCTATAAGTCCCTCCAGATCCTTGAGCGTCATACACTCCACCTCGCCTTCCGTATACGCCTCCCGTCCCCCACGCGGATCCTCTATGATCTCATTCCTTTCCCCCATCTGCTCCTATTCCTCGAACATATCCGCAACCTCTACACCTCCCACCACCTTGAACTCCCTCACCCCCTGGTTGCTCCTCTCCTCTCCCATCCCTGCCCCCTGCCACGTCTTCACTGTTGTGTCCTCCCTACCCTCTACACCCTACATCTCCTTTCCAAAGGTGGCTTCCATCAACTCCTCCTCCCGGATGATGCCCTCTCTCCCTCCATTCATCCCTCCTATCAACTCTGATCCTCACTCCCCCTCCTTTCCTCTGTCCTTTTCCCGGGCTCCCTCTCCCCCCCTTCCCTCCTCTTCTTTCCCCACCTCCACTCTCTCTGCCCCCTTCTCTCCCCCGAGTCCTTTTGCATTTCCCTCGTCTGCCTCTTCTCATTCCCTCTCGCGTCTGCCCTGCCCCTCTCCCCCCTTATGAGTCCTCTCCCTCCTTGGTTCCCCCCCTTTCGTTTTTTCCTCTCCTCCCTCATTGTTTTTCGCCCTCCTCCAGGTCCCCCCCCCCCCCATCTGCCTTTGGCTCAGGAGTGTCATATTTGTGCTGCCATTTTCGTGCAGTGTTTTACAGTGAGTGTTCTACAGTGAGTGTTCCGTGTTGTGTCTTTTGGGAAGTGTTGTGAATGGCCATCATACTGTCGCTGGGTGTGATTTTTTATCTCTTGCGAACAGAAACCAGACTGTCGCCATGTTTTTTAATTGTGTGTCTACTATGTTACTTGTCTGATTCCTGTGTATTTTATTAACATTGCCAACCCCTTTGCTTTCTGTTTTAACTTTCCGCATTTTTCCGCCATTTTACACTTTAAGTCACCGTTTTATCACCTGTTTTTCTTGTTTCTTTTCTTCTTCCGTTTTTAAAAAAGTCTGCAGGCTGTAGAGCAGCGTACTAAGCTGCTGCCAGCCCGCCCCCTTCGGGGGGAATTGAAAATCAATAAAGAAAGAAAAAAAAAGAGAGAGAATCAGATGCGCCAGCAGTCGCAGCATGTTGACGTTACCTGAAAAGGCGCTTTTAGTGAAGCTGTATTATCAGAATGGGGAATGTGCTACTACAGCATTATGACCCTATCGCCATAGGAAGGGGATTCGAACGGGTAAAGGTCCGTTGACAAATGCAGCTTTGGCGAGAATGATTTCGAAGTTTGAAGCCCCGGGTTGTTTAGACGATAGACCCCGTAGTGGCCGACTGAGTACAAGGCGTAATGCTGCTGAGACAGTTCAGGAAGAATTGGAGACTGTAGCGGGTCCGTCTATGCACGGGGAAGTCAGCGCTCGTGCAGTCTCATGTCACACCAGCATTCCATACACTACTGTTTGGTTGACACTTAGGCGTACCCTCCGATGCTATCCGTACAAAATCCATCGGCATCGTGAACTGTTACCTGGCGATTTAGTGAACCGGAGGGCATTTGCGGTGTGGGCGTTTCAAAAGATGGCGGAAGATGACGATTGGTTGAGTAACGTGTTGTGGACCGACGAAGCTCATTTCACGCTTCGAGGGTCTGTCAACGCCCACAACGGCAGAATTTGGGCTACCGAAAATCCTAGAACTGTCGTGGAAACTCCATTGCACGACGAGAAAGTCGCGGTTTGTGTTGGATTTAGTACAACTACCGTTATCAGGCCTTTTTTCTTCGAGAAAATGCGTGATTCTGGTTTTGTAACTGCTACCGTGACGGGTGAGAGGTACGCCGATATGTTACAGAATCGCATCATCCCCAGCCTGGCTGATAAACACCTGCTGGAACGTACGATGTTTATGCAGGATGGCGCTCCACCCAATATTGCTAGACGTGTGAAAGATCTCTTGCGCGCGTCGTTTGGTGATGATCGTGTGCTCAGCCGCCACTTTCGTCATGCTTGGCCTCTCTGGTCGCCAGACCTCAGTCCGTGCGATTATTGGCTTTGGGGTTACCTGAAGTCGCAAGTGTATCGTGATCGACCGACATCTCTAGGGATGCTGAAAGACAACATTGTTATTCTGGTCCGATGAAGCGCCATCTGTCGGACATATTTTGAACTTTTGTATTTTTTTGGTTCTAATAAAAATCCCATGTCATTCCAAGCATGTGTGTCAATTTGTACCTCTCTATCTACATTATTCCATGATTTATTCAGTTTTCAAATTTATACTGACTTTTTGATCACCCGGTACTTTGTTGCGCCACTTTCCTTCCACCACTGCTCAGTGATGGCAATATCTCGAAACACGAACATTCTGTCGGAGTTATCGTGGAGGAATTGCTGCTCCATTCGATTTCAGTGTGTTTTCCCCTTATTGCCGAACAAAGTGAAAGTGGTCGGCAGGTAGACTTTCGAAGCTTCTAGATCTACAAAAACAGCAACCTGTGTTTCATTTGCTGGCCGATTTGGCCGTGCGGTTCTAGGTGCTTCAGTCTGGAACCGCGTGACCGCTACGGTCGCAGGTCCGAATGCTGCCTCGGGCATGGATGTGTGTGATGTCCTTAGGTTAGTTAGGTTTAAGTAGTTCTAAGTTCTAGGGGACTGATGACCACAGATGTTAAGTCCCAGTTCTCAGAGCCATTTGAACCAATTTGTGTTTCATTTTCTGCAGCAGCACTGTGTGTGTCTGTGTGCGTGCGTGTCTGCAAACCAATGACGTATGTCACAATCTTAAAAGATTTTTGAATAAGAAAAATAGAGTCAAAGAAATTGGTACACTTGCCTAATATCCTGTATGACCCCCGCGAGCCCGCAGAAGTGCCGCAACACGACGTGGCATGGACTCGACTAATGTCTGAAGTAGTGCTGGAGGGAACTGACACCATGAATCCTGCAGGACTGTCCGTAAATTCGTAAGAGTACGGTGGAGAGCTCTTCTGAACAGCACATTGCAAGGCATCCCAGATGTGCTCAATAATGTTCACGTATGGAGAGTTTGTTGGCCAGCGGGAGTCTTCAAACTCAGAAGTCACTCTGTAGCAATTTTCGGCGTGTGCAGTGTCGCATTGTTCTGCTGGAATTGCTAAGTCCGTCGGAATACACAGTGGACATGAACACGGATTCTCTGGTGGCGCCCTCAGAAATCCCGTGACGGCTGTACGGAGCTGAAACACTGACTCAGCGTCTGGAAGGGATGAAGTCACCGGTCTACACGAGTAGAACAACAAAGCGTTGCCACATCGCCTACAGTGTTGCCAGACCCATTACTTTTCTCAAATACCTCGAATATCTATTTACAAAAGCGGATTAAAAATTCACTTGACACCTTTTTAGCATACAGTCTCCACTCTTTTGCAACTAACTATAGTATAGGTCAGAAGTCACTTGCATTCAAAGAATTAGTATTTCACACAGTTGAGAGATTTATACCCAATAAATTAATGAAAATGGTAGTTATCCCCCAACGTATACAGGGTGTTACAAAAAGGTACGGCCAAACTTTCAGGAAACATTCCTCACACACAAATAAAGAAAATATGTTATGTGGACATGTGTCCGGAAACGCTTAATTTCCATGTTAGAGCTCATTTTAGTTTCGTCAGTATGTACTGTACGTCCTCGATTCACCATCAGTTGGCCCAATTGAAGGAAGGTAATGTTGACTTCGGTGCTTGTGTTGACATGCGACTCATTGCTCTACAGTACATCAAGCACATCAGTACGTAGCATCAACAGGTTAGTGTTCATCACGAACGTGGTTTTGCAGTCAGTGCAATGTTTACAAATACGGAGTTGGCAGATGCCCATTTGACGTATGGATTAGCACGGGGCAATAGCTGTGGCGCGGTACGTTTGTATCGAGACAGATTTCCAGAACGAAGGTGTCCCGACAGGAAGACGTTCGAAGCAATTGATGGGCGTCTTAGGGAGCACGGAACATTCCAGCCTATGACTCGCGACTGGGGAAGACCTAGAACGACGAGGACACGTGCAATGGACGAGGCAATTCTTCGTGCAGTTGACGATAACCCTAATGTCAGCGTCAGAGAAGTTGCTGCTGTACAAGGTAACGTTGACCACGTCACTGTATGCAGAGAACCAGTTGTTTCCGTACCATGTACAGCGTGTGCAGGCACTATCAGCAACTGATTGGCCTCCACGGGTACACTTCCGCGAATGGTTCATCCAACAATGTGTCAATCCTCATTTCAGTGCAAATGTTCTCTTTACGGATGATGCTTCATTCCAACGTGATGAAATTGTTAATTTTCACAGTCAACATGTGTGGGCTGACGAGAATCCGCACGCAATTTTGCAATCACGTCATCAACACAGATTTTCTGCGAACGTTTCGGCAGGCATTGTTGGTGATGTCTTGATTGGGCCCCATGTTCTTCCACCTACGCTGAATGGAGCACGTTATCATGATTTCATACGGGATACTCTACCTGTGCTGCTAGAACATGTGCCTTTACAAGTACGACACAACATGTGGTTCATGCACGATGGAGCTCCTGCACATTTCAGTCGAAGTGTTCGTACGCTTCTCAACAACAGATTCGGTGACCGATGGATTGGTAGAGGCGGACCAATTCCATGGCCTCCACGCTCTCCTGACGTCAACTCTCTTGACTTTCATTTATGGGGGCATTTGAAAGCTCTTGTCTACGCAACCCCGGTACCAAATGTAGAGACTCTTCGTGCTCGTATTGTGGACGGCTGTGATACAATACGCCATTCTCCAGGGCTGCATCAGCGCATCAGGGATTCCATGCGACGGAGGGTGGGTGCATGTATCCTCGCTAACGGAGGACATTTTGAACATTTCCTGTAACAAAGTGTTTGAAGTCACGCTGGTACGTTCTGTTGCTGTGTGTTTCCATTCCATGATTAATTTGATTTGAAGAGAAGTAATAAAATGAGCTCTAACATGGAAAGTAAGCGTTTCCGGACACATGTCCACATAACATATTTTCTTTCTTTGTGTGTGAGGAATGTTTCCTGAAAGTTTGGCCGTACCTTTTGTAACACTCTGTATGTAAGAGATCAGAACACTGTTTCAGAAGCACTGAAAAAAAGCGTGCCAAAACGAAAAGAGCACAAAATCTCCAACATTGGTGCTGTTTTACTGAAACTCGAAATTCAGAGCGAACTTTAATGCGACATAGTTTTAATAGCTTGCACAACGAAACTGTGTCTCGAAATCTGACATAAAATCCGAAGAGATTCTGGTTGTACGTAAAGTACACCAGCGCCAAGTTACAAACAGTACCCTCACTGCGATCGACGACAGCACCGCTAAGTAGAGTCACTGAAGACAATTTTACGTAATTCTTTCACCGAAAAAGACGAGGTACACATTCCAGAAATCAAACGAAATACTGCTGCCAACATGAGTAACTTAGAAGTAGACATCCTCAGTGTAGCGAATCAGCTTACTTACACATCTACGTACACATTACGCAGGGCAGCGTACGGTGCGTGGTGCTACTCATCTCGCTGTTGCCACTACCATCTCCTTCACCTTAGCAAGCTTTGCTGGAGTCAGTGACACCGATTTCTGCCGCAGCCTCGACCGCATGTCGATCGTGGTCTCCACTTTGTTCACGTTCATTAGTATTTTTCAATCTTTGTTCGAAATCTACATTTATTACTGGAAGCATCCAGTAACAAAACTCGAAAATCGGTTATTTCAGAGACCAGTTATTTTGAGCGGTTTTAACACCCAGATTAAATTAGAGACGAAAAGAAGCGGTTTAACCGAAAACCGGTTGTTTCAGCGATAACCGCCATCCCGAACCTGAAATTCACGCTCTGCGAGCGCCATGCAGGTTGAACGCCCCATAGGGCTGTCCTCTGCCATTCTGTCGAGGTTCCACATGGACTCAGATTCCACACAGCAGACTGGAACGTACACACAACTCCACTGCAGCGTACTACGTCAGCGGCGGAGAGTGGAAGGATCGCATGGTACCGTTTCTGTACCGTGATCACCACTTCAGTACGACCAGTCGGCTCTACTAAGGGGGGAGGGGGAGGCACCTAATACACTACTGGCCATTACACCAAGAAGAAATGCAGATGATAAACGGGTATTCATTGGACAAATATATTATGCTAGAACTGACATGTGATTACATTTTCACACAATTTCGGTGCATAGATCCTGAGAAATCTGTACCCAGAACAACCACCTCTGGCCGTAATAACGGCCTTGACACGCCTGGACATTGAGTCAAACAGAGCTTGGATGCCGTGTACAGGTACAGCTGCCCACGCAGCTTCAACACGATACCACAGTTCATCAAGAGTAGTGACTGGCATACTGTTGACGAACCAGTTGCTCAGCCACCATTGACCAGACGTTTTCAATTGGTGAGAGATCTGGAGAATGTGCTGGCCAGGGCAGCAGTCCAACATTTTCTATAACCAGAATGGCCCGTACAGGACCTGCAACATGCGGTCGTGCATTACCCTGCTGAAATGTAGGGTTTCGCAGGGATCGAATGAAGGGTACAGCCACGGGTCGTAACACATCTGAAATGTAACGTCCACTGTTCAAAGTGCCGTCAATGCGAACAAGAGGTGACCGCGATGTGTAACCAATGGCACCCGATACCATCGCGCTGGGTGATACGCCAGTATGGCGATGACGAATACACGCTTCCAATGTGCGTTCACCGCGATGTCGCCAAACACGGATGCGACCATCATGATGCTGTAAACAGAACCTGGATTCGTCCGAACACATGACGTTTTGCCATTGGTACACCCAGGTTCGTCGTCGAGTACACCATCGCAGGCGCTCCTGTCTGTGGTGCAGCGTCAAGGGTAACCGCAGCCATGGTCTCCGAGCTGATAGTCCCTGCTGCTGCAAACGTCGTCGAACTGTTCGTGCAGATGGTTGTTGTCTTGCAAACGTCCCCATGTGTTGACTCAGGGATCGAGACGTGGCTGCACGATCCGTTACAGCCTTTCGGATAAGATGCCTGTCATCTCGACTGCTAGTGATACGAGGCCGTTGGGATCCAGCACGGCGTTCCGTATTACCCTCCTGAACCCGCCGATTCCATATCCTGCTAACAGTCATTGGATCTCGTCCAACGCGAGCAGCAACGTCGCGACACGATAAACCGCAATAGCTATAGCCTACAATTCGACCTTCATCAAAGTCGGAAACATGATGGTACGCATTTCTCCTCCTTACACGAGGCATCACAACGACGTTTCACCAGGCAACGCCGGTCAACTGCTGTTTGTGTTTGAGAAATCGGTTGGAAACTTTCCTCGTGACAGCACGTTGTAAGCGTCGCCACCGGCGCCAATCTTGTGTGAATTCTCTGAAAAGCCAATCATTTTCATACCACAGTATCTTCTTCCTGTGGGTTAAATTTCCCGTCTGTAGCACGTTATCTTCTTGGTGTAGCAATTTTAATGGTCAGTAGTGTAAATACTCTGTCATTTGGGTTCGCATGAAGTTGGCGAAGGTCAAGGGATGATGACCGCGGTGAAGGCAATGGTGACAGAGACGAAGCCGATAAAGAACTCTGACGAGAAACGAAAATTACGCCGGTAGAGAGCCAGGAACCTCGCGGCGTTGATGTTCGCAGTCCTTGTTGTGGTGACGGTGAAGATAATCGGTATCCATGCGACAGCTTGCACTACCTAATATGTTCCGAAACACCGAGCATGTACACAGGATTTTGCGGTGCTCATATCTCGGATTATATTGGTGATGAAAAGGTACGGTCAAGTGTTTTGGATAGCCATTGGGCTGGGAACCATTTCTATACCCAACAGAAGGATCGTTTTAGTATCACCATCCTATAGTACAGGATCAAACTATCAGTACCATACACTTCCTGCTGCTTAGGCAAATGGAGTAAATCGGCGGATTCTTTTTGAATTTGATGTGGTCTACGGCGACACCATTAGTTCTTTGCCGATTCCTCGGAAAAACCAACAAAAAAGAATTTTCACCGTCACCAGAGGACCAAAAGTTCGGTATCAGCTCTCAGATGTTAACTGAATAGGAATTTCGAATAAAGAACCGAAAATGACGTCAGTACCGAGAGAAGCCTACTGCACCGATTCGTATGAACGGTATACAGGGTGGTCGTGACTGGGCCAAATATCTCTCGAAATAAGCGTCAAACGAAAAAACTACAAAGAACGAAACTTGTCTAGCTTGAAGGGAGAAACCAGTTGGTGCAATGGTTGGCCCGCTAGATGGCGCTGCCATAGGTCAGATGGATATCAACCGCGTTTTTTTTTAAAAAATAGGAACCCCCGTTTTTATTACATATTCGTATAGTACGTAAAGAAATATGAATATTTTAGTTGGACAACTTTTTTCGCTTTGTGACGGATGGCGCTGTAATAGTCACAAACATATGGCTCACAATTTTAGACGAACAGTTGGTAACAGGTAGGTTTTTTAAATTAAGGCACGTTTGAACATTTTATTTCGGTTGTTCCAATGTGATACATGTACCTTTGTGAACTTATCCTTTCTGAGAACGCATGCTGTTACAGCGCGGTTACCTGCAAATACCACATTAATGCAATAAATGCTCAAAATGATGTCCGTCAACCTCAATGCATTTGGCAATACGTGTAACGACATTCCTTTCAACAGCGAGTAGTTCGCCTTCCATAATGTTCGCACATGCATTGGCAGTGCGCTACCGCATGTTATCAGGCGTTGTCGGTGGATCACGATAGCAAATATCCTCCAACTTTCCCCACAGAAAGAATTCTGGGGACGTCAGATCCGGTGAACGTGCGGGCTTCGACGACCAATGGACCTATCATGAAATATGCTATTCAGTACCGCTTCAACCGTACGCGAGCTATGTGCCGGACATCCATCATGTTGGAAGTACATTGCCATTCTGTCATGCAGTGAAGCATCTTGTAGTAACATCGGTAGAACATTACGTAGGAAATCGGCATACATTGCACCATTTAGAAAAAATGGTTCAAATGGCTCTGAGCACTATGGGACTTAACATCTGAGGTCATCAGTCCCCTAGAACTTAGAACTACTTAAAGCTAACTAACCTAAGGACATCACACACATCCATGCCCGAGGCAAGATTCGAACCTGCGACCGTAGCGGTCGCGCGGCTCCAGACTGTAGCGCCTAGAACCGCTCGGCCACTTTGGCCGGCGCACCATGTAGATTGCCATCGATAAAATGGGGACCAATTATCATTCCTACCATAATGCCGCACCATACATTAACCCGCCAAGGTCGCTGATGTTCCACTTGTCGCAGCCATCGTGGATTTTCCGTTGGCCATTAGTGCATGTTATGCCGGTTTACGTTACCGCTGTTGGTGAATGGCGCTCCGTCGGTAAATAGAACGCGTGCAAAAAATCTGTCATTGTCCCGTAATTTCTCTTCTGCCCAGTTGCAGAACTGTACACGACGTTCAGAGCCGTCGCCATGCAATTCCTGGTGCATAGAAATATGGTACGGATGCAAACGATGTTGATGTAACATTCCCAACACCGACGTTTTTGAGATTCCCGATTCTCGCGCAGTTTGTGTGCTACTGATGTGCGGATTAGCCGCGACAGCAGCTAAAACACCTACTTGGGCATCACCATTTGTTGCACATGTGGCTGAACACTTCCTGTTTCCTTAAATAAGGTAACTATCCGGCGAACGGTCCGGACACTTGGATGATGTCGTCCAAGATACGGAGCAGCGTAGATAGCACACGCCCGTTGGGCATTTTGATCACGATAGCCATACATCAACATATCGACCTTTTCCGCAATTGGTAAACGGTCAATTTTAACACGGGTAATGTATCACGAAGCAAATACTGGAGGAATGTTACGTGATACCACGTACTTATACCTTTGTGACTATTACGGCGCCATCTGTCACAAAGCGAAAAAAGTGGCGCAACTAAAACATTCATATTTCTTTATGTACTACAGGAATATGTAATAAAAATGGGACTTCATATTTTAAAAAACGCAGTTGATATCCGTTTGACCTACGGCAGCGCCATCTGGGGGGCCAACCATAGCGGCATCTGGTTTCCCCCTTTAAGCTAGACGAGTTTCGTTCTTTGTAGTTTCTTCGTTTGCCGCTTATTTCGTGAGATATTTGGCCCGGTCACTATCAATGGACCACCCTGTAGAATAGGGCCGCAGCAGAGGGTAGGCCGGTGGTCGGAGAGCACGTGCCGCTCCAGCCGCCTTCGCCTACCTTTGGCACCGGCTGTGCGGCGTGCGGACGTGCCCAGCTTCTCACTCCGTCGTCCTCTCACCGTAGTCGTAAAAGCCCCCCACTGCAGTCTCACACCTGACATCCAACCTGTAAGGTGGCCGTCGGGATTTACCGCGCAACCACTTAACCTGCTACCACGTGTGAGATTCGTGGTCCCGGTGGAGGTTCGAGTCCTCCCTCGGACATGGGTGTGTGTGTTTGTCCTTAGGATAGTTTAGGTTAAGCAGTGTGCAAGCTTAGGGACTGATGACCTTAGCAGATAAGTCCCATAAGATTTCACACACATTTGAACATTTTTTTGATTTTTTGCTAGTAGAAATAATCCACTAAATTACACGTCCATATCATTAACGTCATTGAAGGTCCATATCATTAACATCGAATTTGGAACTTATATTGTGTGTTGGAACATTATGCATTACCTCGAAGAGAACGCTCTACTGACTCACAGCCAACAGAGATCTACAAAAACATCGTTCTTGTGAAACACAACTAGCTCTTTAAACACACGAAGTGTTGAATGCTATTGGCAAGGGATTTCAGATTGATCCCGTATTTTTAGATTTCCAGAAGGCTTTTGACGCTGTACTACACAAGCGGCTTGTAGTGAAATTGCGTTTTTATAGAATATCGTCTCAGTTATGTGACTCGATCCGTGATTTTCTGTCAGAGAGGTTACAGTTCGTAGTAACTGACGGAAAGTGACAGAGTAAAACAGATCTCTGGCGTTTCCCAAGGGAGTGTTATAGGCCTCTGCTGTTCCTTATCGATATAACCGATTTAGGAGACAACCTGAGCAGCCGTCTTAGGCTGTTTGCAGATGACGCTGTGATTTATCGTCTAGGTGAGATCATGAGAAGATCCAAACACATCGCTAAACAATTTAGAAAAGATATCTGAATGGTGCGAAAATTGGCAGTTGTCCCTAAATGATTAAAAGTGTGAGGCCATCCACATAAGTGCTCGAAGATATCCGTTAAACTTTCGTTATGCAATGAACCAGTCAAATCTAAAGACCGGAAATTCAACTAAACACCTAAGAACAACTTAAGTTGGAAAGAACACATAGAACATGTTGTGGGGAAGGCTAACCAAAGACAGCGTTTTATTGGCAGGATACTTACAAAATGTAACGGACCTACTAAGGAGACTAGCCGTGCGGGATTAGGCGAGCGGTCTGAGGCGCTACAGTCATGGACTGTGCGGCTGATCCCGGCGGAGGTTCGAGTCCTCCCTCGGGCATGGGTGTGTGTGTCTGTCAGGATAATTTAGGTTAAGCAGTGTGCAAGCTTAGGTACTGATGACCTTAGCAGTTACGTCCCACAAGATTAAAAAAAAGAAAGAAAAAGAGTCGTGGTTGGGTGTTCGGGCCAAAGTTGATCATGACGAGTCTGGTCTGCGGCAAGTCGGTCGGGCGAAGTGTTCCCTAGCCCTCGGTGTGTCCGTCGGGTGCTCGAACGCCCGGCTATCGTGTTTACAGTTTTGACCCAGGCTGTTGGAACTTACACTGTACTTAAGGGTTTAAATACCCTTCGTAATTAGGTGGTGGTGGTTAGTGTTTAACGTCCCGTCGACAACGAGGTCATTAGAGACGGAGCGCAAGCTCGGGTTAGGGAAGGATTGGGAAGGAAATCGGCCGTGCCCTTTCAAAGGAACCATCCCGGCATTTGCCTGAAACGATTTAGGGAAATCACGGAAAACCTAAATCAGGATGGCCGGAGACGGGATTGAACCGTCGTCCTCCCGAATGCGAGTCCAGTGTGCTAACCACTGCGCCACCTCGCTCGGTCGTAATTAGGAGTAATGACCGTGATCACATCAGATCCGCAACGCCGGATTACAACGAACATTTAATAAGCTCACTTTACTTCCGCGCCCACACTTTTGAATTCCAAAGTGGAGAAAAAATAAATGTTGTTAGTTCGGTACTTAATTAATAATATCGTGTGACTAGGGCCTCCCGTCAGGTAGACCTTTCGACGGACGTATCTCAATCGTGTCTTCCCTGTCGATGGATTGGACGAGGGGGTCCAGTTGCGTGGCCTGCTCGTTCACCGGATTTCCACCTGTGAGATTTCTGGTTAGTCTGAAAAGTATCGTGTATGCAGATCCAGTTCTAGATGTGGAGACCCTGGAGCAATGTGTTCCTGCTGCCTTTGGCACTGTCCGGATGCAAATGGAAATGCCATGCGGCTAGGGCCTCCCGTCGGGCAGACCGTTCGCCGGGTGCAAGTCTTTCGATTTGACGCCACTTCGGCGACTTGCGCGTCGATGGTGAAATGATGATGATTAGGACAACACAACACCCAGTCCCTGAGCGGAGAAAATCTCCGACCTAGCCAGAAATCGAACCCGGGCCGTTAGGATTGACATTCAGTCGCGCTGTCCACTCAGCTACCGGGGGCGGACGTTAGCTCGATAATTAGAGTGCTCAATTCTTTAGTACCGTTCAGCATTGCATTTAAGTAATAATAATTTTAGATACGGGTATAGGTACTTGTT
The DNA here is from genome assembly GCF_021461385.2 of Schistocerca piceifrons. NCBI lineage: Eukaryota > Metazoa > Arthropoda > Insecta > Orthoptera > Acrididae > Schistocerca > Schistocerca piceifrons. Next base: position 50,525,723 of record NC_060147.1, on the reverse strand, counting down.
TTGGTCAGTTATTATCCGCAATTTAATTATGTTTCTGTTTATTTTGGTAGTACTGTGGTTTTTTGTTCATGAAGCATGCTTTGTTTATTTGTTGTTATACGAGGGTTGTAAGGCGTACCCAGGAGCAGATATAGACTCAGATCACAATATAGTAGTGATGAAGAGTAGGCTGAAATTCAAGACATTAGTCAGGAAGAATCAATACGCAAAGAAGTGGGATACGGAAGTACTAAGGAATGACGAGATACGTTTAAAGTTCTCTAACGCTATAGATACAGCAATAAGGAATAGCGCAGTAGGCAGTACAGTTGAAGAGGAATGGACATCTCTAAAAAGAGCCATCACAGAAGTTGGAAAGGAAAACATAGATACAAAGAAGGTAGCTGCGAAGAAACCATGGGTAACAGAAGAAATACTTCAGTTGATTGATGAAAGGAGGAAGTACAAACATGTTCCGGGAAAATCAGGAATACAGAAATACAAGTCGCTGAGGAATGAAATAAATAGGAAGTGCAGGGAAGCTAAGACGAAATGGCTGCAGGAAAAATGTGAAGACATCGAAAAAGATACGATTGTCGGAAGGACAGACTCAGCATACAGGAAAGTCAAAACAACCTTTGGTGACATTAAAAGCAACGGTGGTAACATTAAGAGTGCAACGGGAATTCCACTGTTAAATGCAGAGGAGAGAGCAGATAGGTGGAAAGAATACATTGAAAGCCTCTATGAGGGTGAAGATTTGTGTGATGTGATAGAAGAAGAAACAGGAGTCGATTTAGAAGAGATAGGGGATCCAGTATTAGAATCGGAATTTAAAAGAGCTTTGGAGGACTTACGGTCAAATAAGGCAGAAGGGATAGATAACATTCCATCAGAATTTCTAAAATCATTGGGGGAAGTGGCAACAGAACGACTATTCACGTTGGTGTGTAGAATATATGAGTCTGGCGACATACCATCTGACTTTCGGAAAAGCATCATCCACACAATTCCGAAGACGGCAAGAGCTGACAAGTGCGAGAATTATCGCACAATCAGCTTAACAGCTCATGCATCGAAGCTGCTTCAAATGGTTCAAATGGCTCTGAGCACTATGGGACTCAACACCTTAGGTCATAAGTCCCCTAGAACTTAGAACTACTTAAACCTAACTAACCTAAGGACATCACACACACCCATGCCCGAGGCAGGATTCGAACCTGCGATCGTAGCAGTCCCGCGGTTCCGGGCTGCAGTGCCAGAACCGCACGGCCACCGCGGCCGGCGAAGCTGCTTACAAGAATAATATACAGAAGAATGGAAAAGAAAATTGAGAATGCGCTAGGTGACGATCAGTTTGGCTTTAGGAAAAGTAAAGGGACGAGAGAGGCAATTCTGACGTTACGGCTAATAATGGAAGCAAGGCTAAAGAAAAATCAAGACACTTTCACAGGATTTGTCGATCTGGAAAAAGCGTTTGACGATATAAAATGGTGCAAGCTGTTCGAGATTCTGAAAAAAGTAGGGGTAAGCTATAGGGAGAGACGGGTCACATACAATATGTACAACAACCAAGAGGGAATAATAACAGAGGACGATCAAGAACGAAGTGCTCGTATTAAGAAGGGTGTAAGACAAGGCTGTAGCCTTTTGCCCCTACTCTTCAATCTGTACATCGAGGAAGCAATGATGGAAATAAAAGAAAGGTTCAGGAGTGGAATTAAAATACAAAGTGAAAGGATATAAATGATACGATTCGCTGATGACATTGCTATCCTGAGTGAAAGTGAAGAAGAATTATATGATCTGCTGAACGGAGTGAAAAGTCTAATGAGTACACAGTATGGTTTGAGAGTAAAACGGAGAAGGACGAAGGTAATGAGAAGTAGTAGAAATGAGAACAGCGAGAAACATAACATCAGGATTGATGTTCACGAAGTCAATGAAGTTAAGGAATTCTGCTAACTAGGCAGTAAAATAACCAATGACGGACGGAGCAAGGAGGACATCAAAAGCAGACTCGCTATGGCAAAAAAGGCATTTCTGGCCAAGAGAAGTCTACTAATATCAAATACCGGCCTTAATTTGAGGAAGAAATTTCTGAGGATTTCGTCTGGAGTACAGCATTGTATGGTAGTGAAACATGGACTGTGGGAAAACCGGAACAGAAGAGAATCGAAGCATTTGAGATGTGGTGCTATAGGCGAATGTTGAAAATTAGGTGGACTGATAAGGTAAGGAATGAGGAGGTTCTACGCAGAATCGGAGAGGAATATATGGAAAACACTGATAAGGAGAAGGGACAGGATGATAGGACATCTGCTAAGACATGAGGAAATGACTTCCATGGTACTAGAGGGAGCTGTAGAGGAAGACAGAGATTGGAATACGTCAAGCAAATAATTGAGGACGTAGGTTGCAAGTGCTACTCTGAGATGATAAGGTTAGCACAGGAAAGGAATTCGTGGCGGGCCGCATCAAACCAGTCAGTAGACTGATGACCAAAAAAAAAAAAAAAAAAAAAAAAAAAAAAAAAAAAAAAAAAAAAAAACCAGGGTAATCCCAAAAGTAAGCTCTCCTGTTTCCGGACGGGAAGGAGCGCCTGGTCCGCGGCACAAATCCCCCCGGCGGATTTGTGTCGAGGTCCGGTGAACCGGCCAGTCTGTGGATGGTTTTTAGGCGGTTTTCCATCTGCCTCGGCGAATGCGGGCTGGTTCCCCTTCATCTGCCTCACTTACCCTATGTCGGCGATTGCTGCGCAAACAAGCTCTCCACGTACGCGTACACCACCATTAAGCCGTCGGCACACGGACCGTGCTGTCAAACGTTAACGTTGAGCGTGCCAAGTTCAACGTGCTGCTGAACGCTCAGGAACGATGCGACTTGTGCATACGGTACGTGAGCCCCAACAAGGTATACACGATCGCAACGCACTCCAGCGGCAGTTGAGGGATGTTTCTAGTTCGTAAGTCACTCTATTTACTAAACGGGCGCGCTTAAAATTCCCATGGTACCTCTATTAAAACGCACATTTCCTCCTTCTTCCACGAATAGGAAAGTACCATGTCCAATCAATTAGGACCAAGGCTTATAAAAGTTCCATTAAAAACAGTGCGGTACAAATCGGGAATACTTCTCCGCATAACATAAACATTATTTCATCATTCCCACATTTTTTTTTAAATCCCAAGGTCAGTCTTACTTGATCACTGTTCGTACCCAGTAGCAGAATCTCTGCAACATGTGAATTACGAAGCGTAAAAGAAAAAGGAGCAAAATATCTTTATACAAGTAGTGCAAGCTGTCCTGTAGATTAAGCCAATCGAACAAAGTCACCCCTCAGAAAAAGGTGAACTTATATTTACATAACATCAAATATTATAACATATACTTACATTAAACTAATAATAAAGTATCAGAACCTAATAAAGACGCGAATGTTAGGAAACGTGAACCACCGACCGAACAAAATCTCATTGCCGAACAGATACACTACTCAGTACACTAAACAAACAACGCGCTCGGGGTGTTTAATCATCTTGTATTACCCCTTGCTACAAACGTTAATTGTAAATAATTATGTTACTAATTGAAATTTAATTACAACAAATTTTACCAAGAACATTGCGTCTTGGGTGGATCTTCAGTGTATCGCTGCCTTCAAATAGCCTACTCTCATAATACGCAAGTTACAATAATTCTCTTGCCACGAATACGATGTTTCTCATTATTTTGTTGGAACGAATCACACAACTAACAACGGGTTGTCCAGTGATTCTCAGTTTACTGGTGCTCAGAAACGGCGTATATACATATAGGCTTGAAATGAATGCCAATATGGCGCCTCACAACTCTGTACTGAAGGGAGACGACGCTCGTGTGACGTAGGTGGCGTTGTGCCATCTCATTGGTCAACGCTCAGACGCACGCTCAGAATATCTGACGTGCCAGATATTGCTCTGCACGTTCAGAAAGACTCCCGAACGTGCTGTTCCACTCTATGAGTCAGAATCTCGGCACGCTCAACGCTCAACGTTTGGATGCACGGTGCGTGTGCCGACGGCTTTAGTCTACCACGCAAACGTAGGGGTTACACTCGTCTGGTGTGAGACGTTCCCTGGGGGGTCCACTGGGGGCCGAACCGCACAATAACCCTGGGTTCGGTGTGGGGTGGCGGAGGGGTGAAGTGGACTGCGGTAGTCGTCGTGGGGTTGCGGACCACTGCAGCTGCGGTGGAGACGGAGCCTCTCCATCGTTTCTAGGTCCCCGGTTAACATACAATACAATACAAGGTCTCCTAGTTTTTATAATTACATAGACTTGTTTATTTCTACAATGGTTTACATCAGTTTACAGTCTGAACATTTAGCTATTTTTCTACATAGTCACCATTTCCGTCGATGCATTTTTGTTGATGCTGTGACAGTTTTTGTACTCCCATGTCATACCAGTTCGCCGCCATGCTGTTCAGAAAGCTATGAACCTCTTCTTTCACCTCGTTCAAATGGTTCAAATGGCTCTGAGCACTATGGGACTTAACATCTATGGTCATCAGTCCCCTAGAACTTAGAACTCTTTTTTTTTTTTTTTTGGTCATCAGTCTACTGACTGGTTTGATGCGGCCCGCCACGAATTCCTTTCCTGCGCTAACCTCTTCATCTCAGAGTAGCACTTGCAACCTACGTCCTCAATTATTTGCTTGACGTATTCCAATCTCTGTCTTCCTCTACAGTTTTTGCCCTCTACAGTTCCCTCTAACACCATGGCAGTCATTCCCTCATGACTTAGCAGATGTCCTATCATCCTGTCCCTTCTCCTTATCAGTGTTTTCCACATATTCCTTTCCTCTCCGATTCTGCGTAGAACCTCCTCATTCCTTACCTTATCAGTCCACCTAATTTTCAACATTCGTTTATAGCACCACATCTCAAATGCACCGATTCTCTTCTGTTCCGGTTTTCCCATAGTCCATGTTTCACTACCATACAATGCTGTACTCCAGACGTACATCCTCAGAAATTTCTTCCTCAAATTAAGGCCGGTATTTGATATTAGTAGACTTCTCTTGGCCAGAAATGCCTTTTTTGCCATAGCGAGTCTGCTTTTGATGTCCTCCTTGCTCCGTCCGTCATTGGTTATTTTACTGCCTAGTTAGCAGAATTCCTTAACTTCATTGACATCGTGACCATCAATCCTGATGTTATGTTTCTCGCTGTTCTCATTTCTACTATTACCTTCGTCTTTCTCCGATTTTCTCTCAAACCATACTGTGTACTCATTAGATTGTTCATTCCGTTCAGCAGATCATTTAATTCTTCTTCACTTTCACTCAGCATAGCAATGTCATCAGCGAATCGTATCATTGATATCCTTTCACCTTGTATTTTAATTCCACTCCTGAACCTTTCTTTTATTTCCATCATAACTTAGAACTACTTAAACCTAACTAACCTAAGGACATCACACACATCCATGCCCGAGGCAGGATTCGAACCTGCGACCGTAGCGGTCTCGCGGTTCCAGACTGCAGCGCCTAGAACCGCTCGGCCACTTCGGCCGGCTACCACCTTTTCCCTAGGAAAGCGATTCAACTCCGACGACGCGGTGAAAGAAGAGATTCATAACTTCCTGAACAGGATGGCGGCGAGCTGGTATGGCATGGGCATACAAAAACTGCCACAGCGTCCACAAAAATGCATCGACGGAAATGGTGATTACGTCGAAAAATAGCCAGATGTTGAAGCTGTAAACTGAAGTAAACCATTGTAGAAATAAACAGGTCTATGTACTTATAAAAAAATAGTAGACCATACTTTTGGGATTACGCTCGTATCTTTGCAGTTTTCAAGCTGCCGTGCTGTTAATCATGGCTGCTCCGCTGTCTATTTGCACCAAAGAAGAGCAGCGTTCAATGACCCGTTTTTTGTGGTCGGAAGGCGTATCAGGTGCGGAAATTCATCAAAGACTTTCGGTACAGTACGGGAACAGTGTTTTGCCACAACGGAGTGTCTACGAATGGACTGAAAAATTCCGAAATGGTCGCACAAGTGTTACGCACGATCAAGGAGCCGGACAACCGTTTACCACCGCAAACGAGGAAACCATTGAGCGTTCACGTGAAGTGATTCTCTCGGACAGACAATTAACTATTGACGAAGTAGCACATCGTCTGCAAATTATTCACGGTTCTGCCTACGAAGTCATACACAACAGACATGCCTTTCATGAAGTTTGCGCGAGATGGGTCCCAAAACAACTCACACAGTTGCATGAACAAACGCCCTTGGACATCTGCAAAAAACATTTGGATCGCTATGGTAACGAAGGGGACAACTTCTTAGACAGGATCATTACTGGTGACGAAACATGAATCCAACATTACGAGCCAGAGAGTAGAGTATGGAATGGAAACGTCCAAATTCGCCGTGCAAGAAAAAATTCGAGACCCAACCATCCACAGGAAAACTGATGCTTACGGTTTTTTGGACGCTCAAGGTCCAGTACCGGAACATTATGAGAAAAGAGGCTTAGCAATAAACAGTGTATGTTACAGTGAGATGCTTACTGGCCAGGCGAAAGCCTGCAATTCGAAGCAAACGCCGAGAATTGCTGTCAAAAGGTGTTGTGTTGTTGCACGACAATGCCCGTCCGCATACTGCTGCCCACACTGCTGAAACGCTCCAGAAACTCAAACTGGAAGTACTCGATTATCCTCCATATAGTCCCTATCTTGCCCCTTCTGACTATCGCTTGTTTGGTCCACTCAAACAGGCATTAAGGGGCCGTTCATTTGCCTCGGACGAAGCAGTGAAAGAAGCGGTGCATTGCTGTCTCGCCTCTCAACCGAGAACCTTCTTTTATGAGGGCATCAGGAATCTCATACAACGATGGACTGCTGCACGGGGTGGCCGAGCGGTTCTAGGCGCTACAGTCTGGAACCGCGCGACCGCTACGGTTGCAGGTTCGAATCCTGCCTCCGGCATAGATGTATGTGATGTCCTTAGGTTAAAGTAGTTCTAAGTCTAGGGGACTGATGACGTCAGAAGTTTAGCCGGCCGGTGTGGCCGTGCGGTTCTAGGCGCTTCAGTCTGGAACCGCGTGACCGCTACGGTCGCAGGTTCGAATCCTGCCTCGGGCATGGTTGTGTGTGATGTCCTTAGGTTAGTTAGGTTTAAGTAGTTGTAAGTTCTAGGGGACTGATGACCTTAGAAAATTAAGTCCCATAGTGCTCAGAGCCATTTGGACGTCAGAAGTTAGGTCCCATAGTGCTCAGAGCCATTTGAACGATGACCCAGTGCGACGAAACGCAAGAGACTATGTCGGAAAATGATGTTGTTGTTGTAAGTTTCCCATTTGATTACAATAAAATTTTGTAACTACTTTGCGGATAATAATTGACTTACTCTCGTAGGAGAAGCATTCATAAACACGTCTATACGAACTGCAGTAATAATCATGCCCTAACAGAACACTGAAAGTAACCGTAAACAGGTTCGAATTCTGCCTCGGGCATGGATGTGTGTGCTGTCCTTAGGTTAGTTAGGTTTAAGTAGCTCTAAGTTCCACGGGACTGATGACCTCAGAAGTTATGTCCCTTAGTGCTCAGAGCAGTTTGAACCATTTCGCATTCTTTGTCCTGTGTACGGTACTGCAGTCGCTGTGTCGTTGACAAGTCCCATTCGGGCTCTGCGGCGACTACAGCCGCTGTGCAGTACACGGAATGGATTCGCAGTTGCGAATGCGCAGCGAATACGCTAGCTCTCGAGTAGAGGGTAGAAGTAATTTTTCAAGAATATGTGGTGCAACACGACTGCTCAGTTCATATCACGAAATTTGAGGACTGGATTATCAACGAACGGCTTACTCCCCTTGTTGGTAATACAAATTTGGTAACGTATTAATGTGAAATTTAATCTGAGATAGTAAACTCATTTCTGCTAATACTTTAAAGGGAAGTTGTCTACTGTAACTGGGTATAGACATAACAATATAAAGTCCAGAGAGTTCGATCTAAATTGACCTTTTCAGGGAATATTAACATGAGGGAGGAATTTCAGGTAGGAATATGAAGGTAGTCCCATATCAGGTTTCTTACCTGTAAGTATCTCTGCCCAAAATAGGCGCATGGGTGCTACGAGATGAATGCTACAAAACAGTTATTGGTCGCAGTATTTCACGTGAAGTGTCATAAAAGAATGGAAGTGAAGTCCCACGCTTTTTGACAGAGCGTAGGGGAACGATGCGGAAGACCCTCACTGCCGTACTGCGCGAAGTCCTAGTGGAGGTGGTTTCCCGTTGCCTTCCTCCGACCGTAATGGGGATGAATGATGACGATGAACACGACACAACAAAACCCAGTCATCTCGGGACAGGTGTAAATCGCTGACCCCGGTGGGAATCGAGCCCGGGACACGTGCTTTTTTTTTATTCCACAAAAAAAACAACAAAAAATGGCTAGCTGACAATGCCTGAAAGCCTAAGGTCCCGAGTTCGAGTCTCGGTCCGACACACAGTTTTAATCTGCCAGGAAGTTTCATATCAGCGCACACTCAGCTGCACAGTGAAAATGTCATTCTGAAAACATCCCCCATGCTGTGGCAAAGCCATGTCTCCGAGATATCCTTTTTTCCAGGAGTGCTAGTTTTGCAAGGTTCGCAGGAGAGCTTCTGTGAAGTTTAGAAGGTAGGAGACGAGCTACTGGCGGAAGTAAAGCTGTGAGGACGGGGCGTGAGTCGTGCTTGGGTAGCTCAGTTGGCTTACCGGCACGGTACCTCAGGGTTAGCCGCCTTTTGTAATAAAAAAAATTGAATAAATGCCTCTACGATTAACTTGAACAGGTGTCATAGGGCGTCCGCCCCGAACAAATGCAACGAACAACAATGAAAAAATGAGATCAACCAAAAAAAAATGTTGGTAGAGTACTTGCCCACGAAGGGCAAAGGTCCCGAGTTCGAGTCTCGGTCCGACACACAGTTTTAATCTGCCAGAAAGTTTCGAAAGTTTTCCTGTCATTCATTAAGAAGGTGACTGACCGCATAGGAAACATCCTGAAAAAGCGGAACACTCCGAAAGCTAGACTGACACTCACAGTGACTAGCCAAGCCGTCAGTCACTTGACTGGACGAGGACTTCCGGAATGCAGGTAGGTCGTGCCGCACGGGGATCGTTTCCCATGGATGACAACTTCCAGGTAGGCTCTGACCTTGAGCAGGTAGCTCCCAGCAAAACTGGGTGCCAATTTCTGAGATTTCTGGCTGGGTGGGATTTTCACTGGGTGCGATTTTCACTTACAGTATCCCCTTGCGAGCGCCACGGGCCGACTCTTCGATGTGGCGACCTACACAGCGTTCCACTATATTACGAGCGGCGTTTGAAAAGTCCGTGCAAAAATAAAAACTTCTTACTTGGTTGGAGTAAACCTTTTTTATTTTTCGACATAGTCTCCTTTTAGACTTATACACTTCGTCCAGTGCTATTGTAATTTGTTGATCCCTTCAGAATAATAGCAGTTGTCGAAGTCTGCAAAATAGGTATTAGTTGCTGCAAATCACCTCCTAGTTTCAATAAAATCTTTGTCCCGCCAGCCATTTCTTCAAATTGGGGAACAAATAGCACTCCGAGAGAGCCAAGTCTGGTAATCCTATTTGCATTAATTTTGCGACCACAACTGCTGAGGTGTGTGCTGGTGCATTGTCGTGATAGAAAAGAACTTTTTTGCGGTCCAAACGCCGGCGTTTTCCTTGCAGCTCGATTATCAAACGGTCCTATAAGGATGAATAATATTCACCTGTAATAGTTTTACCCTTTTCCAGATAGTCGATGAGGATTATCCCTTCCGAATCCCAAAAGACAGTCGCCATAACCTTTCCGGCCGAAGGAATGGTCTTCACCTTTTTTGGTGCATATTCTTCCTGGGTAACCCGTTGTTTTGATTTTTGTTTGGTCTCAACAGTATAGTAATGTATCCATGTTTTATCCACAGCGACGAAACGACGCTTAAAGTCCTGCGGATTCTTCCAGATCAGCTGCAAACCATCCTTGCAACACTTCACACGATTCCATTTTTGGTCAAGCATGAGCAATTGCGGAACCCAACTTGCGGATAGCTTTCTCATGTCCAAATGTTTATGCAAAATATTATGTACCCGTTCATTCGAGATGCCCACAGCACTAGCAATCTCATGCACCTTAACTCTTCTGTCATCCATCGACATATCACGGATTTTATCGATGACTTCTGGAGCCGTAACCTCGACAGGGCGTCCAGAACGTTCAGCATCACTTGTGCTCATATGGCCACTCCGAAAATTTTGAAACCACTTATAAACTGTTCTAATCGATGGTGCAGAGTCACTGTAATATTTATCAAGCTTCTCTTTAGTCTCCAGAGGCGTTTGGCTTTTCATGAAGTTATGTTTAATCACCACACAAAATTCTTTTTCGTCCATTTTTTTGACAATCACTCGACTTCCTTGATTCACACGAATGCCAGACACAAAGAAATAGACCAATATGGCTGAAACTTGGTGGGCATTCTTTCCAAAGATGCTAATAACAAAACATGACCTCAATACGTGCTGGTGGTGCCATCTCTTGGACTTCGCACAGACTTTTCTAACGCCCCTCATGCAATCGGGACAAACATGCTATTTTTCTTTTCTCAGCTGCTGAAGGACAAACGCCGTTAGACATCCATCAGAGAATGTGTACGGGGCATCAGAAACACTCTTGTGGAATTGTGCGCCAAGTTACGTGCCGGTGTCAATACGGTGCGAGGATGCCAGCCTCCTCTGTTACGGACGACAACGAGCGGGCGGTCGGTGATGCATATAACCGGTTGTGCTGTAGCAGAGGACTTGGACATCAGATTCGGTAGCATACGACAGAGTATCCAGGAGGAGTTAGGTTTGCAGCCAGTGGGCACCCCGAGTGCCTGAACAAAAAATAAACATGACGGCTGTCTGCCTGAAGCAACTGGTGCATTTCAGTGTTATATGGAAATGTGACTAGCATCTCCCATCAGGCAGACCGTTCGCCGGGTGCAAGTCTTTCGATTTGACGCCACTTTGGCGACTTGCGCACCGATGGGGATTAAATGATGATGAGGACAACACGACACCCAGTCCCTGAGTGGAGGGAATCTCTGACCCAGCCGGGAATCTAACCTGGGCCCTTAGGATTGACATTCTGTCGCGCTGACCACTCAACTACTGAGGGCGGACATTTTAATATTGAAGGACTCACGCTCATTGCTGCAGGCATTTAATGGTGGTGCCATCACTGGGAACCGGAGTCGAACGCGTCACCCATCCTTCCCCTGTCCCAGGAAGCTCTGGAGCCAGCCGTCTGCTGGAAAGACGATGCTCACCCTCTTCCTCCATTACTGAGGTCATTGCTTGTTGATTTCATGGTGTCTCTATCATTGGGAAACGATGCTGAGCAACGTTTGTGAAATTATGGAGCGCAGTTAAGGCGAAACGTCCGTGGAAACGAAGGGCACTTCTGCTTCACGATGACGATCGTCCTCGCGTCGCGAATTCCATATTAAAGGAGTTCTTGTGTTGCTCAGTTCTACCACTACCGGAAGTAGAAGGCTCAGTTCTGATACAACCTCGCTGGACAGGTATCACACGTGTCTCTAACCTCTCACTTTTCGGATGCAGTTTGCTTAGCACGTCACAGCTGCAGTCCAGACAAGTTGCTCGATTTGGGGGTGCTACGTACACATCCACGCCTTGTCCGTGACCGATATGGCCCAAACTTGGTGTGCGTTCTTCCCAAAGATGGTACTAACTAAAGATGACCTCAATACGCGCCGAAGGTGCCATATCTCGGACTTTGCACGAACTTTTCTAACGCCCCTCGTATTTCAGGTTGTAACCTTTGGACCGTCCTGGCTCAGTAGATACGTGCAGCCCATTAATTGGCCGTCCTCCGCGAGTTTCAATCTGTCCACTGCAAATTTCTGCTTCCCACCATACTGCGTGAAGTGTCGCCGATGGCCTTGCCATGTCGTTAACACCGGTTCTCGTCCGACCGCCATGATTAATCGACGTCGGGCTAGGCCAGTACTCGGATGGGTGACAGTTCGGGGGAAACCTGGTGCCGTTGGTGCTAAGGACACGCAGCGGTGCCCAGTTGAAAGACCTGTTAGCGGGCGGTGGTGCTGTGCTAGCACTTCGTTTCGTGTTAAGATCTCACTGCCACCAGGTGGTCGGAGTCAACTGCCGGTCCGTCCTTGAGCCGGCGTCGTAGGCTTCCAGCACGACCCGTTCAGGCGCGCTGGGAAACGACCAGCTTACCATCTCCAGTCTCCAGGGGGGTGGGGGAAAAAAGACTCCGGTTGCTACTGGAAACTGGTCCTGCCTATCGAAACAGGGAACTGGACTTTACCTCTACATTCGTATTTCGCGAGCTACCGTACAGTGCGTCACGCAGGCTACCTTGTAGCAATGTTAAGGCCCCTGTACATAATAAACCTGGTTCGCAGGAGAGCTTCTGTAAAGTTTGGAAGGTAGGAGACGAGGTACTGGCAGAAGTGAAGCTGTGAGGACGGGGCGTGACTCGTGCTTGGGTAGCTCAGTTGGTAGAGGACTTGCCCGCGAAAGGCAAAGGTCCCGAGTTCGAGTCTCGGTCCGGCACACCGTTTTAATCTGCCAGGAAGTTTCACACAATAAACCAGTTTGCAAAATTTTGGAAATTTTTGGTAAGATCTTTTACAACCAAACTGCTGACGTTATCGGACCCTAAATTTACACACTACTTAATCTAACTAAGGACAACACACACACACACACAGCCAAATCCGAGGAAGAACTCGAACCTTCGACGGGGGCAGCCGCGCGAATTGTGAACCAGTTTGTAATACCATACTACATTGATGAAAGAAACTCGCAACATCGAGAAGGAATTGTGCGACATAAAGGAAAGTTCTTCGTACATCCATATTTAAACTGGATGATGTTGGGACACGGCTGGTACAATTTTTATTAAAAATGAAGTTCCTCCAGCTGTACTTAAGATTTGCCGGCCGGGGTGGCCGAGCGGTTCTAGGCGCTACAGTCTGGAACCGCGCGACCGCTACGGTCGCAGGTTCGAATCCTGCCTCGGCCATGGATGTCCGTAGGCTAGTTAGGTTTAAGTAGTTCTAAGTTCTAGGGGACTGATGACCTCAGAAGTTAAGTCCCATAGTGCTCAGAACCATTTGAACCATTTTGAACTTAAGATTTTTTATTTACTTCGCTACTAGTTTCGACGTTGCGTCAACGCCATCTTCAGGCCCGTAGACTTTGATGAAATCAGTTGCGTGTGGCTGAGTCTAGAAGTACGCGGTGAGACCAACACGTGCTCCACATGCATGGCGGGCAGTTACTAGTAGCGAAGTAAGTAAAGAATTTTAAGTACAGCTGGAGGAATTTCATTTTTAATAAACGAAAGTTGGCACTCGGGTTTCTACATCTCATGTCTATGGCGTCCGATGAGTGGTCAGCGCGGCGGAATGCCACGCCAAGGGGCCGGGTTCGATTCCTGGCTGAGGCATCCCCATCTCCGACGTGCAAGTGGCCCACTGTGGCGTCGACATCAATAAGTGCTTGCCCTCGGCGGCCGAACTTCCCCGAATGGGGGACTCCTGGCCCACAATGCCATACGCTCATTTCTATTTCAGATTTGGCACCAGTCGCATAAGAGTGGCGCTGTGAGGATTAAAGTGAGGTTTGATCATACAGCGTGGTCCATTGATCGTGACCGGGCCAAATATCTCACGAAACAAGCATCAAACAAAAAAATACAAAGAACGAAACTCGTCTAGCTTGAAGGGGGATACCAGATGTCGCTATGGTTGGACCGCTAGATGGCGCTGCCACAGGTAAAACGGATATCAACTGCGTTTTTTAAAATAGGAACCCCCATCTTTTATTACATATTCGTGTAGTACGTAAAGAAATACGAATGTTTTACTTGGACCGCTTTTTTCGCTTCGTGACAGATGGCGCTGTAATAGTCACAAACGTATAAGTGCGTGGTATCACGGAACATTCCGCCAGTCCGGACGGTATTTGGTTCGTGATACATTACCCATGTTAAAATGGACCGTTTACCAATTGCGCAAAAGTTCAAATGGTTCAAATGGCTCTGAGCACTATGCGACTTAACATCCATGGTCATCAGTCCCCTAGAACTTAGAACTACTTAAACCCAACTAACCTAAGGACAGCACACAACACCCAGTCATCACGAGGCAGAGAAAATCCCTGACCCCGCCGGGAATCGAACCCGGGAACCCGGGCGTGGGAAGCGAGAACGCTACCGCACGACCACGAGATGCGTGTATCGGAGAGCACCGGTTTACGTAGAGACCCAAAGGGAATGGTGCCAGGACGTCATGTTACGACTGAAACTGTGCGCAATAGGCTGCATGATGCGCAACTTCACTCTCGATGTCCAAGGCGAGGTCCATCTTTTCAACCACGACACCATACAGCGCGGTACAGATGGGCCCAACAACATGCCGAATGGACCGCTCAGGATTGGCATCACGTTCTCTTCACCGATGAGTGTCGCATATGCCTTCAACCAATCATCGGAGACGTGTTTGCAGGCAACCCGGTCAGGCTGAACGCCTTAGACACACTGTCCAGCGAGTACAGCAAGGTGGCGGTTCCCTGCTGTTTTGGGGTGGCATTTTGTGGGGCCGTCGTACGCCGCTGGTGGTCATGGAAAGCGTAGTAATGGCTGTACACGATACGTGAATGCCATCCTCCGACCGATAGTGCAACTATATCGGCAGCATATTGTCGAGGCATTCGTCTTCATGGACGACAATTCTTGTTCCCATCGTGCACATCTCATGAATGGCTTTCTTCAGGATAACGACATCGCTCGACTAGAGTGGCCAGCATGTTCTCCAGACATGAACCCTATCGAACATGCCTGGATAGATTTAAAAGGGTGACCCACCAACCATTCTGAGGGATTTATGTCAAATCGAGTACGAATGTATTCCCAAATATAATTACTCTACATTAATAATTTTTAAGTGTTACTTTTTTTTCAGTCGGTGAACGGTAGTGAAATATTTGGCGGTTTGCGACGCTTTGAGCCGAGCTTGTCAAACATAGAACGTGTTTGATGTGTTCGGCATAAATTTTACTTGATGGCAGACATGACAAGACGGCGAAAGTTGTTTGTGTTGATATTCCGCCTCGCTCATTCACAATTTACAATTATCTCATCGTATAGTAAGATTCCACCACGATATAAACTAACACTGCCAGTTACCAAAATGGTAAACATGCCATGTCATCCCATCCATGTATCTCGCAGGAATAAGTTAAGAAGAACATCAATATTCTTCCCACTACGTGTAAGTGTGAATGCAATAAAACAAAATAAAAAATCGAAGTTACCGGTTTTTCACGGGCGACGTATATGTTCTCACGTTGTGCTGTTTCGGCCGGCCTGAGTGGTAGTGCGGTTGTAGGCGCTACAGTCTGGAGCCGGGCGACCGTTACGGTCGCAGGTTCGAATCCTGCCTCGGGCATGGATGTATGTAATGTCCTTAGGTTAGTTAGTTTCAAGCATTTCTAAGTTCTAGCCGATTGATGACCTCAGAAGTTAAGTGCTCAGAGCCATTTTTTTGTTGTGCTGTTTCAATGAACCGTCATCAGAGGATCAGGTAGAAGAGAATAAATTTTCGCTCAGTCCCATTCAAGGGTGAAGTAACTAGAAAAATTTGAATGTGAACGCGGAGAAAGATGATGTAGCGATCAAGTTGTCAGCGTAATGTTCCCTTTAGCAGATTTTCACGGGGGCATTTCTCTCTTCTCAACTCCTACCATTTCCTGGACCACCGTCTTGTTTTGCTTTTCATGTTTATACGCAGTGCTGAAATTGTAGCAGGTGGAAGGCTCAGTTCTGAGACAACCTCTCCGGACAGGGAACACACCAATCTCTAACCTCTAACTTATCGGATGCAGTTTGCTTAGCACGTCACAGCTGCAGTCCAGAAAAGTTGCTCGGTTTGGGGTGCTACGAACACATTCGCGCCTTGTCCGTGACAACAGGTTTCAAACCGGCTAGGAATTGCCTCTGTCGGTGAATGCAGCTCCAGCTCAACCAGTTTCGGAGTGTGAGCGCACCTTGAAAAGAGAGCTGCATGCAGTGGGCGTTTGCAGTCGGATATCTCGTAGAAAGCCACTGCTGGCGGCAGCATGTGGAGATCCTCACCTTCAGAAGTTGGGCAGAAGCTGACGAGTGACGATTTTCGATCATTAGCAACGGTGTGAGGCGTCGGGTGAACTGGCGGTGGAATGAGGCATTTCAGTTGCTACTTCTCGCATCGAGGTGGTTCTGTACTACTTTATGGTGTTCATGGCACCGTCAGCTGGTACCAGCCATTCGAGTTACGCTGAATATAAACCAGACTGCTGGCTCGACGTTGTCGCCGTATGGCTTTTACACTTGCCGCGTATCTCCGTGATTTGCGATCGGAACAGGGAAGAGGCGTGGACCAGAGAGTAGGACTAGAAGTGCCCTCCGCCGCACACCGTCAGACAGTGCGCGGTGTTCACGCAGCAGTGGAAGAGTGTACGCTGAACACTCTCGTGTTCCGAAATGAAGACCGTCGCCGCCACAGGTGTGCACAGGTGTATGGGAACCGCTCCTTAGTTTCCTGTATGGTACTTTCTCTTGCGGATACTCATTATATACACTACTGAAAATGAAAATTGCTACACCACGAAGAGTTGACCGGCGTTGGCTGGTGAAACGTTGTTGTGATGCCTCGTGTAAGGAGGAGAAATGTGTACCATCACGTTTCCGACTTTGATAAAGGTCGGATTGTAGCCTATCGCGATTGTGGTTTATCGTATCGCGACTTTGCTGCTCTCGTTGGTCGAGATCCAATGACTGTTAGCAGAATATGGAATCGGTGGGTTCAGGAGGGTAATACGGAACGCCGTGCTGGATCCCAACGGCCTCGTATCACTAGCAGTCGAGATGACAGGCATCTTATCCGCATGGCTGTAACGGATCGTGCAGCCACGTCTCGATCCCTGAGTCAACAGATGGGGACGTTTGCAAGACAACAACCATCTGCACCAACAGTTCGACGACGTTTAAAGCAGTATGGACTATCAGCTCGGAGGCCATGTCTGGGGTTACCCCTGACGCTGCATCACAGACAGGAGCGCCTGCGATGGTGTACTCAGCGACGAACCTGGGTGCACGAATGGCAAAACTTCATTTTTTTCGGATGAATCCAGGTTCTGTTTACAGCATCACGATGGTCGCATACGTGTTTGGCGACATCGCGTTGAACGCACACTGAAAGCGTGTATTCGTCATCGCCATACTGGCGTATCACCCCGCGTGATGGTATGGGGTGCCATTGGTTACCCGTCTCGGTCACCTCTTGTTCGCACTGACGGCAATTTGAACAGTGGACGTTGCATTTCAGATGTGTTACGACCCGTGGCTCTACCCTTCATTCGATCCCTGCGAAACCCTACATTTCAACAGGATAATGAACGACCGCACGTTGCAGGTCCCGTACGGGCCTTTCTGGATACAGAAAATGTTCGACTTCTGCCCTGGCCAGCACATTCTCCAGATCTCTCATCACTGAAAATGTCTGGTCAATGGTGGCCGAGCAACTGGCTCGTCAAAATACGCCAGTTACTACTCTTGATGAACTGTGGTATCGTGTTGAAGCTGCATGGGCAGCTGTACCTGTACACGCCACCCAAGCTGTGTTTGAAAATGGCTCTGAGCACTATGGGACTTAACATCTATGGTCATCAGTCCCCTAGAACTTAGAAGTACTTAAACCTAACTAACCTAAGGACAGCACACAACACCCAGCCATCATGAGGCAGAGAAAATCCCTGACCCCGCCGGGAATCGAACCCGGGAACCCTGCCGTGGGAAGCGAGAACGCTACCGCACGACCACGAGATGCGGGCAAGCTGTGTTTGAATCAATGCCCAGGCGTATCAAGGTCGTTATTATGGCCAGAGGTGGTTGTTCTGGGTACTGAATTCTCAGGATCTATGCAACCAAATTGCGTTAAAAGGTAATAACATGCCAGTTCTAGTATAATATATCTGTCCAATGAATACCCTGTTATCATCTGCATTTCTTATTGGTGTAGAAATTTTAATGGCCAGTAGTGTATATTCACAGAGAAACACCTAGTCCTTGTATATATTCAATGGATTTTTGGGATGCCATGAGGAACTCTTCAAAGTCCCCACTGACTGCTCTGGCACTGCATTCATCTCTGATGTGTTGGATGGTCTACTTAGGCACTCCGCAGGCACATACTGGCGAAGAAAGCAGTCCGTATTTGAAGAGTGAGTCAGCAAGTCTTCCATGGCCAGTTCTTAGACGGTTCAGTGTTGACCAGATCTTGCGGGGCAGATCAAACCCAGGAACTGCCTAAGTAATACAAGGCATTAGGTGGCAAATTGTTGGGGTATTTTGGAGCCATTCTCTTCTCCAAGAGTCGATGTCAGTCCCAGTGAGGCTGTCGAGGATGTGTTGAACGGAGCTGCTTGATACTCAGATCAGGTATATCGATGTGTACCAGTAGTTCAGGGTTTGCTTCGATCCTGTTGTATTACCTGACCAAGGCTGCTTCTCGTCGCATTTTTGGGGTGGTATATGACTCAGGACAGGTTGCCATATGTTAGGTGTAGACCTAACGGTTCTAGAAAGAATGCACATGGTGTTGTTAAGTTCGACATCGATTTTGTTCACGTTGTTGTTGTTGTTGTTGTGGTCTTCAGAAACTGGTTTGATGCAGCTCTCCGTGCTACTCTATCCTGTGCAAGCTCCTTCATCTCCCAGTACCTACTGCAACCTACATCCTTCTGAATCTGCTTAGTGTATTCATCTTTTGGTCTCCCTCTACGATTTTTACCCTCCACGCTGCCCTCCAGTACTGAATTGGTGATCCCTTGATGCCTCAGAACATGTCCTACCAAGCGATCCCTTCTTCTAGTCAAGTTGTGCCACAAATTTCTCTTCTCCCCAATTCTATTCAATACCTCCTCATTAGTTATGTGATCTACCCATCTAATCTTCAGCATTCTTCTGTAGCACCACATTTGGAAAGCTTGTATTCTCTTCTTGTCCAAACTATTTATCGTCCATGTTTCACTTCCATACATGGCTACAATCCATGCAAATACTTTCAGAAACGACTTCCTGACACTTAAATCTATACTCGATGTTAACAAATTTCTCTTCTTCAGAAACGCTTTCCTTGCCATTGCCAGTCTACATTTTATATCCTCTCTACTTCGACCATCATAAATTATTTTTCTCACCAAATAGCAAAACTCCTTTACTACTTTAAGAGTCTCATTTCCTAATCTAATTCCCTCAGCATCTCCCGACTTAATTCGACTACATTCCATTATCCTCGTTTTGCTATTCTTGATGTTCATCTTATACCCTCCCTTCATGACACTGTGATACACTTTACTGTATGATTTTGTTCACATGGCTACTGTTTAGCCATACTGTCGCGCAGTACTCCGCCGCAGAGTGTACCAGGCTCAGCGCAGACGTCCTCAGAGTTGCTGCCGTTGATCCCCAGGTAGTTCTGCAGAGTTTATGGAAGAGGTTCTTTCTTGTTCTCACCTTGGCAGCTGTTTTTGTAAGGTGTGACTTAGATGAGGAGTTTCGGCCGAAAGTGACCTCTAGGTACCTTGGCTCCTTGTTGTGGTTGAGGTGTGTGTCGTCAAAGTATACTTCTAGAGCTCTGTCGGCTTCTCTGTTATTGAGATGGAAGCAAGTTACTTACATCTTCGTAGCATTGGGCCGAAGCCTCCATTTACAGAAGTATGCTGCCAGGGCAGACAGATCTGATGTCAGGGTTTCTTCCGTTGTATCAAAATCGATGTGCCTGGTTGCAATGGCTCAGTCGTTAGAGTAGCCAAATTTCGCACAAGCTGTTTCTGGCATGTCAGCAATGTACAGGCTGGAAAGCAGTGGAATTAATACTGAGCCTTGAGGTAAGCCATTTTGAAGGAATTTCTGGCTGCTGACTTTGTTTCCCATGATGACCTGGAATCCTCTATCAATCATGTTGCCAATAAGCTTGGTCAATTTTTGACAAGGAATTATTTTCTTCAGTTTAGGCCTTGTCTCCAGACAGTATCTTAGGCTGCTGATAAGTCAATGAGGGGCACATGTTTTTAGTTTCTTTTGGAATCCCGCTCCAATACATGCAGTAAGGGCCAGGACTTGGTCTGCACAGCTTCGGTTGGGACGAAAGCCGGCTTGTTCTACTGGGATGGCCGTGAGTATTGTCCGACCGATGGGTCTAGTTTAGCAGGGGATACAACCCGTTGGCTTTGACCAATGACGTCAGAATTGGCCAGAGAGCATGTGTTACAAAGATGAAAGAGTTGAGAAGAATATTCATAAACAAAGGAATGCGAGAGAGAAAAACTGTACTTCACATATACAGGGTGTTACAAAAAGATACGCCCAAACTTTCAGGAAACATTCCTCACACACAAATAAAGAAATGATGTTATGTGGACATGTGACCGGAAACGCTTAATTTCCATGTTAGAGCTCATTATAGTTTCGGCAGTATGTACTGTACTTCCTCGATTCACCGCCAGTTGGCCCAATTGAAGGAA
Organism: Schistocerca piceifrons; assembly: GCF_021461385.2. Lineage (NCBI taxonomy): Eukaryota > Metazoa > Arthropoda > Insecta > Orthoptera > Acrididae > Schistocerca > Schistocerca piceifrons. The sequence continues at coordinate 50,505,087 of NC_060147.1, read as the reverse complement.
GGTAATGTTGACTTCGGTGCTTGTGTTGACATGCGACTCATTGCTCTACAGTACTAGCATCAAGCACATCAGTACGTAGCATCAACAGGTTAGTGTTCATCACGAACGTGGTTTTGCAGTCAGTGCAGTGTTTACAAATGGGGAATTGGCAGATGCCCATTTGATGTATGGATTAGCACAGGGCAATAGCCGTGGCGCGGTACGTTTGTATCGAGACAGGTTTCCAGAACGAAAGTGTCCCGACAGGAAGACGTTCGAAGCAATTGATTGGCGTCTTATGGAACACGGAACATTCCAGCCTATGACTCGCGACTGGGGAAGACCTAGAACGACGAGGACACCTGCAATGGACGAGGCAATTCTTCGTGCAGTTGACGATAACCCTAACGTCAGCGTCAGAGAAGTTGCTTTTGTACAAGGTAACGTTGACCACGTCACTGTATGGAGAGTGCTACGGGAGAACCAGTTGTTTTCGTACCGTGTATAGCGTGTGCAGGCACTATCAGCAGCTGATTGGCCTCCACGGGTACACTTCTGCGAATGGTTCATCCAACAATGTGTCAATCCTCATTTCAGTGCAAATGTTCTCTTTACGGATGAGGCTTCATTCCGACGTGATGAAATTGTAAATTTTCACAATCAATATGTGTGGGCTGACGAGAATCCGCACGCAATTGTGGAATCACGTCATCAACACAGATTTTCTGGGAACGTTTCGGCAGGCATTGTTGGTGATGTCTTGATTGGGCCCCATGTTCTTCCACCTACGCTCATTGGAGCACGTTATCATGATTACATAGGGATACTCTACCTGTGCTGCTAGAACATGTGCCTTTACAAGTACCACACAACATGTGGCTCATGCACGATGGAGCTCCTGCACATTTGAGTCGAAGTGTTCGTACGCTTCTCAACAACAGATTCGGTGACCGATGGATTGGTAGAGGCGGACCAATTCCATGGCCCCCACGCTCTCCTGACCTCAACCCTCTTGACTTTCATTTATGGGGGCATTTGAAAGATCGTGTCTACGCAACCCCGGTACCAAATGTAGAGACTCTTTGTGCTCGTATTGTGGACGGCTGTGATACAATACGCCATTCTCCAGGGCTGCATCAGCGCATCAGGGATTCCATGCGACGGAGGGTGGATGCATGTATCCTCGCTAACGGAGGACATTTTGAACATTTCCTGTAACAAAGTGTTTGAAGTCACGCTGGTACGTTCTGTTGCTGTGTGTTTCCATTCCATGATTAATGTGATTTGAAGAGAAGTAATAAAATGAGCTCTAACACGGAAAGTAAGCGTTTCCGGACACATGTCAACATAACATATTTTCTTTCTTTGTGTGTGAGGAATGTTTCCTGAAAGTTTGGCCGTACCTTTTTGTAACACACTGTACAAGGGCCAGTAGTATTTTCACGTTAACGATATCGGGTGTTTACATCTTAGTATTTCTCCGCAAAATACAATGAGAAGAAATGAATGAAATATATTAATGGCAAAGAATACATCACGTTACATGTATGTCAGTTGTATCTTGAAACTCTTTCGAACTATATACAAGTTTAGCGTACTTCGATTTCTTAGTTTTAAGTAGCACTGCTGTGCTGTTGTTCACTTGAACTATGTATCCCCTGCTTCACTAAACCGTAAATGAAACACCCGATACAAATTAAAAGCTCATTCGAAGTGTGTTGCCTAAGTACAGTACGGAATACGAGTGTGTCGTAAGTCGATTTCTTCGTTTTCACTAGCATTACTGTCGTGTCCTTGACTTGAGCGATGTATCCTCCGCTTCCGTATACCCTAAATGAAACACGGGATACAAATTGTAGTTGTGTCGGGGGTTTCGCAAGCACACATTGGAAAATGTCGTACTGATACTAGAGCTAGAAAACGTAACAAGATAGACAGCTGTCAAATTTCTGTTACGTACTTCACAACACGAAAATACACATATTGGTGGGATAAAACAGTGAAATATGGGAAAATAGTGAAATACACTGACAGAAGCAAATGGAAAAGTGAACTTACCACATGGAAATATTGAGGAATAACGGAAGCTCGCCTAGAGAGACAGTGACGAAAATCACACACCCACACTCACAACAAACACAACATTACGAGACCTTTCTCTCTCTCTCTCTCTCTCTCTCTCTCTCTCCCTCCCTCCCTCTTCCACAGACACACACACACACACACACACACACACACACACACACACACACACACACACACATTCACCAACCCCCCTTCCCCCCTCCCCCCTCTGTGAAATTAACTGAGATTTTTGGGATGGTACACTTTGCCACTTTGCCAACAAGTTTAATAAAACATTTAAACGGGCAATATGTCCGTGGAATACTTTATCTCCACGAATACTCATCTAGGTAGCATTGAAGAGTCGAAATCTGACGTTTCCCTTTTCCTATAAGAGATTTTACCGCTGACCGGTACCCCTCTATACTGTTAGTGCAGGTGCCTGTCGATAGATATCTAAATTCAATGTTGTGGTTTACTACTAGATGTTGATAACCCCTGTCCCCTAAATCCCTATATGAAGAAAACCCGTCTGAAATAACAATAGTACCCTCTGCAACCTGATCTTCAATTAACCTAACCAAAACTTCCTTACTATTTGGTACTACTCTGAACACTACATCGTCACAATGCTGACCTGAAACTACTGCCCCCCCCCCCCCCCCCACACCCATAATCCCACCGGAGGTTCCCCCCTGTTGTACTTCCTTTTCCCAAAATGCGACTCGTCAGTTTCGATCATAACACCCGCCCCCCCCCCCTCCCCCCCAAACGGCCCCCTATATTTCATATACTCCCCACAAACTTCCCTACAAAACGAGTACCAGTACACTACCGTACGGTTACTCACACGACATTCACGCACACAGAGCCACGCAGGGTATTTTAAACACCAAAAGTAAGTGATTTTCATTATGTCTCTCAGGGCGAGTGTAGATTTCTCGAACCACGCTCCCCCTCCTAATAGATCGCCATAACCGGTTTCTGCAGCACCTCCATACAAATAAGTTGTGAGTCCGGCGACGTGATACACTGGTGAGGCGCACTCACGACATCGGACGTATTCAGCAATAAGACCACACATTTGCAAGAAGCAAATTGTGGTCAACATGAAACTTCCTGGCAGATTAAAACTGTGTGCCCGACCTAGACTCGAACTCGGGACCTTTGCCTTTCACGGGCAAGTGCTCTACCAACTGAGCTACCGAAGCACGACTCACGCCCGGTACTCACAGCTTTACTTCTGCCAGTACCTCGTCTCCTACCTTCCAAACTTTACAGAAGCTCTCCTGCGACCTTGCAGAACTAGCACTCCTGAAAGAAAGGATATTGCGGAGACATGGCTTAGCCACAGCCTGGGGATGTTTCCAGAATGAGATTTTCACTCTGCAGCGGAGTGGAAGGTAGGAGACGAGGTACTGCTGGAAGTAAAGCTGTGAGTACCGGGCGTGAGTCGTGCTCCGGCAGCTCAGTTGGTAGAGCGCTTGGCCGCGAAAGGCAAAGGTCCCGAGTTCGAGTCTAGGTCGGGCACACAGTTTTAATCTGCCAGGAAGTTTCATATCAGCGCACACTCCGCCGCAGAGTGAAAATCTCATTCTGTGGTCAACATGTCTTCGCCCATGGCTTCTCTTAAATCGTCAACATTCATTGGGATAGACAAATCCATTCATATAAACAAAAATAAGACACTAAAAATTGTTCTACAATAAAAAACTAATACTCCAAATTACCTCAATATCATTACGAATAACATTAAGTACCGTTTGAATAAGAAACAAACAATTTATTTAATTAAATCACACGCTGAATAATTTAAGGAATACCAAGCGATCGCTTTTAGATTCACATTCAATTATTTTAATGATAGCGCTTATTGGAACATGCGATGCCACTATCCGAATGTACTGTAATATTTTTAGACCATGCGGCATCGGACGTCTGGAAAGCGGCTATCGCGTGTAATAAGTCTGAATAGCTTTGCTATGTAGTTCAGACTACTACACGGAGTTACTGAATAAATATTGGCGATGGCGTACAAGAAATCGAATGTTAAATGAATCCTGATTTTCACTAACAAAGATAACCTTTTTGAAGTGACTGAACAGAATGCACTAACTGGTGTACGTTAATCACGCCTAGCACGCGAACAACATTTACGTAACACAATATACACACACATATGATAAATACTTGAACTTGCTGTAAGTTAGATTGATCTACACCAACTGTCCGTAATGATTTTAATGTTACTGAATTTACAATACACAACCAGACATGTCTGCTTGTGTCTGTGTATGTGCGGTCTAAGTCTTTCCGCTCCCGAGATTGGAATGACTCCTTACCCTCTCCCTTAAAACCCACATCCTTTCGTCTTTTCCTCTCCTTACCTCTTCCTGACGAAGCAACCGTTGGTTGCGAAAGCTTGAATTTTGTGTGTATGTTTGTGTTTGTACGTACTAATATTATCCTAGTTTAGTGCTTCTTTATTTCGTCGTCCGAGTGCAGCACTATTCAGATACTGTCTTACTCGTAGCGCTATTTCATTTGACTGCCCCCAGGCGGAAGCACCTGCACTTTCGTTTGTGCAACTATCCAATAGATGGCATGTGCGTTCACTTATTCAGCTGCTGCGCCTTGGCTATGCTTTGTTGTGGTATTACAAACACAGAATTGTTTTACTATCTATGCCTCAAAGTGAAGACATTACTATCTATGATGAAGGTATGACGTCATTGGTCAAAGCCGATGGGTTGTATCCCTTGCTTCACTAGACCCAAAACTTCCGTGTTGCTCGAGTGCGCAATCAAGCAGTCATTGAGTGCAGATCTGCTGTAACTTTCATGAATGGGCATAGAATTGTCAATTTACAAAACCACAGTTCACTTAAAAATTATTCTAGGGAACCACCGCCCGACTTTGGTGCAAAAAAATCGTTTCCAAATTCTCAAATATCGGCGATGAGTTTATGATACGAGGCTGGATATCGGGCGTTATTGTCGCGTGTGTGATTCAGTAACAATAACCGCAATTTACGGACATTAGCTTGATGATAACTATCGAAGACTTATATGAGCGTCATAGTAATCGTCTTGACGCTTAAAGCAAGAAACAAGCGATTTACTGTCGGGATACGACAAATATTAATCATTGCATAGTCAGCTTGTTGATACGTTGCTTAGCAACTCAAAAAAAGACAATGATATAATTATGTTTATCCATTACGGATATTTTAGAACCGTGACTGTATATTGAATGTAAATAGGTTATACAGAACTGCAATCAGCCACTTGGTTGCAGTTGTGTATAACCTATTTAGTCATAAAATTACTGAATCGATCTTTTAAGTATCAATGGCCACTACACACACATCAGAAACTAATTGCTCCAACTGTGAGTGAATTCTGGATTGGATGAGTTTTTTATTTATTTCACTTAATCGGTATTAATAAATTTCTTTCGAGGTTGAAACTTCGTCAATGGTGTCTCGCTCATTCAGTTTTGTAGAACGATAGATAGTACTAACTACGCTACTATTTACAGTTTCCAACAACCCTACCACGACAAAGGTCAAAATTTAATAATGATTGTGGTGTTGCTCACGCTGCTAAATACTGCATTATCGGGCAACAACAAAGTTATTATGTGGCAGGTGTTATTAGAGCACAGTTAATAAAGTCATTTCATGTAATAATGAATAAACTAGGCACTCATCTTTTCGTGTTTCCCACGCTGGTCTCGTTGTAAAACCATGGCTCAATCGTCGAAAATCTAGATGGTGATGATTCCAAGCTCGGATGCAAAGAGGCCTAGGTTTTAATTCTGCTATATTCAGAAGTTTTATAGATGTGTTTCACAAACCATTCTTGCAGATTAAACCTTTGATCTAGCACAATGGTGATGTAAAAAAATTATCAGCACTCCGAATTTAAGCTACACTTCCTTTTTATTGCTTTTGTTGCAATATCGCGTAACACAAAAATATGGCTCTGAGCACTATGGGACTCAACTGCTGAGGTCATTAGTCCCCTAGAACTTAGAACTAGTTAAACCTAACTAACCTAAGGACATCACACACATCCATGCCCGAGGCAGGATTCGAACCTGCGACCGTAGCGGTCTCGCGGTTCCAGACTGCAGCGCCAGAACCGCGCGGCCACTTCGGCCGGCGCGTAACACACAAAACATCACTTCACAATACAAAACATACTGGAAAACATCTTCCTCACGGTTAAAGTTCACATTTCATAAGCTGACTACGTTATGCGTCTTTCCAACATTACGTCCAAGACTTGACTTTCTCAAGGTCCGACTCTCTAACTAACTAATAATCGCTTACGCGCCCAAAAATTAGAGTTACAAGTACGTCAAAGATCATAGTGACAAAAGAAAGAATACACACAAGAATAATATCATTGCAAAATTGCTAAGCACTATCCGTCGGCCAATTAAGGGAGCTATAAAGTTTCATTTAGTTGTACATTTGTTCGCTTGAGGCCCTGTTTACTAGGCGTCAGCGTCAGTTGATGCTAAGATGGCGACCGCTCAACAGAAAGCTTTTTGTGTTATTGAGTACGGCAGAAGTGAATCGACGACAGTTGTTCAGCGTGCATTTCGAACGAAGTATGGTGTTAAACCTCCTGATAGGTGGTGTATTAAACGTTGGTATAAACAGTTTACAGAGAATGGGTGTTTGTGCAAAGGGAAAAGTTCTGGACGGCCGAAAACGAGTGATGAAAATGTAGCACGCATGTTGTTAGATGTTAGAGAATTGGCTGTTCCCTCAGCTCGAACAAGAAGCACAACAATTCATATTTCAGCAGGATGGAGCGCCACCACATTGGCACTTATCTGTCCGTAACTACCTGAACGTCAACTACCCGAGGCGATGGATCGGCCGCCAGGCAGCCCGTGACAGAGCACTTCATCACTGGCCTCCAAGAAGCCCTGATCTTACCCCCATGCGATTTTTTCTTATGGGGGTATGTTAAGGATATGGTGTTTCAGCCACCTCTCCCAGCCACCATTGGTGATTTGAAACGATAAATAACAGCAGCTATCCAAACTGTTACGCCTGATATGCTACAGAGAGTGTGGAACGAGTTGGAGTATCGGGTTGACATTGCTCGAGTGTCTGGAGGGGGCCATATTGAACATCTCTGAACTTGTTTTTGAGTGAAAAAAAAACCTTTTTAAATACTCTTTGTAATGATGTATAACAGAAGGTTATATTATGTTTCTTTCATGAAATACACATTTTTAAAGTTGTGGTATTCTTTTTGAATCACCCTGTATGTTAACTACTTTACAGAAACACAGTAGAATATTGCTGGTATCGAGAGGTTCAGGTGAGGTGCCGTAATGGTTGCGTAATTCAAGTACCGTTACAAGTTTTAAAAGAAAAGAGAGCACATACTTGTTTTTCTTTTGAGAAGTGTTCATACCTCAGTCATCAGTCTTCTCAAACCAGAGATACGAGTGCCGCTCCCTCACAGCACTACGATATCCTGAACCACCACACACACATGTGATCCCTTCTCACTACATTTCTGCACTGAAAACCCTGAGATATAGCCGCGGTACCAAGAAGGATGAAAGAAGAGGAAAGATCAGTGAAAGGAACGGAGCAAAGGGATAAGGGGAGGTCGCAAGACGATTGTTATTTTACGGCCATCTCATAAGGATGAACGGTGTCCGACTAACAAAAAGAATGTGGAGTTTGATCCAATCTAAGAAAAGAAGGCCAAGATGGTTCGAAGAATGTGAAAAAGATCTTAAGCAGACTGGTAGCTCAGAGAGAGAAATTCCTGACAGGAACAAATTTGGAACATGGGTGAACAGCTACCAAGGTTTTAAAATGACCTCAACGTCCAAAAGACGGAGAGGACTTATGTCGGAAGAGCGTAAACAGGCACTTCTTGTTGGGCTCACAAGGGAACCTCCCCATCGCACTCCCCTCAGATTTAGTTATAAGTTGGCACAGTGGATAGGCCTTGAAAAACTGAACACAGATCACTCGAGAAAACAGGAAGAAGTTGTGTGGAACTATGAAAAAATAAGCAAAATACACAAACTGAGTAGTCCATGCGCAACATAGGCAACATCAAGGAACCAGTGAGCTCAGGATGCCGTGATCCTGTGGTTTTTTTTCTAAAATGCCAAGGAACCTGTAATTAATTTTAGTTTGTTTTATTACTTTTAAATGTCAGTTGAAAATTATGTACTACTGTGGAATGTTATGACTAATAAAAAAAAAGATGGATAGAAAAAAAAAAATGTGGTTAGCGTGAGCAGCTGCGAAACGAGAAGTCCTCGGTTCAAGTCTTCCTCGAGTGAAAAGTTTAATTTTTTATTATCAGACAATTATTTTGCGAAGCTGCAGAGGTACACACTGCAGTATTGTTCACGTGATCGTGTAACAATTATCAAAGTTCAGGCACTCACTCATAATCAACTTCGCTCTCCAAAATTCCAGGACATGTTCAGATTTGCTTGGACATATGCAGTATTTGACGGTCTACAAACGGAAAAACTTGATAACGTTAAAAACATATGTTTAGACAGAGCACAGGGAAAACTGTGCGACTGTGAAACTGTTGCATTCATTTGCTACAGTTTATGTGGAAAACTCTTACGTTTTCGTCACTTGTTTGGGAGTGATTATCACATCCACAAGAAAAGCTAAATCGGGCAAGGTAGAAGAATCTTTTTACCCATTCGCCAGGTGTGCAAGTTAGGTGGGTCGACAACATATTCCTGTCATGTGACGCACAAGTGTCGTATAGAATATATCAGACGTGTTTTCCTGTGGAGGAATCGGTTGACCTATGACCTTGCAATCAAATGTTTTCGGTTCCCATTGGAGAGGCACGTCCTTTCGTCTACGAATCGCACGGTTTTGCGGTGCGCTCGCAAAACACAGACACTAAATTTATGACAGTGAACAGAGACGTCAATGAACGAACGGACAGATCATAACTTTGCGAAAATAAAGAAAGTAAAATTTTTAATCGAAGGAAGACTTGAACCAAGGACCTCTCGTTCCGCAGCTGCTCAAGCTAACCACGGGACCACGGCGCCCTTAAGCTCACATTATCTTTGATGTTCTAAAATGGTTCAAATGGCTCTGAGCACTATGGGACTTAACAGCTATGGTCATCAGTCCCCTAGAACTTAGAACTACTTAAACCTAACTAACCTAAGGACATCACACACATCTATGCCCGAGGCAGGTTTCGAACCTGCGACCGTAGCAGTCGCGCGGTTCCGGACTGAGCACCTAGAACCGCGAGACCACCGCGGCCGGCTCCTTGATGTTGCCTATGTTGCATATGTACTACTCATTTTGTATATTTTGCTTATTTTTTTCATAGTTCCACACAACTTCTTCCTGTTTTCTCGATTGATCGGTGTTCAGTTTTTCAAGGCCTATCCACTGTGCCAACTTATAATTAAATCTGAGGGGGGTGCGATGGGGAGGTTCCCTTGTCAGAAGATACCGGCAGGATGTCAAAGCTGGAACAAGAGCAAGACCTAGACACTAAAATGAAATTGGTTGTTACCACGCAATCCATAGAGGCTCATATGAAAGCATGAATAATTCAATGGATACGTAAATGTACAACCGAATGAGTCGATTGTCTTCCAGCAGTCGAATGAACCGTTTGTTTTGGTTCGGCTGTTGCCACCACCGCGTCCTCTGCAGGCGGCCAGCGCACTTGCTGTGCCGGCTAACACGCCGTGCCGTAAAGCCGTCGGCACACGGACCGTGCTGTCGAACGTTAACGCTGAGCGTGCCAAGTTCAACGTGCTGCTGAACGCTCAGGAACGATGTGACTTGTGCACACGGTACGTGGGCCCCAACGTGGTATACGCGATCGCAACGCACTCCAGCGGCAGTTGAGGGATGTTTCTAGTTCGTAAATCACACTGTTTATTCAACGGGCGGGCGTAAAATTCCCACGTTAGCTCTATTAAAACGCACATTTCCTCCATCGTCCACGAAAAGGGAAATACCATGTCCAATCAATAAGGACACAGGCTTATAAGAGTTCCGTTACAAGCAGTGCGTTACAAATTTGGAATAAGATAAACATTATTTCATCACTCGCACATTTCAGTAAAACCCCAAGGCCAGTCTTACTTGATCATTGTTCCTATCCAGTAGCAGAATCTTTGCGAGATGTGAATTACGAAGCGTAAAAGAAAAAGGAGCAAAATATTTTTATACAAGTAGCGCAGCTGTCCTGTAGATTAAGCCTATCAACAAAGTCACCCCTCAAAGAAAGGTGAACGTATATTTACATAACATCAAATATTATAGTATATATTTATATTAAACTAATAATAAAGTATCAGAACCTAATAAAAACGCGAATGTTAGGAGAAATGTGACAAGCCGCGAACCACCAACCTGACAGACATTCCACTGCAGACCAGCGACGCTTCTCATTACGCTAAAGGAACAATACAGCACTACTATCTAATCATATTATTTTACCCCTTGCTGAATACTTTTATCATAGATATGTTACTAATTGACATTTAATTATAACAAATTGACCAAGAACAATGCGTTTTGTGTGGATCTTCAGCGTTTCGCTGCCTTCAAATAGCCTACTCTCATAATACGGAAGTTACAGTAATTCTTTTGCCACGAATATGATGGTTCTCATTATTTTATTGGAACGAATCACACAGTTAACAAAGGGTTTTCCTTTGATTCTCAATTTGCTGGTGTTCAGAAACGCCATATATACATTCCTGGAAATGGAAAAAAGAACACATTGACACCGGTGTGTCAGACCCACCATAATTGCTCCGGACACTGCGAGAGGGCTGTACAAGCAATGATCACACGCACAGCACAGCGGACACACCAGGAACCGCGGTGTTGGCCGTCGAATGGCGCTAGCTGCACAGCTTTTGTGCACCGCCGCCGTCAGTGTCAGCCAGTTTGCCGTGGCATACGGAGCTCCATCGCAGTCTTTAACACTGGTAGCATGCCGCGACAGCGTGGACGTGAACCGTATGTGCAGTTGACGGACTTTGAGCGAGGGCGTATAGTGGGCATGCGGGAGGCCGGGTGGACGTACCGCCGAATTGCTCAACACGTGGGGCGTGAGGTCTCCACAGTACATCGATGTTGTCGCCAGTGGTCGGCGGAAGGTGCACGTGCCCGTCGACCTGGGACCGGACCGCAGCGACGCACGGATGCACGCCAAGAACGTAGGATCCTACGCAGTGCCGTAGGGGACCGCACCGCCACTTCCCAGCAAATTAGGGACACTGTTGCTCCTGGGGTATCGGCGAGGACCATTCGCAACCGTCTCCATGAAGCTGGGCTACGGTCCCGCACACCGTTAGGCCGTCTTCCGCTCACGCCCCAACATCATGCAGCCCGCCTCCAGTGGTATCGCGACAGGCGTGAATGGAGGGACGAATGGAGACGTGTCGTCTTCAGCGATGAGAGTCGCTTCTGCCTTGGTGCCAATGATGGTCGTATGCGTGTTTGGCGCCGTGCAGGTGAGCGCCACAATCAGGACTGCATACGACCGTGGCACACAGGGCCAACACCCGGCATCATGGTGTGGGGAGCGATCTCCTACACTGGCCGTACACCACTGGTGATCGTCGAGGGGACACTGAATAGTGCACGGTACATCCAAACCGTCATCGAACCCATCGTTCTACCATTCCTAGACCGGCAAGGGAACTTGCTGTTCCAACAGGACAATGCACGTCCGCATGTATCCCGTGCCACCCAACGTGCTCTAGAAGGTGTAAGTCAACTACCCTGGCCAGCAAGATCTCCGGATCTGTCCCCCATTGAGCATGTTTGGGACTGGATGAAGCATCGTCTCATGCGGTCTGCACGTCCAGCACGAACGCTGGTCCAACTGAGGCGCCAGGTGGAAATGGCATGGCAAGCCGTTCCACAGGACTAGATCCAGCATCTCTACGATCGTCTCCATGGGAGAATAGCAGCCTGCATTGCTGCGAAAGGTGGATATACACTGTACTAGTGCCGACATTGTGCTTGCTCTGTTGCCTGTGTCTATGTGCCTGTGGTTCTGTCAGTGTGATCATGTGATGTATCTGACCCCAGGAATGGGTCAATAAAGTTTCCCCTTCCTGGGACAATGAATTCACGGTGTTCTTATTTCAATTTCCAGGAGTGTACATATAGGCTTGAAATGAATGCCAATATGGCGCCTTACAACTCTGTACTGAAGGGAGACGGCGTGCGTGTGACGTAGGTGGCGTTGTGCCATCTCATTGGTCAACGCTCAGACGCACGCTCAGAATATCTGACATGCCAGATACTGCTCCGCACTTTCGGAAAGACTCCCGAACGTGCCGTTCCATGCTATGACGTCAGAAACTCGGCACGCTCAACGCTCAACGTTCGGATGCACGGTCCGTGTGCCGACGGCTTTAGACACGGCTCCTGCCGCATTATGGGAACGTGGCCGGCGGGACACGGCGTTATGTGTAGTCTAGCGTAGTGTAGTGCAGCGGGCGGCAAGCGCCGCCTGCGTGTACCGCCTGACCGCTAATGGGGAGCGTTTATATGCTTCGCATACAGGATACAACACACTGATGCAACCGGTTCCATAACAACAACCCGCCAGTCACGCGAGTCAACAGCAAAATCACACGTGATTTTTTTTTTAAAGCGCAACACTCAAACACCTGCTTCCGGACCTCACAAGCGGCTTGTAATCAGATTACCTGCTTGCGGAATACTCGTCTCGGTTATGCGGATGAACTCGTGATTCCCGGTCAGAGAGTAGTTCACACTACGTAGGAGTTGACGGAAAGTCATCCCCGTTTTCAAGAAGGGACGTCGAACAGATGTGCAGAACTATAGACCTATATCTCTAACGTCGATCAGTTGTAGAATTTTGGAACACGTATTATGTTCGAGTATAATGACTTTTCTGGAGACCAGAAATCTACTCTGTAGGAATCAGCATGGGTTTCGAAAAAAACGATCGTGTGAAACCCAGCTCGCGCTATTCGTCCACGAGACTCAGAGGGCCATAGACACGGGTTCAGAGGTAGATGCCGTGTTTCTTGACTTCGGCAAGGCGTTCGATAGAGTTCCCCACATTCGTTTAATGAACAAAGTACGAGCACATGGACTATCAGACCAATTGTGTGATTCGATTGAAGAGTTCCTAGATAACAGAACGCAGCATGTCATTCTCAATGGAGAGAAGTCTTCCGAAGTAACAGTGATTTCGTATTATGTTCGAGTATAATGACTTTTCTGGAGACCAGAAATCTACTCTGTAGGTATCAGCATGGGTTTCGAAAAAGACGGTCGTGTGAAACCCAGCTCGCGCTATTCGTCCACGAGACACAGAGGGCCATAGGCACGGGTTCACAGGTAGATGCCGTGTTTCTTGACTTCCGCAAGGCGTTTAATGAACAAAGTAAGAGTACATGGACTATCAGACCAATTGTGTGATTGGATTGAAGAGTTCCTAGATAACAGAACGCAGCATATCATTCTCAATGGACAGAAATCTTCCGAAGTAAGAGTGATTTCAGGTGTGCCGCAGGGGAGTGTCGTAGGACCGTTGCTATTCACAATATACATAAATGACCTTGTGGATGACATCGTAAGTTCACTGAGGCTTTTTGCGGATGATGCTGTGATATATCGAGAGGTTGTAACAATGGAAAATTGTACTGAAATGCAGGAGGATCTGCAGCGAATTGACGCATGGTGCAGGGAATGGCAATTGAATCTCAATGTAGACAAGTGTAACGTGCTGCGAATACATAGACAGATAGATCTCTTATCATTTAGCTACAAAATAGCAGGTCAGCAACTGGAAGCAGTTATTTCCATAAATTATCTGGGAGTACGCATTGGGAGTGATTTAAAATGGAATGGTCATATAAAGGTGATCGTTGGTAAAGCAGATGCCAGACTGAGATTCATTGGAAGAATCCTAAGGAAATGCAATCCGAAAACAAAGGAAGTAGGTTACAGTACGCTTGTTCGCCCACTGCTTGAATACTGCTCAGCAGTGTGGGATCCGTACCAGATAGGGTTGATAGAAGAGATAGAGAAGACCCAACGGAGAGCAGCGCGCTTCGTTACAGGATCATTTAGTAATCGCGAAAGCGTTACGGAGATGATAGATAAACTGCAGTGGAAGACTCTTCAGGAGAGACGCTCAGTAGCTCGGTACGGGCTTTTGTCAAAGTTTCGAGAACATACCTTCACCGAGGAGTCAAGCAGTATATTGCTCCCTCCTACATACATCTCGCGAAGAGACCATGAGGATAAAATCAGAGAGATTAGAGCCCACACAGAAGCATACCGACAATCCTTCTTTCCACGAACAATACGAGACTGTAACAGAAGGGAGAACCGATAGAGGTACTCAAGGCACCCACCGCCACACACCGTCAGGTGGCTTGCGGAGTATGGATGTAGATGTAGATGTAGGTGTAAAAAGTCATTGAGTAAAACAGAAGTGATTCTGGCGTGCCCCAAGTTAGTGTTATAGGCCCTCTGCTCTTCCTTTTCTATACAAAACGATTTAGAAGACAATCTGAGCAGCCGTCTCAGGTTGTTCGCATGTGATGCTGTGATTTATCGCGAAGTGAAGTCGCCAAAACATCAAAACAATTTGCAAAACGATTTAGAGATCATATCTGTACGGTGCGAAAATGGGTAACTGACGCTAAATAATGAAAAGTGCTACAAGGAATCCGTTAAACTCCGGTTCCACGATAAATCAATCAAATCAACTAAATAATTGCAGTTACGAACAAGTGAAACTGGAAAGAACACGCAGAAAATGTTGTGAGGAAGGCGAACCAAAGACTGCGTTTTATTGGTAGAGCACGTAGAACAGCTGAGGGGTAATTACCCCCTGAGGGGTAAAATGAAATTTTCCCCGAGCGGTTTAAGGCGCTGCAGTCACGGACTGTGCGGCTGGTCCCGGCGGAGGTTCGAGTCCTCCCTCGGGCATGGGTGTGTGTGTTTGTCCTTAGGATAATTTAGGTTAAGTAGTGTGTAAGCTTAGGGGCTGATGACCTTAGCAGTTAAGTCCCATAAGATTTCACACACATTTGAACATTTTTTGAAATTTTCCGTGGGGTAAAAACTGAACGATTGCATTCTGTTTGTCACGAATCTGGATTATTTTCAAAATTTCATCCCTATTATCAAAATTCTTTTACGACTCTAATACTGATTATATATTATCAATAATTACTTTTTCTCAATTAGTAGCACTAATCCAGATGAGGTTTACAGGTCACTCACACAGTCCAGCCACTACATGCACATGTTGTACTTTGTCTTGTATATTGCTGATGTTCGTCATATATTTTGTCTTTTGAATAGAGATCTGGAGTCCAACTTTTTCAACTATTTCTGACAGCCTATTGATCTTGTTGAGTGCTGACTCTATTTCGATAGCAAAAATGGCCATGTCATCCGCAAAGGCCAAGCAATCAATGTACACCCCTTTGTTCTTAGGACCAGGTCTGAACCGCTCTTCATCTGTTTCTTCTTGGGCTAACAACTTTCTCCACCCTCGAATGACCTTTTCCAAGACGCAGTTGAAAAGGAGTGGGAATAGTCCATCTCCGTATCTTACGCTTGTTCTGATTGTAAAGGTTTCTGATATCTTACCCATAAATTTTATTCTTGACACTGTGTTAGTGAGAGTTTCTTTGATCAGCTTTCTTGATGTATCATCCACCCCAAACTCTTCCAAAATATTAAGTAATCCCTGTCGGTCGCGGAGTCATATGCCTTCTGAAAATCAACAAACACGAACACATCGTTATTTCCTCCAGTTTTTTTTAACCTGATGACGTTCTTCAGGTTAAAGATCTGTTCTGGGCAAGAATGGCCCTCTCGGAAACCAGCTTTATATTCCCCATTCAGCTGGTCAAGATGACCTTCTATTATGTTCTGTATCGCTTTGGAGAGAATCTTATATGGAACAGATACTAATCAGACGCCCTTATAGTTATTGACATTCTTTTTATCGCCTTTTTTGTGTAGAGGATGGATTAAAGCTGACTGCCATTCAGTTGGTATCATCCCAGATCTCCTCAAAAGTTGGACTAGTACATCTAGAGTTTCATTATTTGCCATCTCCAGTAGTTCGGCCTCTATTGAATCCTCTTCATCTTCCTTATAATTCTTAAGGTTGTTGATGGTCTCTTTGACCTCCTCTTTACTAGGTGGAGAGGAGTTGGGTAGTTTGTGGGTCAGGGCACAAACAAGGAATCTTTCTTTCGGTTCATCACAATTAAGTAGGTTTTCAAAATAACGAGACATGATCGTGCAGCTTTCTTTGTCGGTCAGGCCGAGCTTTCCATTTTCGTCTCTAAAACAAAGACTAGGGGCTTGGTATCCTTTCAAATTCCATTTGAACGTGTGATAGAAGTCTCTGGCATTGTTTTTCTGGAAATCCTGATCGATCTGTTTTAACTGTTGTTTCTCATACAATCGCTTAGCCCTTGGTAGAGTTCTGGCTGCATATTTTCGAACTTCATGGACTACATCAAAATCTTCTTTTTTCCTGGTCGAGTTCCACTTTTTCCATGCATTTGTTCTTTGAGCCACCACCTCATCACGAGCGTCATTCCACCATCTATGCTTTCTGTTTTTAGCTGTCAGTATTGCAGTATTGGCTGCCCTTGGATCTTGGAGGCGCTGTCCATCCATTTATGGGCTTTAAAAAAATGGGTCAAATGTCTCTGAGCACTATGGGACAACATCTGAGGTCATCAGTCCCTTAGAACTTGCAACTACTTAAACGTAACTAACCTAAGGACATCGCACACATCCATGCCCGAGGCAGGATTCGAACCTGCGACCGTAGCAGTCCCACGTTTCCGGACTGAAACGCCTAGAACCTGTCGGCCACAGAGGCCGGTTTATGGGATTCAAATGTCAGTTGCTGGTGGTATTGTTCCAATACGTTTTGATTGATTTAGAGCTTCGCGACGTCATATTTACGAATTTATTTCCGGTTTTCACGGCCTTATTGAGAGGGATGGCCGTCCTAAGTAGCCGTGCGGTTCTAGGCGCAGCAGTCTGGAACCGCGTGACCGCTACGGTCGCAGGTTCGAATCCTGCCTCGGGCATGGATTTGTGTGGTGTCCTTAGGTTAGTTAGGTTTAACTAGTTCTAAGTTCTAGGGGACTAATGACCTCAGAAGTTGAGTCCCGTAGTGCTCAGAGCCATTTGAACCATTTTGAGAGGGATGAAATTAATTTTGATCTTGGATAGGTAATGATCCGAGTCAAACTGGGCACCTCTCTGTACTTTAACATTCATTATTTCCTTATCTGCTCTCCTAGAGATTGCTACATGATCAATCTGTTTCTCTCCACACACATTGCCTGATGATCGCCAAGGCTTCTGTTTACTTGGCTTGTGTTTGTAAAATGTTGACATTATTTGAAGATTGAAGGATAGATACTTATACCATTTCTGTTAGTAATCTTGTCAGATTGTTATTTACTTATTGGAATGAAAGCAGTCTGCGGAAGTTGTCGAATGAAAACATTCGACACTGTTCCACCTTTACATGTTGACTGAAGTACTCAAATTTTCTTTTCAAGTGAAAAGTGTACTACATTAAAAAGATTTTTATTTAAATAATGATTTTCTGCTTTTTAATCTTGTGTACTTGAATGTCTTCAACTGATTTCAAACATTTTGATGAGATTACAACAGAGACACGAGGTAAATTTGAGGATTATTTCAGTTTATCTTGAACTGAGTCAAGCAGTACGTTGCTCCCTCCAATGTATATCTCCCAGACAGACCCCAAATGTAAAAAAAAAATGAGAGAGGACAGAGCTCACACGGCAGCTTAACAGCAATCGCTCGTAACTGCGAAACAGTCGCGACTGCAACAAGAGAACGGGGAAATAACAGCGCTGCACCGAGTAATTTCCGCCACACCAGCAGAAAACGAAGCGAGGTAACAGTGCTAAGTTGAAAGTTTCAGGTCTTTACCTTACGAGGAGGTTAATTTACGATCAGTTGCAAACTTTGGACCGAACAGACAGGAAGAAGAAACAACAAAGTACCCTCCGCTATACACCCGGCTCTGAAGCGAGTTAATGTTGCAGCGTCATCTAGTTGTGTGCCATGTTGAAAGTTTCAGATCTTTAGCTTATGTGGAAGTTAGTTTAAAATCAATTGCGAAATCTGTACGGAACAAGCAGACTAGAAACCGACCTAATAAAAACGTGTTGAAAACTGATTCTTCATTTATGTAATACACGAGAGTTCGAACTTTAATAACGGCAACTGTTTACTTACAGCTCGTAGAAAATGGATACGTGCTTCAAAGTTTTACTGACCTTCAGAGCAGTCACCAACATTGTGTATACCATGCTGGATTTGAAATAGAAGTTACCTTGCATCTAATGTGATTATGTTTTGAAGGCTTTAATCGTTGATATGTTATTAACTGACATTTAATTATAACACACCGTCTCAAGAACAACGCACTCTGACGTATGTTCAACGTTTTGGAATCAGTCGCGATTGGACATTGATGTAATTCGGTGGCGAAAGCTGAAAATTTCTGCTGGGCTAAGACTCGAACCCTAATTTGCCGCTTTTAGCGAGTGGTGACTCAACCACTTAGGCTACCCGAGCAGACTTTCTGTCCGACCCAAATTCTCAACAAATCGTACGGTGGTGATCCCTGTCCATCTGCATCATTCCCTCGCAGTATTTCCAGTATGTCCGCAAGACGCTCCAAGTCTATTGAGCATCCACACTGAGTGTATCATAACACTCAAGATTACAAAATTACAATACATCGCTATCGCTATCGTTTGCGCCTTTCTCCCGCATTGTGCGCGGGGTTGGCGTGGTTAAATCGGATTTGGCATGTTAATGTGTAGGGGTGGCCAGATACCCTTCCTGCCACCACCCCATACCCCTGGGACGGAATCAGGGTACCCCATCTGGCTGTGTCCAGTGTAAAACATGGAAAAGTGTGGATGAGTTGCAAATGTCTGTGAGTCGTGGAACTGAGGCAGAACGTGGGGACCAGCCTGGAATTCACCTAGAAGAATGTGGAAAACCGCCTAAAAACCACATCGAGGCTGGGCGGCACACCGGCCCTCGTCGTTAATCCGGCGCTCCTGCCCGAGTCCAGTAAGCAGAGCATTAACGCTCCCGACTAACCTGGTGGGTTACATATTTACAATACATGGTGTTCTGAAATTCCCATTACAAACTTCTAGGACTTGTAAATGCGAGTGAGTACATACAGGGTGTTTCAAAAATGACCAGTATATTTGAAACGGCAATAAAAACTAAACGAGCAGCGATAGAAATACACCATTTGTTGCAATATGCTTGGGACAACAGTACATTTTCAGGCGGACAAACTTTCGAAGTTACAGTAGTTACAATTTTCAACAACAGATGACGCTGCAAGTGATGTGAAAGATATAGAAGACAATGCAGTCTGTGGGTGCGCCATTCTGTACGTCGTCTTTCTTCTGTAAGTGTGTGCTCTTCACAACGTGCAAGTCTGCTGTAGACAACATGGTTTATTCCTTAGAACAGAGGATTTTTCTGGTGTTGGAATTCCACCACCTAGAACACAGTGTTGTTGCAACAAGACGAAGTTTTCAACGGAGGTTTAATGTAACCAAAGGACCGAAAAGCGATACAATAATGGATCTGTTTGAAAAATTTCAACGGACTGGGAACGTGATGGATGAACGTGCTGGAAAGGTAGGGCGACCGCGTACGGCAACCACAGAGGGCAACGCGCAGCTAGTGCAGCAGGTGATCCAACAGCGGCCTCGGGTTTCCGTTCGCCGTGTTTCAGCTGCGGTCAAAATGACGCCAACATCCACGTATCGTCTCATGCACCAGAGTTTACACCTCTATCCATACAAAATTCAAATGCGGCAACCCCTCAGCGCCGCTACCATTGCTGCACGAGAGACATTCGCTAACGATATAGTGCACAGGATTGATGACGGCGATATGCATGTGGGCAGCATTTGGTTTACTGACGAAGCTTATTTTTACCTGCACAGCTTCGTCAATAAACAGAACTGGCGCATATGGGGAACCGAAAAGCCCCATGTTGCAGTACCATCGTCCCTGCATCGTCAAAAACTACTGGTCTGGGCCGCCATTTCTTCCAAAGGAATCATTGGCCCATTTTTCAGATCCGAAATGATTACTGCATCACGTTATCTGGACATTCTTCGTGAATTTGTGGCGGTACAAACTGCCTTAGACGACACTGCGAACACCTCGTGGTTTATGCAAGATGGTGCCCGGCCACACCGCACGGCCGACGTCTTTAATTTCCTGAATGAATATTTCGATGATCGTGTGATTGCTTTGGGCTATCCGAAACATACAGGAGGCGGCGTGGATTGGCCTCCCTCTTCGCCAGACATGAACCCCTGTGACTTCTTTCTGTGGGGACACTTGAAAGACCAGGTGTACCGCCAGAATCCAGAAACAATTGAACAGCTGAAGCAGTACATCTCATCTGCATGTGAAGCCATTCCGCCAGACACGTTGTCAAAGGTTTCGGGTAATTTCATTCAGAGACAACGCCATATTATTGCTACGCATGGTGGATATGTGGAAAATATCGTACTATAGAGTTTCCCAGACCGCAGCGCCATCTGTTGTTGAAAATTGTAACTACTGTAATTTCCAAAGTTTGTCTGCCTGAAAATGTACTGTTGTCCCAAGCATATTGCAACAAACCGTGTATTTCTATCGCTGCTCGTTTAGTTTTTATTGCCGTTTTAAATATACCGGTCATTTTTTAAACACCCTGTATTATCTTGAACAGGAACCCACGTCTTGAAACGTACCGTTTCGATCTTGCAGCCGTTTGAAAACAGGTAGGTATAAATAACAGAGTAGTAAAGGTGATGTGTGCTTAGCTCGGGTCATTAGATGTGAAAGTGGCCTCATTACCAATATGTTATTATACTCCTTCCGGAATGGTAGTAGCACAGAAATGGTACGTTTCTGGACTTGGATTCCCATTCAAAATATTATGCACTCACTTCCATCAACAAGTCCTAGAAGATTGTGACGGGAATTTCCAAAGACCTTGCGTCTGTGTGGTACCCATTCTCTCGAACATGTCTGACAGAACTGACACCACACATATATAGTAAATATTCAATGTTCCGAAAGAAAAACTGTCTCGGTTGCTGAGTAAACAATACTTTTATTCTTGCGTTCCACCAATTTGAGCATCATCTGAAAAAATTTTAACATACTGCAAAATTTGCGGTCGTCACATATGGACGGACTTATTTGTGCCATTGCCTTCAAATGGCATGCATTCATAACAGGCGAGTCACAACACGCAAATAAACATCTACGAAAATTCTTCCACAACCAATATGACGTTTCCCGTCGTTTAATTACAACAAATGGTGCGAATAACGACGGGCTTTCTGGAAGTCTTAGGAACAGCACGTACTCATATGGTGTAAGCTGTAACATAAAACCCACCAAATACGGGCTTCAGGTGAAAACGACGGGCACAGTATGGCATCTCGCTAGCTCTGCTATTGACGTAGAGGGCGTTCTTGTCTCTCCTTGGTTCAGTCTGTCGTAACATGTTGCCGAAATACTGCGGAATTTATTTTGTATTGGACGAGAGGCGACGGCTACTGAAGGTACGAGGGTTGACTTAAAAGTAACGCGTCCACCGCCGTAACTATTCAACAGTTGGCAGCATTGGTGTGCGGCAGGTACTGGCTTGTTCCGTAGCCTCTTCTTAGCAGCTCCAGTTGGCGGGAAGCCTTAGCATTGAACGGTCGTGTTGTTACAGTGTAAAGTAAGGAACCCTGCGCAGTCGGTCAGTCAAGACCATTAAAGCAACGTGCAGTCATTGAATCCTTGACAGCAGAAGCTGTCACCCCAAAGGAGATTCATCAGAGAATGAAATCAGTTGATGGTGATCGTATTGATGTGACTACAGTGTGTCGTTGGGTGAGTAAGTTTAAGAGCTGTTGAGGCGGTAACATCTGACCTGCGTGACAGCGGCCACCAAGTTTCACAAGCAAAATACTGACAGTTTGATTCGGGACTATCATCGTATCACTCAGAGAGAAATTGCCGGTACAAGCGACATTTGACAAGAGTGTGTGGCCATGATTTTTCCAGCTGAGGGCTGCGTCTTTCATTTCTTTTTCTGGAGCTGGAGAGAAAAGGCTGCGGAACAAGTCAGTACATGCCGCACACCAATGCTGCCAACTGTTGAAAGTTACGAAGGTAAAGGCGTCACTTTTCAGTCAACGCCCGCAAAATAACGGGAGGTGACGTTGGCCAACTCGCACAGCCCCACGCCAGTGTTAGCTGAGCGAGGGCGGATTAGAGGGGTGTCTACACGGGCCATTGAAATTGCATTTTGTCGACAATACTGCAGCCGTGTGCAGGGTCGGCAGGGTTATGTATGGATTTGGCATGGTTAATTTTAAGGGATGGCTGGATGCCCTTTCTGCCGCTACCCCAACCCTCCAGGACGGAAATAGTGTACCCTAGCTGTCTGCGTCTAGTGGAAATCAGGAAATAGTGCGAATGTGTGTCAAATGTCTGCAAGGCGTGTAACTGAGGCAGGACACAGGGAGCAGCCCAGTATTCAGCTAGTGGGATGTGGACAACCGCCTAAAAGCCACATACAGGCCCTCGTCGATCCGGGGCTGCGCGAGTCCAGGAAGCAGCACATTAGCACTCAAGGCTAACCTGGCAGGTTCCTCCTTCTGTTACCATACAACTGGGATATGCAGGCTCCATCCACCGTAACATTTTTCTTAAACTATGGTAGTGCTTGTGAATTTCGAAGACAGCCATGAGCTAATGATAGTATGAGCCCCTGACCACTGCAAGCATCTGCATGTCGGCGACCTTTGCGTCGTGACAGTTCTCAAACAGGGCGTTCTTCGCTGCCTGATGGCAACTGCTGGAGACTACTGCTGTTGTGGCTATCACTTGGTCACTGCGTTGTTTCATTGGAGAACACCGCCTGGGGGCATCCACTGTCAGAATGCCCCCGTCTGAAACTTTCTGATTGTATCCCGCCGTGGTAACTGCAGGAGAAAGATACACAGAAATGCCAAAGAAACTGGTACATCTGCCTAATATCGTGCAGAGCGTCCACGAGCACACAGGTGCCGCAACCAAACGTCGCATGACTCGACTAACGTCTGAAGTAGTGCCGGAGGGAACTGTCACCATGAATCCTCCAAGTCTGTCCATAAATCTATCAGAAAACAAGGGAGTGGAGATTTCTTCTGAACAGCACGTTGTAAGGCATTGAAGATATGCTCAATAATGTTCATGTCTGGGACGTTTGGTGGCCAGAGAAGGTGTTTACTCATAGGAGTGTTCCTGGAGCCACTCTCTAGCAATTCTGGACGTGTGGGGTGTCGCATTGTCCTGCTGGAACTGCTCAAGTCCGTCGGAATGCAAAATGGACATGAATGGATGCAGATGACCAGACAGGACGCTTATGTACATGTCGTATCTAGACGTATCAGGGGCCCCATGTCACTCCAACTGCACACGCCCCACACCATTGCACAGCCACCAACAGCTTGACATGGATACATGGTTCAAAAATGGTTCAAATGGCTCTGAGCGCTATGGGACTTAACTTCTGAAGTCATCAGTCCCCTAGAACTTAGAACTACTTAAACCTAACTAACCGAAGGACATCACACACATCCATGCCCGAGGGAGGATTCGAACCTGTGACCGTAGAGGTCGCGCGGTTCCAGACTGTAGCGCCGGGAACCGCTCGGCCACCCCGGTAGGCGTGGATTCATGGCGTTGTCTCCATAACTGTACACGTCCATCCAGTTGACGCAATTTGAAACGAGACTCGTACGACCAGGCAACTTGTTTCCAGTCATGAACCGTCCAGTGTCGGTGTTGACGGGCCCAGGCGAGGTGTAAAGCTTTGTGTCGTGCAGTCATCAAGGATACACGAGTAGGCCTTCGGCTCCGGAAGCCCATATCGATGATGTTTCGTGAATGGTTCGCATACTGACACTTGTTGTGGCCCACCATTGAAATCTGCAGCAATTTCCGGAAGGGTTGTGCTTCTGTCACGTTAAATGATTCTCTTCAGTCGTCGTCGGTCCCGTTCTTGCAGGATGGTTAAGTTAGGTTAGGTTAGGTTTTTTCCGGCCGCAGCGATGTCGGAGGTTTGATGTTTTACTTACCGGATTCCTGATATTCACGGTGCACTTGTGCAATGCTCGTAAGGGAAAAACCCACTTCTTCGCTACCTCGCAGATGCTGTGTCCCATCGCTCGTGCGCCGACTATAACACCACTTTCAGGTTCACGTAATCTTGATAACCTGCCCTTGCAGCAGCAGTAACCGATTTAACAACTGCGCCAGATAGTTGTGTCATGTATAGGCGTTGCTGACGGTAGTACCGTATTCTGCATGTTTACATACCTCTGTATTTGAATACGCATGCCTATATTAGTTTCTTTGGCGCTTTGTAGATTACCGGTGAAAAGTTTCAAAAAAAAAAAAATGGTTCAAATGGCTCTGAGCGCTTTGGGACTTAACATCTGAGGTCATCAGTCCCCTAGAACTTAGAACTACTTAAATCTAACTAACCTAAGGACATCACACACATCCATGCCCGAGGCAGGATGCGAACCTGCGACCGTAGCAGTCGCGCGGTCCCAGACTGAAGTGCCTAGAACCGCTCGGCCACTGCGGCTGAAACGTTCTCGATCACCTATCACAAGTGTGGATTTGTGGTCATAACCTGCGATTTCGGTTTGAGTATTCTACCATAGCCCTGTTCTGATAATAAAACAAGTATAAACATGGAACGACTAGGCGCCTCTGTTATGGGTTTGACTGGTTGATCGCATACGAAGGTCCTGACGAGTACACACAACATTGACGTACCTTTACGTAAGACGGTTTTACTCGAATAGGCCTCATTCCCTCGGGTGTGTGTGTAGCAACCAGTTCGCATTAGTTTACAGGAAGCAGTGCTCATCTAGGAGTGTCATTGTATAGCTGGTCAAGGTTCATACCCTATTACCTGCTAATGGGGTGTAAGCAAGAGACTGAAATGGAAAAAAACGTGCTGTAATTATAGCTCTGCACCAGGAAAGCTGTTCTAGTAGGACAATAGCAACGAAAGTACAGCTGTGTAGAAATTGCTGCGGTTCAGGCAAACTGGTGCCAATGCAAGTGTTTCGCAATCTGGAGGCCCCGGGTAACGTCATACTTCTACGTCTGCATCTACATCTACATCTACATCTACATAGACACTCCGGAAGCGACCGAACGGTGCGCGGTGGAGGCTACTCTGTATCACTACTACTCTTTTCCCTTTCTGTTGCACTTGCAGATAGAACGGACAGTCTATATGCCTCTGTATCATCCCCATTTCTCGTATCTTACCTTCGTGGTCCTTACGTGAACTAAATAAAAAATTCTGATTGTGAGTAATATGTTGCTGCAGTACGCAGTAACTAGCCCCTGCCAGCCGCTGTGGCCGAGCGGTTCTAGGCGCCTCAGTCCTGCTACGGGCGCAGGTTCGAATCCCACCTCGGACATGCATGTTAGTGATGTCCTTAGGTTAGTTAGGTTTACGTAGTTCTAAGTGTAGGGGACTGATGACCTCAGATGTTAAATCCCATACTGCTGAGAGCCATTTTGATGTGCCCCTCCCAACAGTTGTCAGAGGCATTTTCTCTGGTTTCCGGAAGATACTTGTGTTTATATACAGGGTGATTCACGAAGATATGCAAACATTTTAATGTATTAATCTACAACTAAAACGGAAGAAAAAAGTTCATATAAACATAGGTCCGCTAATATTTAGTTACGGAGTTACGGCTAATAAAAGATTTTGCCTGAAATTTAGCAACTTAGCTAATATGAAGCCATCGAACAACTGTGTGAGGTTAAAGTAAAGCACCATTTCTTTTATTTTGTTGTTATTGATCTGGTGAATCTAATAAAACATGAAACTTGCAGGCACATTAAAACTGTCTGCCGGACCGAGACTCGAACTCGAGACCTTTGCCTTTCGCCGGCAAGTGCTCTACCACTGAGCTACCCAAGCACGACTCACGGCCCGTCCTCACAGCTTTAATTCCGCCAGTACCTCGCCCTCCTACCTTCCAAACTTCGCAGAAGCTCTCCTGGATTTCATTCTGCTAATAAAACATGTCCCAGACGTGTATCTGCAGTAGTTTTCCAGAACATCCAGAATAGCAAAGATGTAATTTCATAAAATTTTTAATTTATTAACTACTTGGCCCAATTCTTTTTTAAATTCCAGTCAATTGCACAAAGTTTTCAACGAAAATTGTAGAGAATTTAATTTTGGAAATAACGTTAACTGAAACTGTATGAATGTGTCAGATAATCTGCTTTTATTAATACCATAGGACACGTGAATTCATGTTCAACCGGAAAAAAAACAAAGCTTAGTATTAAGGAAGTTGCACAGTGTACAAACAATCTCACAATACATTCACAATAAATGTTCAAAAATGTCTCCACTGAGTTCGGCGCATTTAGCTGCACATGTGTGAGCACATTTTGCCGCTCGTTTCAGTTTCACAGGGTTGTTCTTAATTTCGTCCATTGCATTCATAATGCGGGCAAGCCCTCACGTGTATTGACTTTGTGCGTATCGCACTGCCATCACGTTTTCCATAAATAAACACCATATCGGCGTGCTCCTGTGTCATAAATTTGAAAGGCATTCCTATTTCATAAATATTTACAAACCAGAACAGTTACTATGTGATTTCCCTTATATACACTGATGTTATTATGTTCCTTCACAGTACGGTACGGCCTTTTGTTAAAGTTTCGAGAACATACCTTCACCGAAGAGTCAAGCAGTATATTGCTCCCTCCTACGTATATCTCGCGAAGAGACCATGAGGATAAAATCAGAGAGATTAGAGCCCACACAGAAGCATACCGACAATCCTCCTTTCCACGAACAATACGAGACTTGAATAAAAGGGAGAACCGATAGAGGTACTCAGGGTACCCTCCGCCACGCACCGTCGGGTGGCTTGCGGAGTATGGATGTAGATGTACATGTAGGACAATACAGAAAATTAACTCGTTTCAAGGTTAAGAATCGACTGAAACAACTCACTAACGGTTGCCAGCAATGACAATAACGTGTCCACATTCTTAATGAAAAGTAAAGAAATTTACTTGTATCATAATCTTTGCTTCTGTGGATGTTCTGGAAAACTACTGCAGATACACGTCTGAGACATGTTTCATTAGATTCACGAGACCAATAAGAACAAAATAAGTCGAAATCGTGCTTTACTTTAACCTCGTACAGTTTTGCGATGGCCTCATATTAGCCAAGTTGATAAATTTCAAGCAAAATCTTTCATTAGCCGTAAATCCATAACTAAACATTTGCGGACATGTGTTTATATGAACTTTTTTCTTTAATTTTACTTGTAGAATAAGACATTAAAATATTTGCATATCTTCGCGAAGTGAGAGAGAGAGAGAGAGAGAGAGAGAGAGAGAGAGAGAATTTATTTTGTTGGCCTATTAGCCTGTACATTGAAATAAAGTGCATAGTGCATAGTTTTAATAATAAATGCAAAGCATTAGTTTGCTCTTGTTCTACAACATTAATTTATTCTGTTAACCGGTTTTCGTCTGACAAGGCCATCATCAGATATTTACTGACTATTGTTGTTTGTAAGCGACGTTGGAGAAGACGTTACACACCTAGATTGAAGCACAAACACATAGTAAACGACACCTTTGACAGTGTGGTCGTAATGCAATGTAAAAAGTAAAAAGTTGAACAATAAATAAATACAAGGGAGATACAGGAAAAAGCATATTAAAATCGAAAAGCACGTCTACGTAAGAGTTTATGTTAATAAACAAAACCAATAAAATTAAATAAAATAAGTACTTTACAAGAGTACGTGAAAAGATATAGAACACGATTGATGCACAAACCAATAACAACAAAGAATTATCAATTGCAACCACATAATATATTAATAACGTGAGCAATATCAATAAGATAACCAGAAACGAATAAATGCAGGAAAATGGAAGATTCAAATGGCACAAATGGTTCAAATGGCTCTAAGCACTATGGGACTTAACATCTGAGGCCATCAGTCCCCTAGACTTAGAACTACTTAATCCTAAACAACCTAAGGACGTCACACACATCCATGTCCGAGGCAGGATTCGAACCTGTGACCGTAGCAGTAAAAATGGAAGAATGTGAGGGAATATTCAGTAGATGCCATTTTTGTGAGTGTGGTGATACTGAATTTGAAAACGTAAAACGCTGAATAATATACAAATATAAAGCGAGGGAACAGAATAAAACATTAACACCATACTCAAAAACCGTGGCTATACAGGGTGAAAAGTATTTATACCGACAAACTCTCGGAGGTTGTAGGGGACATCAAAACAAATATTTTTCCCTAACATCATTTTTTCCTATGAGGAGTATTTACACACGTAGAGGAAGATTTCTCTGGCGGCAAATTGATTAAACCAACAAATATTTTTCCATTTTTATGACCAAGAGACAACACATTAACACAACCCAATTTCAATTACAGTAGATCTTCAAAAATGTCTCCATTGACACGTAAACAAAGGTTACACCATCGGATCATGTTCTGTCTGATATGGGCAAAAATCCCAGGAGTATCCTGAATTGTTCCTGCTGCTGCTACTATCCGGGCAACCATATCCTCTTCTGATGCAACAGGAGTTGCGTAAACAAGGTTGCGCATCTCTCCCCACACAAAAAAGTCCAGAGGGGAGACATCTGTGGATCGAGCAGGCCAAGGTACAGGATCACCTCTGCCAGTCCACGTTTCTGGGAACCGTCGGTCCAGGAATCGATGCACACGACGACTGAGATGTGCCGGCGCCCCGTCATGTTGGAACCACATGCGTTGTCTTGTAGGGAGCGGGACATCTTCCAGCAATTCTGGCAATGCTCTGGCGAGAAAATTGTAATAGTGCCTGCCATTTAATGGCCTAGCAGATACGGCCCAATTAAACAATCCCCGACAACACCGACCCACACATTAACGAAGAACCGCACTTTATTAGCGCTAGTAACTGTGGCATGTGGGTTATCCTCACTCCAAACATGCGAATTGTGCATGTTGAAGACTCCATCTCGCCCGAACGTTGATTCGTCGGTAAACAACACAGAGGTTGGAAATGTAGGATGCATTTCACACTGTTCCAGGTACCACTGTGAAAACTGTGCTCTGGGTGGATAATCAACTGGTTCCAGGTTGTGGACACGCTGTAAGTGAAATGGACGTAACAATTGCTCTCGAAGGACTGCTCTTACATTCGTCTGATTCGCCCCATGTTACGTGCAATTGCACGAGTGCTGATTGAAGGATCCCGCTCCACATGCTGCAAGACAGCTTCCTCAAATTGCAGCGTTCTTACCGTGCGACGGCGTCCCTGTCCAGGTAATCTGCTAAATGACCCGGTCTCAAGCAGACGTTGGTACACAGCACCAAAGGTCGTATGATGCGGAATACGGCGATTAGGATATTATTGTTGATAAACCAGCTGTGCAGCTCGTCCGTTGTGGTGCGCTACGTAGTACGCACCAACCATATCAGTGTACTCACTGCCGGCCGGTGTGGCCAAGCGGTTAAAGGCGCTGCAGTCTGGAACCGCGTGACCGCTACGGTCGCAGGTTCGAATCCTGCCTCGGGCATGGATGTGTGTGATGTCCTTAGGTTAGTTAGGTTTAAGTAGTTCTAAGTTCTAGGGGACTGATTTACCTTAGAAGTTAAGTCCCATAGTGCTCAGAGCCATTTGAACCATTTTAGTGTACTCACTCCAGGTGTATCGCTCCACCAGTAAACAGAGACAATGCACTACTACACTGGTGGACAGCAGTTGCCTACAACTGAAGAGCGTAGTACGCCCTCTAACAGCTGTGGATCGTAA
Source organism: Schistocerca piceifrons (assembly GCF_021461385.2). NCBI lineage: Eukaryota > Metazoa > Arthropoda > Insecta > Orthoptera > Acrididae > Schistocerca > Schistocerca piceifrons. Next base: position 50,475,029 of record NC_060147.1, on the reverse strand, counting down.
TACGGCCTCCACTGGTTTAAATAATCCCCATAGGAAAAAATGACACTAGGGAAAAGTATTTGTTTTGATGTCCCCTACAACCTCCCAGAGTTTGTCCGCTTAAGTACTTTTCACCCTGTATAACAGTTTGGACTAAATAAATGACCCAAGTAAAATAAAAACAGTACTTGACGAAACAAATTCCAGAGGTATTGAACATGGAAAGTAATACAAGTACGAATTGAAGAAAGACTTAACAACTGTAACTGCAGAGTGTATGGATTTCATAGGGAATTTCAATAAAATAAAAGGACTCAATGAGTACAGCAAAATGAGGGAATATGAGGGAACAAACAGTGTGGGAAGAAATGAAAAACTGAGAGCATTATGTGCAGTTTAGACGAGGGGAAGTATTGCGTTGTTTCTGCTCATTTAAGATTGTATCTGTACTGTGGGCTAGGAGTATGTTAATTTCCAGGACTTCCAGCAAACTGAGTTCTTCTCCTTCGTTTGCTAAGCGAAGGACGTGGGACTCTGTCAGGTAGCTGTAACACTCACTCAGTCCCTGCTCAGCAAATCTGGCGTCTGAATTCTGCAACCTCGAGCTGCGTTCACGATCAGCTACGTCTCTGCCTGACTGAAGCTTATCACAGTCAGAACAGGTGCAGTTTTTATCACGGGCGATGTAAAAGTTTTGTGCAGTAATGTATTCGAGGAAGTAATCTGTCGGCTGAGTCTTCTTAGGACGTACCGTGAGACGGGGGGCAAGCGTAGCCAGTTATGGCGCGCACAGATTCCGACCAACATTCCAGACATTTCCAGACGGCCAGCACAATCTCGGGACTGGACCGTGGCGCGGAATCGTGAGTCCTGAATTTGAAAGTAGGATAATTAGCACAGCGAGCGAACTGGTTTAATAAGAAACCGCAGAAAAAGCAAAGATAAGGACTACTATTACATGGGGTTAAATGTAATGAAATACAGGGTGATTCAAAAAGAATACCTCAACTTTAAAAATGTGTATTTAATGAAAGAAACATAATATAACCTTCTGTTATACATCATTACAAAGAGTATTTAAAAAGGTTTTTTTCACTCAAAAACAAGTTCAGAGATGTTCAATAAGGCCCCCTCCAGACACTCGAGCAATATCAACCCGATACTCCAACTCGTTCCACACTCTCTGTAGCATATCAGGCGTAACAGTTTGGATAGCTTCTGTTATTTCTCGTTTCAAATCATCAGTGGTGGCTGGGAGAGGTGGCCGAAACACCATATCCTTAACATACCCCCATAAGAAAAAATCGCAGGGGGTAAGGTCAGGGCTTCTTGGAGGCCAGTGATGAAGTGCTCTGTCACGGGCTGCCTGGCGCCTCGGGTAGTTGACGTTCAGACGGTAAGGTTTCATAACTAACCTTTTTCGTAGGACTCTCCATACAGTTGATTGTGGAATTTGTAGCTCTCTGCTAGCTCTGCGAGTCGATTTTCCTGGGCTGCGAACAAATGCTTGCTGGATGCGTGCTACATTTTCATCACTCGTTCTCGGCCGTCCAGAACTTTTCCCTTTGCACAAACACCCATTCTCTGTAAACTGTTTATACCAACGTTTAATACATCACCTATCAGGAGGTTTAACACCATACTTCGTTCGAAATGCACGCTGAACAACTGTCGTCGATTCACTTCTGCCGTACTCAATAACACAAAAAGCTTTCTGTTGGGCGGTCGCCATCTTAGCATCAACTGACGCTGACGCCTAGTCAACAGCGCCTCAAGCGAACAAATGTACAACTAAATGAAACTTTATAGCTCCATTAATTCGCCGACAGATAGTGCTTAGCTCTGCCTTTTGTTGTTGCAGAGTTTTAAATTCCTAAAGTTGTGGTATTCTTTTTGAATCACCCTGTACTATTTCTTACAAGGGAACCTCCCCATCGCACCCCCCTCAGATTTAGTTATAAGTTGTCACAGTGGATAGGCCTCGAAAAACTGAACACAGATCAATCGAGAAAACAGGAAGAAGTTGTGTGGAACTATGAAAAAAATAAGCAAAATATACAAACTGTGTAGTCCATGCGCAACATATACCATATACAGGACTCTACAAGCTCAGGAGCGCTGTGGTCCCGTGGTTAGCGTGTGTTGCTATCGAGCGAGAGGTCCTTGGTTCAAGTCTTCACTCGAAAAAAATTTTAATTTTTTATTTTCACACAGTTATCAGGGTTCAGGCACTCACATAATCAACTTCGCTCTCAAAATTCCAGGACACGTTCAGATTCGCTTGGACATATGCCGGATTTGATGGTCTATACACGGAAAAATTTGAAAACGTTAAAAACATGTTTTGACAGAGCACAGGGAAAACTGTGCGACTGTGAAACTGTTGCATTCATTTTTTGCAGTTTACGTGACAAACTCTTATGTTTTCATCACTTTTTTGGGAGTCATTATCACATCCACAAGAAAACCTAAATCGGGTAAGGTAGAAGAACCTTTTTACCCATTCGACAACTCTACAAGTTAGGTGGGTCGACAACATATTCCTGTGTCAAGTGACGCACATGACGTCACCAGTGTCGTATAGAATATAACAGACGTGTTTTGCTGTGGAGGAATCGGTTGACCTATGACCTTGCGACCAAATGTTTTCAGTTCCCATTGGAGAGGCACGTCCTTTCGTCTAGTAATCGCACGGTTTTGCGGTGCGGTCGCAAAACGCAGACACTAAACTTATTACAGTGAACAGAGACGCCAATGAACGAACGGACAGATCATAACTTTGCGAAAATAAAGAAAGTAAACTTTTCACTCGCGGGATGACTTGAACCAAGGACCTGTCGTTCCGCAGCTGCTCACGCTAACCACGGGACCACGGCACTCCTGCGCTCGCATTATCCTTGATGTTACCTATGTTTCGCATGGACTACTCAGTTTGTAAATTTTGCTTATTTTTTCATAGTTTCACACAACTTCTTCCTGTTTTCTCGACTGATCTGTGTTCAGTTTTTCAAGGCTTATCCACTGTGCCAACTTATAACTAAATCTGAGGGGGGTGCGATGGGGAGGTTCCCTTGTTAGCAATACGCGGAACAGGCCTTGCTGGTGGTGGAGGGTGTGGCGGTCGCCTATTGGCTCAGTTCGAAATCGACAAGAATTCAGTGTAGTACTGAGGTCGGCTGCTGAAAAAACCGCGGCTCAGGACTTCGCTCTGGGTGCGACGTGGTAGGCGACGGATGTCACGGGGTTGACGAGATCAAACGGCAACCCGACAATGTCCCGACTGACTCAAAAAATGGTTCAAGTTGCTCTGAGCACTATGGGACAACATCTGTGGTCATCGCTCCCCTAGAACTTACTACTACTTAAATTTAACTAACCTAAGGACATCACACACATCCATGCCCGAGAGGATTCGAACCTGCGACCGTAGCGGTCACACGATTCCAGACTGAAGCGCCTAGAAGCGCTCGGCCACACCGGCCGGCCCGACTCGTTCACTCACTGACAGCTCCAGCCCATCAGTACGAAGGATAGAAACTTGAAATCTGCAGAGGGTGTTGATCTTATACTGTAGGCGTTGTTTAAGAAGGGATTTTTTTTCGATATTCCATCTCTAGGGGTGAAATAACGGATCGAAGCTTGTTTTTTTTTTTTTTTTTTTTTTTGTTTTTTTTTAATATGTCGCTATTAACGCAATATCGAAGCAAGACCCACGAAACTTGGTATTTGGAGTCTCGGGGATAACGAAAGAAACGTGTGTTTCACCATGAAACTTACTGGCAGATTAAAACTGTGTGCCGGAACGAGACTCGAACTCGGGACCTTTGCCTTTCGCGGGCAACTGCTCTGCAAACTGAGCTACTCAAGCTACCTCACAGCTTTACTTCTGCCAGTACCTCGTCTCCTACCTTCCAAACTTTCTGTGTTTCACCATATTTGGAAATTCAACCCCTATGGAGGCGAAATAGTAAGTGTAAAGTTTTTTCTTTAAAGCAAATCGTTATGAAAGAACTACTGAAGTATTTTTAAAGCTATAGCTATGAAAATTGGATTTCGTCATGTCGATTACAAAAAAAAAAAAAAAAAAGAAAAAATGTAATATGTGCTTCAGTGATTTTTGGAAATTCAACCTCTAAGAGGATGAAATGTGTCTTGAAAATATTTCATTACGAAAGCATTTTTAAAGCTAAAACTATGAAATTTATAAACGTGGTTTCCCAGTTAGAAATAAAAAGTACATGTTTCACATTTTTTTTGGAAATTCAACTGCTATGGGTGTGAAATAGTGGGTGAATGTTTTATAGAAATATTTCATTTTTGAAGGTAAATCTATGAAAAATGCATTTCGCCCCCATGTTGGAAATAAAAATGACTCGAAATAAAATTATATATTTGAGCTGTGTGTGGCTCGCGTTGGTGCTGTTGGTAGGTTGTCATCGTGTAATAGGGATAGTGGCGTCTCGTTTTCTTCTTGTGTTTACTGGCGCCACTACGTTTGCTAGCACAGTCTGTCCGCGAGTGGCAGCAGATGCGTTTAGCGATATCTAGTACCCATACTATCTTTGGAAGGACATAAAGTGTTTTCTGGGTCGGGTGTGCCGGGAGTTCGGTTGGGACTGAGCAGCAGAGAGGTCCGGCAGCGTGAGGACATGCCGGAACTGCTGGCGGCGTGCAGGCACTGCCAGATCGAGGGGCTGTAGTTGTGTGGTGTGCGTACTGTAAGACCTTCGGTTCACACACCATCAGATTATTTGACTTGTCGCTCTAACAAAGTAGGCGAGTGTCAGCAATATGTCTCGTGGTCTTATCGTGGCGTGTTTATCTTCTGCCGTTAGGTCCGACGATAGCAATGCCACTTGCACGCTTAGAGTAGCAGATTGACAGTGACCAACTTTAAACAGAACTTGATTAATTTTCACACACATTTATTAAAATAATAACAAGCAGACTGGTACAGACTGATGCAGACTAACTAATCGGTGGTCTGTACACTCGTTATAATACCTCGCGCGTTCAGGTATCACTGCGTAAGTGTGATCCGCGAGGAGAAAAGGTTCTACGTTAGCAGCAATCTCATTGGCTGCGTTACATATTGATACGCGGATCGGCGGAAGCAGAATTTGGTCCGTCTCTAAGGCAGCGCCATCTCGTAGTGCGGAGACGGACAAGCGCTGTGCCTGCGCTGTTGTGCTTAGCGGGGCGCGCTCTAGTGGGAAAGTTGTGTACGCACTGACTACGCAGAACTATGTACACAACATGTCGCGAGAGCCACAACCTCGTTGTCCACCTAACCCAGCATGTTGAGTTGAGTGAACATTAATCCAGTAGTGAAACCTCCACTATTTGGTGATCACACTGTTTGTTCGTGCGTTGCTGCTCGCAGGGTCGCCGTGAGACGAACAGCAACAAGTGGAGTGTGTCGAGTTGGCGGAATCTATTAGCCATCGTCTATTGCCTGTCATTAGTTTCTGAATTCGGTGTTATTATTGATGAAGTGCAACGAGCGGTATCTTACTGCTTAGTGGCCGCTAACGTCCCAATTACCTGCCCTGGAGGTTAGCGTCTTTTTGCGGCAGTGTACTTTTCCTCGTCCGGCATGCTGTCCGGCATGACATGTAGTTCGACAGCCTTCTCGATTGTGGTGTGGACTGTGGTTTGTTTTGTCTACCTTTGTTGTAGTGGTTTCTTCTGTCTTTCGATGTTTTAAACACCGGATTCTGTCACTTCGTCCTCGCTTGAATCATTCTGCTGTTGTACTGGTTATCACACGTTAGGTGGATTTCGCAAGAACATTAATCGGCGTTTGAACGCTCCCTAGTTTGAGTTGCCATCCTGTTAGGTGAGCTTAGCTCCTGGCTGCCTGTCTCTCCGCATACACAGCTGTAGGGGCTTTTCTCAGGTCGATCCTTGGAGCACTGTCTGTGGATCACTCCGTTCCTTATTTGGTCTGATTGTGTCAATTGTTTAAAAATAATATATTGTTTATATTATTCCTATTGCTTGTGGCCTTCAGCCAACAAATAATTTGAATTCTTCTTAATAAAGCCATCAGCTGTGAGTGTAGCTTGTGTTACAGTCAACTTTTTTAATGATTATTTTAAAAATTATTCTGGTATTTTCAACGTGTAGTTGTCTTCCTCACTTGTAATTCAGGCCTTCAGCCGCTAATTGTTCTGAAGTATTGCTTGTGGCCTTCAGCTGACAAATAATTTTGAATTCTTTCTTAATAAGGCCTTCACCAGCCAGTATAGCTTCTGTTACAGTCAATTTTTTAAAATGATTTTTTTAAAATTATTTCCTTAAATAAAGTGTATGTGTTTACTATGCAACCAACGGTAACTATCAGGCCCCTTTAACACCCTTTCTTGCTTTCCCTAAGTGCCACGTTTCAATATTGTAAACGCAATGTGATGAAACCAGCTTCTCTGCAGTACGGAACAAAAATGAGTATGGACGACTTTAAAGCACCCAATAGAGAAAACGAGATGGTACAGGACCTTATAGCGTTCCAAGTCGAGTGGCAGCGAACTAACGTCGTGTTACTGGAAATCCCTATATGAGTTTCATCCCTGTGGTATCAACCACTATTAAAGGGAGAATCCACACAAAAATTCAACTTTTCTTCTACTTTGCTGATTTCAGCGGTATTTTAAAATGGTGCCTATCGCGTAAAAACATAGAAATATCCCAACTTTGAAGTGCAGAATTCCATTCGTTTTTTTTTTTGTTTTTTTTTGAGATTTGAATTTTTAATTTGATTTTAATGCTATTTATGAAAGCAAACTTTTGCTGCTCTGACCTCAATTTTCATATTTTCTAGGTATACTCACAAGCCTATGATAATTTTATGGGAAATGTTATTAGTTTGCTTTCAGTATTTTTTCTAGTTTTAAACTAATGTTTTCTTTAACTATCGGTACATATGCGTGGTAATAAAATAGAGAAACCACATTTCCGTTGTTATTAATGAGAAGAAGTATGGATGTATCTCAGGACTACTTCCTGCAAAGGTTTCATTAAGATTGGTTAATAAAAATCAAATGATTCTGAGCACTATGGGACTTAACATCTGAGGTCATCAGTCTCCTAGAACTTAGAACTACTTAAACCTAACTAACCTAAGGACATGACACACATCCATGCCCGAGGCAGGATTCGAACCTGCGACCGTAGCGGTCGCGCGGCTCCAGATTGAAGCGCCTACAACCGCTTGGTCACACCGGATTGGTTAATATTTGAAATAAAAAATGGACATTGAACTTCATAAAAAACTTATGGGAAAATAGGTTTTATAAAATTTTATTCTAAAATGAATGTTAGTACAAGACACATACCCATTGAAACTCACCAGCACCATACGTTTTCTCTTCCTGCTCCTACAAAAGGCTTCTTGTGGTAATTTGTACACCATGGTATACTTTTTCTTGAATTATTCGCTCGCCAGGCAACATCTTGTGCACCGCGTGACCTGTCGTTGGTCTCTAGATAAGCAGGTCTTCTTCTGGGAGGACGGAAAACGGAGTGTTGGGACTCCAGCTTTCTTCAGTCTTCAAACATCCCGTACTGAACTGACAAACAACTTTTACAAAACCTAACAGTATTTTTTTTTTTTTAGAGTCCCATACCTCAGTCGGTAAAAACGGATCCCTTATAGAATAATTTTGTTGTATTTCTGTCCGTCGGACTGTAAAAAACCCTTTTTCTCAGGAATGTGTAGACGTATTCACTTGAAATTGGTCATATACTAACATGTAGAGTCCCTTGGTGGTCTGAAACATGTAAGCTTCCGAGTGAAATGGTTCAAATGGCTCTGAGCACTATGGGACTTAACTTCTGAGGTCATCAGTCCCCTAGAACTTAAGAACTACTTAAACCTAACTAATCTAAGGACAGCACACACATCCATGCCCGAGGCAGGACTCGAACCTGCGACCGTAGCGGTCGCGTGGTTCCAGACTGTAGCGCCTAGAACCGATCGGCCACTCCGCCCGGCGCATCGTCAAGGGTAACCGCAGCCATGGTCTCCGAGCTGGTAGTCCATGCTGCTGTAAACGTCGTCGAACTCTTCGTGGAGATGGTTGTTGTCTTGCAAACGTCCCCATCTGTTGACTCAGGGATCGAGACGTGGCTGCACGATCCGTTACAGCCGTGCGGATAAGATGCCTGTCATCTCGACTGCTAGTGATACGAGGCCGTTGGGATCCAGCACGGCATTCCGTATTACCCTCCTGAAGCCACCGATTCTATATTCTGCTAACAGTCATTGGATCTCGACCGACGCGAGCAGCAATGTCGCGATACCATCAACCGCAATCGCGATTGGCTACAATTCGACCTTTATCAAAGTCGGAAACGTGATGGTAGGCATTTCTCCTCCCTACACAAGGCATCACAACAACGTTTCACCAGGCAACGCCGGTCAACTGCTGTTTAAGAAATCGATTGGAAACTTTGCTCATGTCAGCACGCTGTAGGTGTCGCCACCGGCGCCAACCTTGTATGAATGCTCTGAAAAGCTAATCATTTGCATAAGTAGCATCTTCTTCCCGTCGGTTAAATTTCGCGTCTGTAGCACGTCATCTTCGTGGTGTAGCAATTTTAATGGCCAGCAGTGTACTTAGGCGTGACCCAGTGCAATTGTTTGCAATCCATTTGAAAAGAATACTGACTCGTTCCGTTATTACTTACACATTTGCATTACAATTTACCCCTTATGGTTTACATTAGTCGACAACAACAAGGACCAATCATCTACGGTACCAGCCGCGACGTACCGATGCTTTACAACAGCGGCTCGATGTGGCGACGACCAACAGTGCTACACACATTGTACCTCCGAAGCATCTTCTGGTAGACATTCAGCTTGGATGGAAGGAAGTATAATCCAATCACATGACCGTCCAGAATACCTGTCCACATGTTAATTCCAAACCAGTCTCGAAATTCCTGAACATGCGTGGCATGAGGGTTTTCGTCCGCCCAGACGTGGCTATTTCGAGCATTCAGAAGACAATCCCTTGTGGACCTACATTCACCTGTGAAGAGATCTCGGCGTGGAAACAAGGGCGCGTCGAAGCAACGGTGCAGGAACCGTGTGCAGAAGGCGACGCGTTGTGGAAAGTCTGCTGGACCCATAGCGTGTGCCCTTTGTAAGTGGTTACGGATGTAATTGTTGCTCGTGCAGTACGGCCAAGACGGTACTGTGACTAGCAGCCATCGCCCGCGCAATCGTTCGCGAACTCGTTGACGGCTATCTTCAATGCGGCGCTGTACACCTCCTTCAAATTCGGGAGGTCGGCCTCCTAACGGTGAAGGTACCAGTTTCCCGTAGCGGTTGTGTAACTTGGGCAACAGTTTGTGCGGTGGAGTGTGACGGTGTGGAAAACGTTCGTGATACAGCCGACTATAGTTGAATTCTTTTATCTTGGCGGTTCGCGCATGCCGGCCCAGGCGCGGGAGATTGCTGCGTTGCCAGTTGCACACGACGCACGCGCCAATAGAAGCAGCGCCATAATATACAGGGTGATTCAGAAAGAATACCACAACTTTAAAAATGTGTATTTAATGAAAGAAACATAATATAACCTTCTGTTATACATCATTACAAAGAGTATTTAAAATGGTTTTTTTTTCACTCAAAAACAAGTTCAGAGATGTTCAATATGGCCCCCTCCAGACACACGAGCAATATCAACCCGATACTCCAACTCGTTCCACACTCTCTGTAGCGTATCAGGCGTAACAGTTTGGATAGCTGCTGTTATTTCTCGTTTCAAATCATCAATGGTGGCTGGGAGAGGTGGCCGAAACACCATATCCTTAACATACCCCCAGGGCTTCTTGGAGGCCAGTGATGAAGTGCTCCGTCACGGGCTGCCTGGCGGCCGATCCATCGCCTCGGGTAGTTGACGTTCAGGTTTCATAACTAACCTTTTTCGTAGGACTCTCCATACAGTTGATTGTGGAATTTGCAGCTCTCTGCTAGCTCTGCGAGTCGATTTTCCTGAGCTGCGAACAAATGCTTGCTGGATGCGTGCTACATTTTCATCACTCGTTCTCGGCCGTCCAGAACTTTTCCCTTTGCACAAACACCCATTCCCTGTAAACTGTTTATACCAACGTTTAATACACCACCTATCAGGAGGTTTAACACCATACTTCGTTCGAAATGCACGCTGAACAACTGTCGTCGATTCACTTCTGCCGTACTCAATAACACAAAAAGCTTTCTGTTGAGCGGTCGCCATCTTAGCATCAACTGACGCTGACGCCTAGTCAACAGCGCCTCAAGCGAACAAATGTACAACTAAATGAAACTTTATAGCTCCCTTAATTCGCCGACAGATAGTGCTTAGCTCTGCCTTTTGTCGTTGCAGAGTTTTAAATTCCTAAAGTTGTGGTATTCTTTTTGAATCACCCTGTACTATAATTTGCAAACTTACGTTTAGGGAGGAGCGCACAGTTTATGAAGTAAGGCCACCATGGTCGCATTAACCCTTTCGCTGCTACAGAGACGTGCTCCCCGCAATCCGCGATGTGCGCGATTTTGTCATCATTGCACTGCTTGCTTGTGCAGACACATGGTGTTCCGACTGCTTTGACACACTTTACCATTCGATTTCACAAAAACTATTTGGCCCAAAAATTTGATTTTTACGCATTTTCTTGACTGATACCTTCCCCCCATAAATGACTTAATTTTGTTTTGATGTTCAACGCAGTTATTGTGCAGCATTAAATGTAGTAAACCATTGCACGCAATTTTGAAGAGTTTGCATAGGTAAAAGTCCATAGCGTACACTTCCCGTATGGTCGATTTTAGTTGCCACTAGAAATTTCAAAAAATTACATTCAAACGAGTAAAATTCATGAAGTAAGACGCTTCTATATTGTTTTTCAATAAAGAAAATATTACACACCGAACAAGGTTTGAACTTAGAACCTTTGGCATTACAGCCCAACACTGTAACCATTACGTTAACGCGGCTATCATTAGGTTGTGTTCCTAGAGGACTTTAAAATGTGACGCAAAATACCGACAAAACTATTGATATATGAATTACTCACGTTTCGTCGAAGTAAAATAGGAAATAAACAATTACCGCTATTCTTTATTGCGAAAAAGCGGTTAGTGAAAATGATACAAACACCTTTCCTTGCTATCGCCTGAATTAGGAGGCTTATTGCTTGTTTGGTTTAATTAATTAATAGAATATGAAGCAATTGGTATAAAGAATGCTTTTTCCAAACTTTCTATAAAAGAAAGTCTGCTATCAAGACACTGCTTTTGTTCAATTACTTTATTTATGACTGAACGCTTCTAAAACAAGACACTCGTCCGTGCGCTCCACTGCAGTCGAGCTCTGGCAACGTCGTCCTCTGTTCATTGGCTGACTGTGTTTTAGAACGTCAGATGCGCCGAACGAACCTAAACTCGGCCGCCGTCATAAATGACGCGCACTTTAGCAGCTCTTCCGTTGCCTCCAGCTTCGCCATACACAAGGAGCATCTCTGTGTATTTCGCAAACATGTACTGAACTATGTTTCCCCTATCGGTGATGCACAGGTACTGACTCAGTCTCACAGCAAAGCGGACAATAAGTGACATCTGGGGATCGTTTGACGTAGTACACGCCATCGTGTCTACCCTGTTGTATACCAGGACAGGGAACTCTGAGACGTTTCTCTTGCCCTAAGCAGAGGTACACATCTGAACTGAAACTGTCGTAGAACGGAAACGATGCGATTCCGGACATGGGTTCCTGTTAAAAATGTTCTGAATTCACTACCCTCTACATGTCCTAGAAGTTTGTAACGGGGATTTCCGACCACCCTGTATATTATTGTCTTTATTTTCGAGCCATAGATGATAAGTAAAGAAGGGAAAGCAGAAAGGTGCAAGGAGTATATAGAGGGTCAGTACAAGGGTGATGTACTTGAGGACAATATAATGGAAATGGAAGAGGGTGTAGATGAATATGAAATGGGAGATACGATACTGCGTGAAGAGTTTCACAGAGCACTGTAAGATCTGAGTCGAAACAAGGCCCGGGAGTAGACAACATTCCATTAGAACTACTGACGGCCTTGGGAGAACCAGTCCTGACAAAACTCTACCATCTGGTGATCAAGATGTATGAGACAGGCGAAATACCCTCAGACTTCAAGAAGAATATAATAATTTCAATCCCAAAGAAAGCTGGTGTTGACAGATGTGAAAATTACCGAACTATCAGTTTAATAAGTCACAGCTGCAAAATACAAACGCGAATTCTTTACAGACGAATGGAAAAACTGGTAGAAGCCGACCTCTGGAAAGATCAGTTTGGATTCCGTAGAAATCTTGGAACACGTGAGGCAATACTGACCCTAAGACTTATCTTAGAAGAAAGATTAAGGAAAGGCAACCTACGTTTCTAGCATTTGTAGACTTAGAGAAAGCTTTTGACAATGTTGACTGGAATACTCTCATTCAAATTCTAAAGTTGGCAGCGGTAAAATACAGGGAACGGAAGGCTATTTACAATTTGTACAGAAACCAGATAGCAGTTATAAGAGTCGAGGGACATGAAAGGGAAGCAGTGGTTGGGAAGGGAGTGAGACAAGGTTGTAGCCTCTCCCCGATGTTATTCAATCTGTATATTGAGCAAGCAGTGAAGGAAACAAAAGAAAAATTCGGAGTAGGTATTAAAATCCATGGAGAAGAAGTAAAAACTTTGAGGTTCGCCGATGACATTGTAATTGTGTCAGAGACAGCAAAGGACTTGGAAGAGCAGTTGAACGGAATGGACAGTGTCTTGAAAGGAGGATATAAGATGAACATCAAAAAAAGCAAAACGAGGATAATGGAATGCAGTCTAGTTAACTCGAGTGATGCTGAAGGAATTAGAATAGGAACTGAGACACTTAAAGTACTAAAGGAGTTTTGCTATCTGGGGAGCAAAATAACTGATGATGGTCGAAGTAGAGAGGATATAAAATGTAGACTGGCAATGGCACGGAAAGCTTTTCTGAAGAAGAGAAATTTGTTAACATCGAGAATAGATTTAAGTGTCAGGAAGTCGTTTCTGAAAGTATTTGTATGGAGTGTAGCCATACATAGAAGTGAAAAATAGACGATAAATAGTTTGGACAAGAAGAGAATAGAAGCTTTCGAAATGTGGTGCTTCAGAAGAATGCTGAAGATTAGATGGGTAGATCACATAACTAATGAGGAGGTATTGAATACAATTGGGAAGGAGTTTGTGGCACAACTTGACAAGAAGAAGGGATCGCTTGGTAGGACATGTTCTGAGGCATCAAGGGATCACCAATTTAGTACTGGAGGGCAGCGTGGAGGGTAAAAATCGTAGAGGGAGACCAAGAGATGAATACACTAAGCAGATTCAGAAGAATTTAGGTTGCAGTACTTACTCAGAGATGAAGGCGCTTGCACAGAATAGGGTAGCATGGAGAGCTGCATCAAACCAGTCTCAGGACTGAAGACCACAACAACAACAACAGATGGTAATCGGTTATCTTGTAAGGCGAGGGGTCATCATTGTAAACTGAAATAAATAAATGTGTTTTTAGCAGATAGTGCTAGACATTGCGTACGTTTTTTTTCGCTTTATTATTACACTGATTCCATTCCTGGGGATATGAGGTATCCAGGCACCCCTTAAAATTAACCTTGCCAAATCTGACCCTAATCATGCCGACCCTGCGAAACTGCATGACAAAGGCACAAGCAAGAAAAAAACTTCAGTTGACACACATAGGTCAGCTGAAGAATAGGCTACTAGTGCTAGCGAAGGCGGAAAATTCGAAATACGTTAAATTTGTATACTGTACTGCAGTTAACCTACACAGGTCAACTCAAGTTCGGGATACTAGTAATGTATGTCAATTGAGGTATTCCATGCTAACGTTACTTCTCCGCCTTTTTTCTTTCTTCTTTGCACTGGTATCCCATTCTTCAGTTGAGCTGTATAGGTCAGCTGAAGAATAGCATACTAGGACTCAAAGAAGTGGTATGCTTCACATAATTTTCTAAATACGAATGCGCACGATATGTGTCTACTATCTGTTTTGTCTGTCCTGCATGCCTTTGTTTGTCATCATTCGTGTTTGCAGTTAGATATCATCTCTGGTAAGTTCTGACGTCCCTGGTCAGAGCCGAGTAGTTGTATCCCATTCTCCAGTAATCCGCATAAACTGTTTTTGCTTAAGGCTATGCCTCAAAGAAGAACATTATCGGGTCGGACTGGAAGAGGAAGAGCTAGAAAGGCACAATTTTTGCGTAAAAAAAGTAACAGCAATAATGTGGACGTCGATAATGATAGTTCTGTCCTTATTTTGAAAGATACATCTAAATGTGCACTGAACGTAGTTCCAAATTATTCTGAGACCGATAACTGCAGTCTGATGAATTTACAGTGGAGATTTTGTAATGCAAATCGTTTCACAACTGAGATTACTTTATGCGATACGACGGCATTCACATTCTGTTGTCGTAAGGGATGAAACGAGTCTACTGACAAAAAATGGTTCAAATGGCTCTGACCACTATCGGACTTAACATCTGAGGTCATCAGTCCCCTAGAACTTAGAACTACTCAAACCTAACTAACCTAAGGACATCACACACATCCATGACCGAGGCAGGATTCGAACCTGCGACCGTAGCAGTTGCTCGGTTGAGTCTACTGACACCCGAATGTATTCTTATAAACGATGTATGTCTTTCATAAGCTGTCTTTGTAAGACCGCAGACCCAGAGATACAGCTTCTGGTCTGAGATTATTACAGTGCTGCTCTCGATTTATGGTGTGCTGTGTGAAGCCACCAAGTGTTAGATTAATGTAGGTATGTCAATATTATTGAACCTGGAAGCTGAAGTCTTCATGCAAGGTAAAGATGTTAAAAAATTATGCTTTTTGTTTTGCCAGCACGTTAGTATAGATGAGTTGGCTGATAATTTGTAACTGTTGAGTAACCGCAGACTGCACGTAAACCGTTTTGATAAAAATGCTGGTTAGATATTACACTTTTGTAATGCTTCTAAGATATTCAGTGCGATATGGTCCGCAGCTGCGATGAATTTTTTGAATGATTTCGTGAAACCTTCAGGTACCATTTTCTTTATTTGCTGTACGATTGTAGAATTTCAGCCTTAGGCCATTTTCAAGTATTTTACGGATGATTTTTTGGTAACAGATTATGTCATATACGTCGTTGCTCCTGTGACATCATGTAATGCTCACAAATTAGTTCGAGGTGTTCACGCTATTTTAGGAGCACGTTACTGAACAACTGCTCGAAAGTAACGTGCTCCTAAAATAGGATTAGTGAGGTTAGATAATACTTGCTGTTTAAATCTCACTCATGAGTTCTTCTCGGGTTATCAGCCGAGTGGTGGCGCCGTCTTGTCGCAACGCTTCGATGAGTTTCTTCTGGCCATTGGAATACGCCGAGAAACACAGCAGTCGCATAAATTTCATTGTTTGTGAATCAATTGTGAGTAATGTAACTTCAGTTGTCAGATGTTTTTTGAAAAGACAAACTCAACTTGCAATATAATTTTGGCAAGAGAACTCAGTGATAGTAATGCACCATAATGAGTTTCGCCTCCCTGTCCAGGTCATATATTTTTTAAAGAAGTTGGATTTTCTTGCATGTTCTCACTTATCATCGAAAACAATTTCATGTACATTTCAAATATTATGGCCAGCATTTCATACTGCTGAGCTAGCACATTTTTGTTTTTCATGAGAGACCAGAATATATCGCGTTACTCCGTTGTTGCTTCAGAGGTAAGACAATATAAATATTTTTATGCACGCACCATCATTCACTGTATTCCATACAAAGCAGAGTATTTTTACTAGGTATTATAAAGACTCCTTTCTTACTAGGCTAATTACTGTTTAGCTCTACAGGGCCTTTATACTGAAATGTTTCCCCACACCACCTAGTATTGTCTTTCTATTTGTGTGAGTAACTGTATGTTCACTGTTGTGGGTAAATACATTCAGCGTACACAGGGCGGCGTGTGAAACTGATAGCGATTACACGCTTCCGCTGTTGTAGAAATCTGCTCCAGATGCTGCAGATACCGTGTTGAGCTGAAAGTGGTAACCAAAGTACGGAGAAATATTCTTCGGGGCTCTGTTGCATAGCAATCAGATTGCTTTCAGTTCTGAGAAATGTCCAGTTACTATTGTGGATTTGAATGATCCATGAAGTGACTTCTTTTCCGAAGAAAACATCGAACTATTTCACTAGAACTGAACGCTCCCGTCGGAACTGTTCTCAAGCTGGTGTTTATTAGTAAATCACAATAGCAGTATATCGCTGGGTGTATAATAAGACGTACCTTCTTGAAATGAACAATATTTTATTGTTCTATTAACTGATTTCCTTCCATATACACTTATATTTTACAATGTGAATCAGAAACTCGCAATGGCGTCGATTTTTTTACATCACAAGAATGGCTCTCCTCTCCTAAAATTACTCTTAACAAAAACAAAAAACTCTATATCCTAAGAATAATTATGTGAGCGCCGACCGCCACAGAGTAATAAACAATATCTTTGTCTCTCTCTCGCTCTGTCACAGCAAGTTACGCTGCATGATACATCATAGTATCCACGTTACAGGGAAAAGTTAATTTGCTACCGATAACGCAAAATTTATTTTTCACTGCACTGTATCGAAGACTCACTTCAAGTGATGGAAAAATTAAAAGGAAATCAAAGAATTATTGCGAAAACACTCGTAGGTGCAATGCAGCGTTTCGATATGGTAAGTTCTGGGGCTGTAATCTGCGACACGGTTTTAATTGGAGTGTATCGTTTTAAGAAATAACCACTCCGTCTTCAGCCCACAAGTGGCCCATCGAGACCGCCCGACCGCCGTGTCATCCTCAGCTGAGGACGTGCATAGGAGGGGCATGTGGTCAGCACACCGCGCTCTCCCCGTCGTGACGATGGTTTTCTGTGACCGACGCCGCTACTATTCTGTCGAGTAGCTCCGCAGTTGGCACCACGAAGCTGAGTGCACCCTGAAAAACGGCAACAGCGCATCGCGGCACGGGTGGTCACCCATCCAAATGCTGGCCACACCTGACAGTGATCTGACAGGAACCGGTGAATCCACTATGGCAAGGCCGTTGCCAGTTTTAAGATACGTAACACTTTTTATCACAGATCAGGTCCACTGGTTCAACTGGTCGAAATTCGATCACAGGCAATACCACTGTAATTAAGTCTGTACGGAACCAACTGTGAGCGGGTCCTCTTCTCTTTTTGTTTCCTTTGGGTCAATTGGACCAAAGTGGACTGTGCAAATTTCACTCACATTTCGCGTCTCGCCGTCAGTTCGTGTTGCTAGCAGAGAGCCGGATGCGAGTCCCCGACAGACGGGTACTGCCTCGAGCACTTTGGCGGTGCCACGGCCGAGCGGGCAGTGCGTATTTCAAATATTTGTCATAAATAAGTGTAATTCGAACAGAGCCAGATCGTTTTCCGATCATAGAGGAAACACTCCAAATATGGAAAATGGAAATGAGCGTTTGGCGCCATGGGCCGGGAAGCCCCTTGTGGGGCAGATCTTATAACACTACTGGCCATTAAAATTGCTACACCAAGAAGAAATGCAGATGATAAACGGGTATTCACTGGACAAATATATTATACTAGAACTGACATGTGATTACATTTTCACGCAATTTGGGTGCATACATCCTGAGAAACCAGTACTCAGAACAAACACCTCTGGCCGTAATAAGGGCCTTGATACGCCTGGGCATTGAGTCAAACAGAGCTTGGATGGCGTGTACAGGTACAGCTGCCCATGCAGCTTCAACACGATACTACAGTTCATCAAGAGTAGTGAATGCCGTATTGTGGCGAGCCAGTTGCTCCGCCACCACTGACCAGACGTTTTCAGTTGGTAAGAGATCTGGAGAATGTGCTGGCCAGGGCAGCAGTCGAACATTTTCTGTATCCAGAAAGGCCCGTACAGGTCCTACAACATGCGGTCGTGCATTATCCTGCTGATATGTAGGGTTTTGCAGGTATCGAATAAAGGGTATAGCCACGGGTCGTAACACATCTGAAATGTAACGTCCACATTTCAGAGTGCCGGCAATGCGAACAAGAGGTGACCGAGACGTGTAACCAATGGCACCCCATACCAACACGCCGGGTGATATGCCAGTATGGCGACGACGAATACATGCTTCCAATGTGCCTTCACCGCGATGTCGCCAAACACGGATGCGTCCATCATGACGCTGTAAACAGAACCTGGATTCATCCGAAAAAATGACGTTAGGCGTTCCTGCACCCAGGTTCGTCGTCGAGTACACCATCGCAGGCGCTCCTGTCTGTAATGCAGCGTCAAGGTAACCGCAGCCACGGTTGGGTCAGATAGTCCATGCTCCTGCAAATGTCGTCGAACTGTTCGTGCAGATGGTTGTTGTCTTGCAAACGTCCCCATCTGTTGACTCAGGAATGAGACGTGGCTGCACGATCCGTTATAGCCATGCGGATAAGATGCCTGTCATTTCGACTGCTAGTGATACGAGGCCGTTGGGATCCAGCACGGCGTTCCGTATTACCGTCCTGAACCCACCGATTCCATATTCTGCTAACAGTCATTGGATCTCGACCACCACGAGCAGCAATGTGGCGATACGATAAACCGCAATCGCGATATGCCACAATCCGACCTTTATCAAAGTCGGAAACGTGATGGTACGCATTTCTCCTCCTTACACGAGGCATCACAACAACGTTTCACCAGGCAACGCCGGTCAACTGCTGTTTGTGTATGAGAAATCGGTTGGAAACTTTCCTCGTGTCAGCACGTTGTATGTGTCGCCACCGGCGCCAAGCTTGTGTGAATGCTCTGAAAAGCTAATCATTTGCATATCACAGCATATTCTTCCTGTCGGTTAAATTTCTCGTCTGTAGCACGTCATCTTCGTGGTGTAGCAATTTTAATGGTCAGTAGTGTATATTCGACGCCACATTGGGCGAACTGCGCGCCGGATGGGGATGAAAGGATGAAGACAACACCCAGGCCCTGGGCGGAGAAAATATCCGACACAGTCGGAAATGCCGGCCGCGGTGGTCTCGCGGTTCTTGGCGCACAGTCCGGAACCGTGCGACTGCTACGGTCGCAGGTTCGAATCCTGCCTCGGGCATGGATGTGTGTGATGTCCTTAGGTTAGTTAGGTTTAAGTAGTTCTAAGTTCTAGGGGACTGATGACCACAGATGTTAAGTCCCATAGTGCTCAGAGCCATTTGAAGCAGTCGGAAATCGAACCCGGGGCCGTAGGATGGCAATCCGTCACGCTGACCACCCTTTTTTTTAAAAAAAAAATCTCGTTTTGTTCTATACTGTTCGTTGAATTTGTTCGTGGCGGACGTCCGATGTCACTCGTTCAAGTTGTTCGTTGTTTTGTGCACTCAAATTTTTTTTATTACAGAGGGTAGCTATACTCTCTGACCGAACACCCTTTTTTTTCATTTTGTTCGTTGTTGATCGTTGTGTTTGGTCGTTGCGGACGTTACATGACTTCCGTTGAAGTTCGTTGTTGATCCTTTCACTCAGTTTTTTTTTATTACAGAGGCCACCCATCTCTCTGACCGAACACACTTTTTTTTAATTCAACCACTTTTTTGTTGTTGTTAAATCTCATTTTGTTCGCTTTTGTTCGTTGTATCTGCTCGGGGCGGACGTCGTAAGACATCCGTTTAAGTTCGTTGTTGATCGGTTAACTCAGTTTTTTTTATTACAGCGGGCAGCTAACCCTGTGACCGAACACGCTGAGCTACCGTTGTTGTGTCGGTATCTGGGCCGACCCCGTGAAGTTGAGATGGCTGAAAATGCACGCTGGACTAAAGCAGACGGGCGTGAAGTACTGGAACAGGCTACGTAATTAATGTTAGGAAGAAAAGTACGGAGCAGGTTTAATACTTAACTTTACTGAATCCTGGTGGTACATCGATCTTGACAATACACAGGAGACTTTAAGTACAATCACTGTATGGCTAATGGCGCCTTGCTAGTTCGTAGCCATTAACTTAGCTGATGGCTATTCTGTCTCTCGGCTAATGAGAGAGAAAGGCTTCGTACATCTGGTCGGTAGCTAGGTTCTCGTACAACTGGGGCGAGTGCTCTCTCGTATCACGAGACCTGCCTTGGTGGTGGCGCTAGGTCTGCGATTACACAGTGGCGACACGCGGGTCCGACATGTACTAAATGGACCGCGGCCGATTTAAGCTACCACCTAGCAAGTGTGGTGTCTGGCGTTGACACCACAACCGTGCCGGCTTTTTTTTTTTTTTTTTTTTTTTTTTTTGTCCAGTTAACCACTCAGCTATGGCGGACACTCCAAAGATGTGAAATAGCAATTACTTTGCTTTTTAAATTGAAACTTTAAGTTTTAAGTTGCAGTCTCCCCCTAAATCCGCTGCTGGCCGTCCACAGAACAGCTCGCGAGATCCACACACGTTAAGCATCGCCTGGAGGTAGCGTTGCGGCGCATTCTGGCTCCCAAAACCTGTCTGAAAACTAGTTACACAGCCGGCGCCTTGCTCGCAGCTACTTACGACTCACGACACACCAAGGCGAGCGGCCGCTCACGGAAATATTGCTCGCGCTTCGAGTTTCCATCAGGAGGTTGGGAAAAAAATGACATTTCCACAAAAAGAAAACGAGCGCACCAGCCAGGGCCGGAGCGCACGAAAGTCAATCTGAAGATCGCGAGACGAGACAAGGCCTACGTGTGCGCCGGAATGTGTCTGGCTACACGATAATTGCCGTCTCCCCGCAAGACTGATGGAGCGGTAATTAAAAATCGACGCTGTGAACACAAGTAGTGCGTAGCAGTTTTTAAATGCACTATGAAGGTCAGTCCGCAGTTGGTACCTCCCGCATGAACTGCAGTTGCAACACGAGGAAACATAGCGGAATAAGTGGCGGTTTGGACGTCAAATGCGTCGTCTTGGAGCAGCAGAAACGCCACAGGACACTTTAATTCCCACTGTCGATAATTTTACAAATAAATTAACAAAACATTGTCACCATTATTGCAGCGAAAGGCAGGAAGATCTGCGGCGGATAGGCACTTGGTGCAGGGAATGGCAACTGTCCCTTAACATAAACAAATGTAGTTGTTGTTGTGATCTTCAGTCCTGAGACTGGTTTGATGCAGCTCTCCATGCTACTCTATTCTGTGCAAGTTTCCTCATCTCCCAGTACCTACTGCAGCCTACATCCTTATGAATCTGCTTAGTATATTCATCTCTACGATTTTTACCCTCAACTCTGCCCTCCATTACTAAATTGGTGATCCCTTGATGCCTCAGAACATGTCCTACCAACCGATCCCTTCTTCTAGTCAAGTTGTGCCACAAATTTCTCTTCTCCCCAATCCTCTTCAATACATCCTCATTAGTTGTGTGATCTACCCACCTAATCTTCAGCATTCTTCTGTAGCACCACATTTCGAAAGCTTCTATTTTCTTCTTGTCCAAACTATTTATCGTCCATGTTTCACTTCCATACATGGCTACACTCAATACAAATACTTTCAGAAACGACTTTCCGACACTTAAATCTATACTCGATGTTAGCAAATTTCTCTTCTTCAGAAACGCTTTTCTTGCCATTGCCAGTCTACATTTTATTTCCCCTCTACTTCGACCATCATCAGTTATTTTGCTCCCCAAACAGCAAAACATACTTTAAGTATCTCATTTCCTAATCTAATTCCATCAGCATCACTCGTCTTAATTCGACTATATTCATTATCCTCGTTTTGCTTTTATCGATGGTCATCTTATAACCTCCTTTCAAGACACTGTCCATTCCGTTCAGCTGCTCTTCCAAGTCCTTTGCTGTCTCTGACAGACTTACAATGTCATCGGCGAATTTCTTCTCCATGGATTTTAATACCTACTCCGAATTTTCCTATTGTTTCCTTCACTGCTTGCTCAATATACAGATTGAATAACATCGGGAAGAGGCTACAACCCTGTCTCACTCCCTTCCCTACCACTGCTTCCCTTTCGTGTCCCTCGACTCTTATAACTGCCATCTGGTTTCTCTACAAATTGTAAATAGCCTTTAGACAAATGTAATGTATTGCGAATACATAGAAAGGAGGATCCTTTATTGTATAGTTATATGGTAGCGGAAGAAACGCTGGTAGCAGTTACTTCTGTAAGATATCTGGGAGTATGCGTACGGAACGATTTGAAGTGGAATGATCGTATAAAATTAATTGTTGGTAAGGCGGGTGCCAGGTTGAGATTCGTTGGGAGAGTCCTTAGAAAATGTAGTCCATCAACAAAGGAGGTGGCTTACAAAACAGTCGTTCGACCTATACTTGAGTATTGCTCATCAGTGTGGGATCCGTACCGGGTCGAGTTGACAGAGGAGATAGAGAAGATCCAAATAAGAGAGGCGCATTTCGTCACAGCGTTATTTGGTAAGCGTGATAGCGTTACGTAGATGTTTAGCAAGCTCAAGTGGCAGACTTTGCAAGAGAGACGCTCTGCATCGCGGTGTAGCTTGCTCGCCAGGTTTCGAGAGGGTGCGTTTCTGGATGAGGTATCGAATATATTGCTTCCCCCTACTTATACCTCCCGTGGAAATCACGAATGTAAACTTAGAGTAATTCGAGCGCGCACGGAGACTTTCCGGCAGTCGTTCTTCCCGCGAACCATACGCGACAGGAAGGGGAAAGGGAGGTAATGGCCGTGGCACGTAGAGTGCCCTCCGCCACACACCGTTGGGTGGCTTGCGGAGTACAAACGTAGATGTAGATGTAGCATGACCAGGAAGGATTCAGGATACACACTCATAGCAGTGAAAGTTCACAAACATGAGAAAATAATTTTTTTTACATGAGAAATTTCATCTTTTTTTTCACTTACTATTTGCTGCATTTGTTGCTGTAGGTACACTTTTCTTCATAAGTAAGAGAGATTCTTCAATCAATTTTGCACAGCATACAAACTCACACTTACAGGTGTATCAAACTTTAAAAAATGGTTCAAATGGCTCGGAGCACTATAGGACTTAACATCTGAGGTCATCAGTCCCCTAGAACTTAGAACTACTTAAACCTAACTAACCTAAGGACATCACACACATCCATGCCCGAGGCAGGATTGGAACCTGCGACCGTAGCGGTCGCGCGGTTCCAGACTGAAGCGCCTACAACCGCTCGGCCACCCCGGCTGGCATCAAACTTTAGAATTATATTTAATTTATAAAGAAATGAATGAGCTGTTACATTTTAAACTTCATGTTTAGAAAAAAACTCAAATTTTATAATCAATTATCTCAATTTTTATCACAGTTTTTAATAGATTTCGAAAATTCTGGCGTTTCATACACCTGTAAGTATACGACATTGCTGTGCCTGTGTTACTCTGATCCACTGCGGTGACCACAGCCGTTACATCAGATGATGTCGCAATTGCGAATAATGACTACCACCAGCTGTAGAACGGAAAATCGACAATGAAACTTTGTGCTGGACCCCGGATTTCCCGCGTATCATGAGCGGTCGCCTAACCATTTTTTTCTTATTTTTTGCATTTTTTTCTTTTTTGTAAATTTAATACTGCCATTTCATACAACTCTAGCATAGCAACGCATAAGCAAACCAATTTAAAAAAAAAATTATAATTTTATTTTAATCTTGTAGTTAGCTGTTTAATAACATGAGGAAGAAAATAAAATGAAAAAGAGTGTTGGCAGGAGTGGCAATCAAACCGGAGCCAGCAGTTCCCCGGCTGGTCACCTTGACCACTTTTTTCATTTTTACGTTCCTCTTCGGCAGAATAACAAGAATAATAAAGGTCGTCCCGTTATGACGTAAGGAGACTCCATGCTATAGCCCGGTGCGGATTTTACGATGACTGTAGTTTCGTCGCTGTGTTTCCGTTGTTTGTTCAATCTCATTAATAAAAGGAACTGGAAAGAGGTTCGTAGGTTATCTTCTCATGTCATGGATAATCCAGCTGTGAGGCGGGTTATGGAATACGTTCCAAAGAAAATTAGAAAAATATTGTCTGTATTTAGAGTTCTTCACGATCGCACAATGTCGTTCGTTGAGGTATTTCAAAATGTTCAAATGTGTGTGAAATCTTATGGGACTTAACTGCTAAGGTCATCAGTCCCTAAGCTTACACACTACTTAACCTAAATTATCCTTAGGACAAACACACACACCCATGCCCGAGGGAGGACTCGAACCTCCGCCGGGCCCAGCCGCACAGTCCATGACTGCAGCGCCTGAGACCGCCTGGCTAATCCCGCGCGGCGTTGAGGTAGTACCAAAAATTGGGTACTGTCTTTTCGATACTGCCGAATAGCTAGTGAACAGCGTAGCCGCTAATCCACGTCACAGAGTTCGTTTTTGCCTTTGGAAAGTACAGTGCATCTGGGAACAGAAGCCGCGCGGGATTAGCCGAGCGGTCTGGTAAGACGCTGCAGTCATGGACTGTGCGGCTGCTCCCGGCGGAGGTTCGAGTCCTCCCTCGGGCATGGGTGTGTGTGTTTGTCCTTAGGATAGTTTAGGTTAAGTAGTGTGTAAGTTTAGGGACTGATGACCTTAGCAGTTAAGTTCCATAAGATTTCGCACTCATTTGAACATTTTGAACTACCTCAACGAACGACATCGTGCGATCGTGAAGAACCCTAAATACAGACAATATTTTTCTAATTTTCTTTGGAACGCATTCCATAACCCGCCTCGCAGCTGGATTATCCATGACATGAGAAGATAACCTACGAACCTCTTTCCAGTTCCTTTTATTAATGAGATTGAACAAACAACGGAAACACAGCGACGAAAATAAATTAAGTTGAGTAGTGTGTAAGCTTAGCGACTAATGACCTTAGCAGTTAAGTCCCATGATTTCACACACATTTGAACATTTTTTGGGAAAAGAAGTGCTCGGGTAGTCTTGCGTGTGATAAAAACCAATATCTGACGCACCAAATACCAAACGTCCTCTGCCGACCCGTATTACGTCCATTTGGCTATCCATGCACGACTCACGGCCACACCCAAACTTCATGTGCCGTCAACCATGCGTCAATGATCTGTACTCGCACTCCATTATGTATTCTCCCGTATACATCAGAGGCTGTACTTGAAGTTCGCTTACCCGGTATCCGCAGATAAACACAGTACTGGACATTAAAATTCGCTACACCACGAATATGACGTGCTACAGACGCGAAATTTAACTGACAGGAAGAAGATGCTGTGATATGCAAATGATTAGCTTTTCAGAGCATTCACACAAGGTTGGCGCCGGTGCCGACACCTACAACGTGCTGACATGAGGAAAGTTTCCACCGATTTCTCATACACAAACAGCAGTTGACCGGCGTTGTCTGGTGAAACGTTGTGGTGATGCCTCGTGTAAGGAGGAGAAATGCGTACCATCACGTTTCCGACTTTGATAAAGGTCGGATTGTGGCCTATTGCGATTGCGGTTTATCGTATCGCGACATTGCTGCTCACGTTGGTCGAGATCCAGTGACTGTTAGCAGAGTACGGAATCGGTGGCTTCAGGAGGATAATACGGAACGCCGTGCTGGATCCCAACGGCCTCGTATAACTAGCAGTCGAGATGACAGGCATCTTATCCGCATGGCTGTAACGGATCGTGCAGCCACGTCTCGATCCCTGAGTCAACAGATGGGGACGTTTGCAAGACAACAACCATCTGCACCAACAGTTCGACGACGTTTGCAGCAGCATGGGCTATCATCTCGGAGACCGTGGCTACGGTTACCTTGACGCTGCATCACAACAGGAGCGCCTGGGATGGTGTACTCAACTACAAACCTGGGTGCACGAATGGCAAAACGTCATGTTTTCGGATGAATCCAGGTTCTGTTTACAGCAACATGACGGTCACATCCGTGTTTGGCGACATCGCGGTGAACGCACATTGGAAGCGTGTATTCGTCATCGTCATACTGGCGTATCATCCGCCGCGATGGTATGGGGTGCCATTGGTTACACGTCTCGATCACCTCTTGTTCGCATTGACGGCACTTTGAACAGTTAACGCTACATTTCAGATGTGTTACGACAAGTGGCTCTACCCTCATTCGATCCCTGCGAAACCTTACATTTCAGCAGGATAATGCACGACCGCAAGTTGCAGGTTCTGTACGGGCCTTTCTGTATACAGAAAATGGTCGAATTCTGCCCTGGCCAGCACAGTCTCCAGATCTCTCACCTATTAAAAATGTCTGGTCTATGGTGGCCGAGCAACTGGCTCGTCGCAATACGCCAGTCACTACTCTTGATGAGCTGTGGTATCGTGATGAAGCTGCATGGGCAGCTGTACCTGTACACTCCATCCGACCCTATGCCCAGGCGTATCAAGGCCGTTATTACGGCCAGAGGTGGTTATTCTGGGTACTGATTTCTCAGGATCTATGCACCCAAATTGCGTGAAAATGTAATCATATTTCAGTTCTAGTATATTTCTCGAATGAATACTCGTTTATCATCTGTATTTATTCTTGGTGTACCAATTTTAATGGACAGTAGTGTACGATATTACAGAGCCGGTGTTATTCTGATGACGATTCACTGCGGCGACCACAGCCGGACGGGCACAAATTTTCAATGTCGTCATTCCATTCTACAGCTGGTCATTATTTGGGCCATAGGAAACAAAATGGCTGCCATTTGGAAAAAATTGGTATTTTCCATCGATTTTTCGACTTCGTCGGCCAAGTAAAAATATTTATAGTTGATGGATCGGAATAAAAGTGGTACAACTCCTAGACAGTTTAGTTAGCTTCGTCGGAAACAAAGAATCGTGCCAATCGGTTCAGTAGATTTGAAGCTACCATACCGCGCGATAAAAAAAGTCAGTTCCAAAAAATACGTGTTTGAAGTTTTGACTACATATAAATGCATATTATGCAACTTACGTCCAATCTGCTATTCCGGGTCCATAAAGTAGTGCTTTCTCTGCCTCATAAAGGGCGTTCTGCTCGATGTGGGCCATCCTGCGCTGCTCCAGAGCCGCTCGTACAGCCGGTGACAAGCGGTTTTTGGCCGCTCGAATCCGGTGGTCGTCCGAATGCTTGGCGGACTGCGTCGAATAGAGTCCCAGTGTGACGTTCATCGTTGTCATGGTCTTCAGAATTGCTGAATACCCTTCGTTGATGCTTCTCTGCCAGGAAAGTCGCAATCTCCAGAGTCTTCGAACCAGAATGCCAGTGCTTGGGGGCTAACTTCCAAACGGACGCGTTCAAACTTTCATTTGAATTTTGTGTGTTTCCTCCCAAGCACCGGTACAATAACTCGTCCTCCGAAAGAAAAAAACACTGGTGCTTGAAAAAGGCCGATTTCAGACCGGTGAATTTTTTTGTTCAACCGCGAATAACAAACATTTCCGTTCCGTATTCGGAAAAATCGTTTCAGGGGTGGATTCCAAACACTTTTATGGATGCAAAAATGCAATTTTTAAAAAATCGATTTTTGGAACCAAAAGATAGTAAACCTCCCCTTAAATTTTCGTGACCACCTCTGCCAACAATCAAATACTGTGGCTAAACATTAGCAGACTACTGTTTACAATTGTTTCTCGTTCTTAATGTCTGTTGTGTCCACAGAACAGCTGTTTTAAGTAGTAAATATCACAGTGCTGCCACAGCATCAGGAAGGCATTTTCAAACATTTTTCTGGCATTAAAGGCTTAGTTGTTCCGATAATATGATTCACTTGGCCTCGTTAATGTAGTTTTGTTTTTGTTACACGTTTTGAAAGCGAAGTATGTGATCTTGTCAGTGCTGCTCTTGTAATCTTGCATTTTCCACAATACAGAATATCGGAACTGATTTCTATCTATGGCACCTTCGAAAATGCTGACGGCATATTTTGCTATATGTGGACGGTATGCAATATTTCCTTGTCACAGCATTCACGCAGAGTTTCGATGATAGGAAATCAAAGGTCAAGCTACAGAAAAAAAACAACTACATTAAAAGAAAACAACTTAACTAATTTAAAAGAAAATTTCCGTTGAACGACTCCCCTTACCAATGAAGTGTGAATCACTTACACTTTAGACTACAATCAGAATGGCTAGTACACCAGTCAATGGTGCAAGCACGAATAATTTTATCAAAACAATTCCACCAGAAACTACTGTTCTACACATACATCTACAGCTGCATAGATACTCCGCAAGCCACCGAACGGTGCGTGGCGGAGGGTACCCTGTACGACTAATAGTCGTTTCCGTTCCTGTTCCACTCGGAAATTGTGCGAGGCAAGAACGACTGTGTACGTGTCTCCATAGGAGCCCTAATTTCTCGCATCTTACCTTCGAGGTCCACGCACTGTGTATCTTGGCGGCAGTAGAATCGTTGGGGAATCAGTTTCAAAAGCCGGTTCTCCAAACTTTCTCAATAGTATTTCTCGAAAAGAACGTCGCCTTCCCTCCAGGGGTTCTCATTTGAGTTTTTGAAAGTTTGTGTTTTTTTTTGTTCTAATAAAACCCCATGCCATTCAAAGCATGTGTGCCAATTTGTACGTCTCTATCTACATTATTGCGCGATTTATTCAGTTTTCAAATTTATACTAACGCGAATTCCTTAGAGACGAATGGAAAATCTGATAGAAGCCGACCTCGGGGAAGATCAGTTTGGATTCCGTAGAAATGTTGGAACACGTGAGGCAATACTGACCCTACGACGTATCTTAGAAGAAAGATTATGGAAAGGCAAACCTACGTTTCTAGCATTTGTAGACTTAGAGAAAGCTATGGACAATGTTGACTGGAATACTCTCTTTCAAATTCGGTAGGTGGCAGGGGTAAAATACAGGGAGCGAAAGACTATTTACAATTTGTAAAGAAAGCAGATGGCAGTTATAAGAGTCGAAGGACACGAGAGGGAAGCAGTGGTTGGGAAGGGAGTGAGACAGGGTTGTAGCATATCCCCGACTTTTTTTTTTTTTTTTTTTTTTGTACCAGTCTACTGACTGGTTTGATGCGGCCCGCCACGAATTCCTTTCCTGTGCTAACCTCTTCATCTCAGAGTAGCACTTGCAACCTACGTCCTCAATTATTTGCTTCACGTATTCCAATCTCTGTCTTCCTCTACAGTTTTTGCCCTCTACAGCTCCCTCTAGTACCATGGAAGTCATTCCCTCATGTCTTAGCAGATGTCCTATCATCCTGTCCCTTCTCCTTATCAGTGTTTTCCACATATTCCTTTCCTCTCCGATTCTGCGTAGAACCTCCTCATTCCTTACCTTATCAGTCCACCTAATTTTCAACATTCGCCTATAGCACCACATCTCAAATGCTTCGATTCTCTTCTGTTCCGGTTTTCCCACAGTCCACGTTTCACTACCATACAATGCTGTACTCCAGACGTACATCCTCATCCTCAGAAATTTCTTCCTCAAATTAAGGCCGGTATTTGATATTAGTAGACTTCTCTTGGCCAGAAATGCCTTTTTTTCCGTAGCGAGTCTGCTTTTGATGTCCTCCTTGCTCCGGCCGTCATTGGTTATTTTACTACCTAGGTAGCAGAATTCCTTAACTTCATTGACTTCGTGACCATCAATCCCGATGTTAAGTTTCTCGCTGTTCTCATTTCTACTACTTCTCATTACCTTCGTCTTTCTCCGATTTACTCTCAAACCATACTGTGTACTCATTAGACTGTTCATTCCGTTCAGCAGAACATATAGTTCTTCTTCACTTTCACTCAGGATAGCAATGTCATCAGCGAATTGTATCATTGATATCCTTTCACCTTGTATTTTAATTCCACTCCTGAACCTGTCCCTTATTTCCATCATTACTTCCTTATAGAGTCTTTCAGTGTATTCTTTCCACCTATCTTCTCTTTCCTCTGCATTTAACGGTGGAATTCCCGTTGCAGTCTTAATGTTCCCACCGTTTCTTTTAATGTCACCAAAGGTTGTTTTGACTTTCCTGTATGCTGAGTCTGTCCTTCCGACAATCATAAATTTTTCGATGTCTTCACATTTTTCCTGTATCCATTTCGTCTTAGCTTCCCTGCACTTCGTATTTATTTCATTACACAGCGACTTGTATTTCTGTATTCCTGATTTTCCCGGAACATGTTTGTACTTTTTCCTTTCATCAATCAACTGAAGTATTTCTTCTGTTACGCATGGTTTCTTCGCAGTTACCTTCTTTGTACCTATGTGTTCCTTCCCAACTTCTGTGATGGCCCTTTTTAGTGATGTCCATTCCTCTTCAGCTGTACTGCCTACTGCGTTATTCCTTATTGCTGTATCTATAGCGTTAGAGAACTTCGAACGTATCTCGTCATTCCTTAGTACTTCCGTATCCCACTTCTTTGCGTATTGATTCTTCCTGACTAATGTCTTGAACTTCAGCCTACTCTTCATCACTACTATATTGTGATCTGAGTCTATATCTGCACCTGGGTACGCCTTACAATCCAGTATCTGATTTCGGAATCTCTGTCTGACCATGATGTAATCTAATTGAAATCTTCCCGTATCTCCCGGCCTTTTCCAAGTATACCTCCTCCTCTTGCGATTCTTGAACAGGGTATTCGCTATTACTAGCTGAAATTTGTTACAGAACTCAATTAGTCTTTCTCCTCTTTCATTCCTTGTCCCAAGCCCATATTCTCCTGTAACCTTTTCTTCTACTCCTTCCCCTACAACTGCATTCCAGTCGCCCATGACTATTAGATTTTCGTCCCCCTTTACATACTGCATTACCCTTTCAATGTCCTCATACACTTTCTCTATCTGTTCATCTTCAGCTTGCGACGTCGGCATGTATACCTGAACTATCTTTATCGGTGTTGGTCTGCTGTCGATTCTGATTAGAAGAACCCGGTCACTGAACTGTTCACAGTAACACATCCTCTGCCCTACCTTCATATTCATAACGAATCCTACACCTGCTATACCATTTTCAACTGCTGTTGATATTACCCGATACTCATCCGACCAGAAATCCTTGTCTTCCTTCACTTCACTGACCCCTACTATATCTAGATTGAGCCATTGCATTTCCCTTTTCAGATTTTCTAGTTTCCCTACCACGTTCAAGCTTCTGACATTCCACGCCCCGACTCGTAGAACGTTATCCTTTCGTTGATTATTAAATCTTTTTCTCATGGTAACTTCCCCCTTGGCAGTCCCCTCCCGGAGATCCGAATGGGGGACTATTCCGGAATCTTTTGCCAATGGAGAGATCATCATGACACTTCTTCAATTACAGGCCACATGTCCTGTGGATACACGTTACGTGTCTTTAATGCAGTGGTTTCCATTGCCTTCTGCATCCTCATGTTATTCAATCTGTATACTGAGCAAGCAATAAAGGAAACAAAAGAAAAGTTCGGAGTAGGTATTAAAGTCCATGGAGAAGAAATAAAAACTTTGAGGTTCGCCGATGACATTGTATTTCTGTCAGAGACAGCAAAGGACCTGGAAGAGCAGTTGAACGGAATGGACAGTATCTTGAAAGGGGGGTATAAGATGAACATCAACAAAAGCAAAACGAGGATAATGGAATGTAGTCGAATAAAGTCAGGTGATGCTGAGGGAATTAGATTAGGAAATGAGACACTTAAAGTAGTAAAGGGGTTTTGCTATTTGGTGAGAAAAATAATTTATGATGGTCGAAGTAGAGAGGATAAAAATGTAGACTGGCAATGGCAAGGAAAGCGTTTCTGAAGAAGAGAAACTTGTTAACATCGAGTATAGATTTAAGTGTCAGGAAGTCGTTTCTGAAAGTATTTGCATGGAGTGTAGCCATGTATAGAAGTGAAGCGTGGACGACAAATAGTTTAGACAAAAAGAGAATAGAAGCTTTCGAAATGTGGTGCTACGGAAGAATGCTTAAGGTTAGATAGGTAGATCACACAACTAATGAGGAGGTATTGAATAGAATTGGGGAGAAGAGAAACTTGTGGCACAACTTGACTAGAAGAAGGGATCGCTTGGTAGGACATGTTCTGAGGCATCAAGGGATCACCAATTCAGTACTGGAGGGCAGCGTGGAGGGTAAAACTCGTAGAGGGAGACCAAAAGATGAATACACTAAGCAGATTCAGAAGGATGTAGGTTGCAGTAGGTACTGGGAGATGAAGGATCTTGCACAGGATAGAGTAGCACGGAGAGCTGCATCAAACCAGTTTCTGAAGACCACAACAACAGCAACAAATCGAAGTCGACCATTCGCCTTACCCACATGATCATTCCACCTCATATCGCTTTCCAACATTGCGCCCAGATATTTAAACGACTTGACCGTGTAAAGCAGGACGCTAGGAATATTTTATCTGAACATTAGAGGTTTCTTCTTCCTACCCACCCGCAATAACTTACTTTTTTTTTCATTTACAACTAACTGCCATTCATCACACAAACTAGAAATTTTGTCTAAGTGGTCTTGTATCTTCCTAAAGACAGTCAACTTTGTCACATTACTGTACGCCATAGCATCATCAGCAAACAACCTCAGAATGCCAACTACCTTGCCTGCCAGTTCATTTACGTATATAGGGAACAACAGCGGTCCTATCACACTTTCCTGGGGCACTGCTCACTGTACCTTCGCCTCTGAGGAACACTCGCATTCAAGGTGAACAACATACATCTACATCTACATGGTTACTCTGCAATTCACACTTAAGTGCCTGGCAGAGCGTCCATCGAACCATTTTCATACTACTTCTCTACCATTCCACTCTCGAACGGCGCGTGGAAAAAAGGAACACCTAAATCTTTCCGTTCGAGCTCTGATTTCTCTTATTATGATGATCATTTCTCCCTATGTAGGTGGGTGTCAACAAAATATTTTCGCATTCGGAAGAGAAAGTTGGTGACTGAAGTTTCGTAAATAGATCTCGCCGCAAAGAAAACCACCTTTGTGTCAGTGACTGCCATCCCAACTCGCGTATCATATCAGTGACACTCTCAACCCCATTGCGCGATAACACGGAACGAGCTGCCCTTCGTTGCACCTTTTCGACGTCCTCCGTCAATCCTACCTGGTAAGGATCCCACACCACGCAACCATATTCTAGCAGAGGACGGACAAGTGTAACGTAGGCTGTCTCTTCGGTGGGTTTGTCGCATCTTCTAAGTGTTCTACCAGCAAAGCGCAGTGTTTGTTTTGCCTTCCCCACTACTGGGCTCTGTTACTGAGGAAGTCTTCGAGCCACTCACATATGTGTGAACTTATTCCGTATACTCGTTGTTGTGTTGGCAGAAGAGCCAACACCGTGTTACTAGAGGAGGCCGAAATGCACGCGTTTTAGCTTACGCAGGCTGGAGTAAGGAGGGAAGGACTATACTGACGTGAGGTCTGGAACATGACAAGGAAGAATTCAGAAAGCGGACGTAATTAGTTTGATACTTAACTTTAATCCATTAATGATGAACGTCGCTCTTGACGGTACATGATTCACAATATCATCTGTTAGCAACTGAATATGGCGCCTTGCTAGGTCGTAGCAAATGACGTACATCTACATCTATATGACTACTCTGCAATTCACATTTAAGTGCTTGGCAGAGGGTACATCGAAACACAATCATACTATCTCACTACCATTCCACTCCAGAACAGTGCGCGGGAAAAACCAACACATAAACCTTTCTGTTCGAGCTCTGATTTCTCTTATTTTATTTTGATGATCATTCCGATCTATGTAGGTTGGGCTCAACAAAATATTTTCGCATTCGGAAGAGAAAGTTGGTGACTGAAATTTCGTAAATAGATCCCGCCGCGAACATCCCAATTCGCGTATCATATCTGCCACACTCTCTCCCCTATTACGTGATAATACAAAACGAGCTGCCCTTTTTCGCACCCTTTCTTGTTACGTGTATACAATACAAGTGGAGAGGTAGAGTCATAAGCAGATTTACCAAAGTCTTTATTAGCAAGTTCAAACATATGGTAGGTACGATAGGCAATAACATCTCTGTCATTAAAACTTGCAAGTCCAGGTACACTAGACACTCCACTACCACCTCTCACAATGGCGACAGTGAACCATCCATTTCCATGTGAGAATGCGTCGCTTATGTCCAAGCTAAAATTAAGTGAACATCCAAGAAATACAGCAAGTCCATCGACGAGAGCGTGGGCTGAAGGCTATGCTAAACTATCGTCTCTGCAAATGAGAGCGTATGTAGTCAGTGAACCATCGCTAGCAAAGTCGGCTGTACAACTGGGGCGAGTGCTAGGAAGTCTCTCTAGACTAGACCTGCCGTGTGGCGGCGCTCGGTCTGCAATCACTGATAGCGGCGACACGCGCGTCCGACGTATACTAACAGACCGCGGCCGATTTAAAGGCTACCACCTAGCAAGTGTGCTGTCTGGCGGTGGCACCACACTCGTTCCTTCGTTAACAGCCTCCAATGGGGCACCGTATCAAACGCTTTCCGGAGATCTAGAAATATGCAACCTGCCTGTTGCCCTTCATCCACAGTTGCAGTATATCATGTGAGGAAAGGGCAAGCTGAGTTTCTCACGAGCGATGGTTTGTAAAATCGTGCTGATTCATGGAATGTTTGGCCATACTAAGGCAAGGCGGCGCATGCCTCTGGAAGCGCGGGAGTCTGCCCCACCACCCAAAAAAAAAAAAATTCACATCCCATTCCACGCCATACCAGACTGGCAGGCGTGAGAGGCGGGCAAGAATAACCGCAAGGCGCACAGGCGCAGACGCACCTTAACAAGTCATGACAGCTCCACTCATACCTGCCTGATGATATAAAAGCACTCCGTCTTCAGGCCACGAGTGGCCTACCGGGACCATCCGACCGCCGTGTCATCCTCAGTAGAGGATGCGGATAGGAGGGGCGCGGGGTCAGCACACCGCTCTCCCAGTCGTTATGATGGTTTTCTTTGACCGGAGCCGCTACTATTCAGTGGAGTAGCTCCTCAATTGGCATCACGAGGCTGAGTGTACCCCGAAAAATGGCAACAGCTCATGGCGACCCGGATGGTCACCCATCCAAGTGCCGGCCACGCCCGACAGCGCTTAACTTTGGTGATCTCGTCAATGCAAGGACCAGAAACGAATTAGTTTACCAAAACGTAAAAGAACTCCGTCTTCAGGCCACGAGTGGGCTACCGGGACCATCCGACCGCCGTGTCATCCTCAGTAGAGGATGCGGATAGGAGGGGCGTGGGGTCTGCACACCGCTCTCCTGGTCGTTATGATGGTATTCTTGACCGAAGCCGCTACTATTCGGTGGAGTAGCTTCTCAATTGGCATCACGAGACTGAGTGCACCCCGAAAAATGGCAACAGCTAATGGCGGCCTGGATGGTCACCCATCCAAGTGCCGACCACGCCCGACAGCGCTTAACTTCGGTGATCTCGTGGGAACCAGTGTATTCACTGCCGCAAGGCCGTTGTCACACCAGCCTGATGATATACATTAACAAATGTAAACCTACATCATTTGTGGATGAAACTACAAAGCTGTCAATATAGAACCACTTACGAAACCAGATGGCAGTTATAAGAGTCGAGGGGCATGAATGGGAAGCAGCGGTTGGGAAGGGAGTGAGACAGGGTTGTAGCCTCTCCCCGATGTTATACAATCTGTATATTGAGCAAGCAGTAAAGGAAAGAAAAGAAAAATTCGGAGTAGGTATTAAAGTCCATGGAGAAGAAATAAAACCTTTGAGGTTCGCCGATGACATTGCGAGTATGTCAGAGACAGCAAAGGACTTGGAAGAGCAGTTGAACGGAATGGACAGTGTCTTGAAAGGAGGATATAAGATGAATGTCAACAAAAGCAAAACGAGGATAATGGAATGTAGTCAAATTAAATCGGGTGATGCTGAGGGGATTAGATTAGGAAATGAGACACTTAAAGTAGTAAAGGAGTTTTGCTATTTAGGGAGTAAAATAACTTATGATGGTCGAAGTAGAGAGGACATAAAATATAGACTGGCAATGGCAAGGAAAGCGTTTCTGAAGAAGAGAAATTTGTTGATATCGAGTATAGATTTAAGTGTCAGGATGTCGTTTCTGAAAGTATTTGTATGGAGTGTATCCATGTATGGAAGTGAAACGTGGACAATAAATAGTTTGGACAAGAAGAGAATAGAAGCTTTCGAAATGTGGTGCTACACAAGAATGCTGAAGATTAGATGGGTAAATCACATACATAATGAGGAGGTATTGAATAGAATTGGGGAGAAGAGGAGTTTATGGTGCAACGTGACTAGAAGAAGGGATCGGCTCGTAGGACATGTTCTGAGGCATCGAGGGATTACAAATTTAGCATTGGAGGGATGCGTGGAGGGTAAAAATTGTGAAGGGAGACCAAGAGATGAATACACAAAGCAGATTCAGAAGGATGTAGGTTGCAGTAGGTACTGGGAGATGAAGAAGCTTGCACAGGATAGAGTAGCATGGAGAGCTGCATCAAACCAGTCTCAGGACTGAAGACGACAACAACAACAACGAAAAGTAAGTAATTAGTCACAACATAAGACAGCAAGAAAATAGCGAATAGACAGAGACACAGAACGTATATACGTTATGAACAACGTAATGTAGAATCCATTGAGAAGAAATAAGAACTTTGAGGTTCGCCGATGACATTGTAATTCTGTCAGAGACAGCGAAGGACTTGGAAGAGCAGTTGTACGGAATGGACAGTGTCTTGAAAGGAGGATATAAGATGAACATCAACAAAAGCAAAACGAGGATAATGGAATGTAGTTAATTAAATCAGGCGATGCTAAAGGAATTAGATTAGGATATTAGACACTTGAAGTAGTAGATGAGTTTTGCCATCTGGGCAGCAAAATGACTGATGATGGCCAAAGTGGACAGGATGCAAACGTAGACCGGCAATTGCAGGAAAAGAGTTTCCAAAGAAGCGGTTTTCTTAGCGTTGAGTATAGATTTAAATCTCAGGAGGTGTTTTCTGACAGCATTTGTATGGAGTGTAGCCGTGTATGGAAGTGAAACATGGACGATAAATAGTTTGGACAAGAAGACAATTGAAGCTTTCGAAATGTGGTGCTACAGAAGAATGCTGAAGATTAGATGGGTAGGTCACATAACTAATGAAGTATTGAGTAGGATGGGGGAGAAGAGGAGTTTGTGGCACAACTTGACAAGAAGAAGGGACCGGTTGGTAGGACATGTTCTGAGGCATCAAGGGATCACGAATTTAGCATTGGAGGGCAGCGTGGAGGGTAAAAATCGTAGAGGGAGACCAAGAGATGAATACACTAAGCAAATTCAGAAGGATGTAAGTTGCAGTAGGTACTGGGAGACGAGGGAGCTTGCACAAGATAGAGTAGCATGGAGAGCTGCATCAAACCAGTCTCTGGACTGAAGACCACAACAACATCAACAACAACAACAAGACAGCAGCGACCACACAGATATGCAGTACGTACATACGTTACGAACAACATAACCATACCTCTGTACATACTCTGTGTAAACTACCATCTAAGAGAAGGCACCCGTACTGCGCATAGCGATACAGGTTGCACTAGTGCGCGTAGTGATACGGGTTGCACTAGGTAATGATAAGAAGTATGATAATAAACTCTGAGCAGCTAACGCGAATTAACACTTCATTAAAATGTCGTACTGTGAACTACAGTCCCTGGCCCCATTATTGGACGCCCCTTGAGTTGTTAACATAATACAGGTTTAGTAGGTTCAGAAAGCTGCAACGACTATAGTACCGGCCATTAAAATTGCTACACCACGAAGATGACGTGCTACAGACGCGAAATTTAACCTACAGGAAGAAGATGCTGTGATCTGCAAATGATTAGCTTTTCAGAGCATTCACACAAGGTTGGTGCCGGTGGCGACACCTACAACGTGCTGACATGAGCAAAGTTTCCTACCGATTTCTCATACACAAACAGCAGTTGACCGGCGTTGTCTGGTGAAACGTTGTGGTGATGCCTCGTGTAAGGAGGAGAAATGCGTACCATCACTTTTCCGACTTTCATAAAGGTCGGATTGTAGGCTATCGCGATTGCGGTTTATCGTATCGCGACATTGCTGCTCGCGTTGGTCGAGATCCAATGACTGTTAGCAGAATATGGAATCGGTCGGTTCGGGGGGGGGGAGGGGGGGGGTAATACGGAACGCGGTGCTGGATCTCGACGGCCTCGTTTCACTAGCAGTCGAGATGACAGCCATCTTATCCGCACGGCTGTAACGGATCGCGCAGCCACGTCTCGATCCCTGAGACAACAGATGGGGACGTTTGCAAGACAACAACCGTCTGCACGAACAGTTCGACGACGTTTGCAGCAGAATGGACAATCAGCTCAGGGACCACGGCTACGGTTACCCTTGACGCTACATCACAGACAGGAGCGTCTTGCGATGGTGTACTCAGCGACGAACCTGGGTGCACGAATGGTAAAACATCATTTTTTCGGATAAATCCAGGTTCTTTTTTACAACATCACGATGGTCGCATCCGTGTTTGGCGACATCGCTGTGAACGCATATTGGAAGAGTGTATTCGTCATTGCCATACTGGCGTATCTCCCGTCGTGATGGTATGGGGTGCCATTGGTTACACGTCTCGGTCACCTCTTGTTCGCACTGACGGCACTTTGAACAGTGGTCGATAAGTTTCAGATGTGTTACGACCCGTGGCTCTACCCTTCATTCGATCCCAGCGAAACCCTACATTTCAGCAGGATAATGCACGGCCGCATGTTGCTGGCCCTGAACGGGCCTTTCTGGATACAGAAAATGTTCGACTGGTGTCCTCGCCAGCACATTCTCCAGATCTATCTCCAATTGAAAACGTCTGGTCAAGGGTGGCCGAGCAACTGGCTCGTCACAATACGCCATTCACTACTCCTGATGAACTGTGGTACCGTGTTGAAGCTGCATGGGCAGCTGTACCTGTTCACGCCATCCAAGCTCTATTTGACTCAATTCCCTGGCGTAACAAGGCCGTTATAAAGGCCAGAGGTGGTTGTTCTGTGTACTCATTTCTCAGGATCTATGCACCCAAATTGCGTGAAAATGTAATCACATGTCAGTTCTAGTATAATATATTTGTCCAATGAATACACGTTTATCATATGTATTTGTTCATTGTGTAGCAATTTTAATGGCCAGTAGTCTATTTTGACATATGAATGAAGTGATTTAATTTCATCAAACATTAGAGATTATTAATAACGTATAAACCACAGACTTTTAACATCGATTTTTTGTTTTTAAATGTTCAATAAGTGGAACTAGGTGTAAAACTTCTCAATCCTGCCTCGTGCATGGATGTGTGTGATGTTCTTAGGTTAGTTAGGTTTAAGTAGTTTCCAAGTTCTAGGGGACTGATGACCTCAGATGTTAAGTCTCTCGCGGTTCTAGGCGCTCAGTCCGGAACCGCGCGACTGCTACGGTCGCAGGTTCGAATCCTGCCTCGAGCATGGATGTGTGTGATGTCCTTAGGTTAGTTAGGTTTAAGTAGTTCTAAGTTCTAGGGGACTGATGACCTCAGATGTTAAGTCCCACAGTGCTCAGAGTCTTTTTTTTTTTTTTTTTTTTGTTAAGTCTCATAGTGCTTAGAGCCATTTGAACCGTTTTGAGCTTATTTGGAGTCTCCTGGAAGACATCGAATCTTACAACAGCTGTTCGTAAAGTCTTTGCGTATACCGCGCACCCGTAAAGGACACTTGTTACCCTACCTCGTAGTATCAGGGAATCGTGGAGACATTGCAGTGTTCTTACGCACACGGTGTGCGACATTCGGTTCTTTTGTGACGTTTGGATTTCCGTGGCGCCAGCGACGAGCTGTTGCGTAGCGCCGGGAGAAGGACAGCCCTGTTCTTGGCCAGGACCAGAGAAGCAGGCTGCCCTTGCCGCTTAACGGCGGTGCGGCGATTATGTGGACCCGGTAATTTGGCCCGCTTGAGCACTGCGGCCTCCGAGCTAAATACAGGGTTCCATGATGTACGACCCGTGCGGCGGCCGTGATCGCTGCGCTCCCACACTACGCCACAATGTCGCGAGGCGCGCCTTTTAGCCAGCTATACGGGAAGACAGAGAGACCGACGCTGCCGCCTGGTTATACAGTAGTTAGAAGCGAACATCCGGAGCGGGCTGTGATTGTCTTACGGAGATATGTTGATGCTTCAGGGGAGCCGGAACGTCCTATCTCCTCCACGGCAATTTCACCAAATACACTACTGGCCATTAAAATTACTACACCAAGAAGAAATGCAGATGATAAACGGGTATTCATTCGACAAATATATTATACTATAACTGACATGTGATTACATTTTCACGCAATTTGGGTGCAAAGATCCTGAGAAATCAGTACCCAGAACAACCTCCTCTGGCTGTAATAACGGCCTTGATACGCCTGGGCATTGAGTCAAACAGAGCTTGGATGGCGTTTACAGGTACAGCAGCCCACGCAGCTTCAACACGATACTTCAGTTCATCAACAGTAGTGACTGACGTATTGTGACGAGCCATTTGCTCAGCCACCATTGACCAGACGTTTTCAATTGGTGGGACATCTGGAGAATGTGCTGCCTACGGCAGCAGTCCTGTATCCAGAAAGGCCCGTACAGGACCTACAACATGCGGCCGTGCATTATCCTGCTGAAATGTAGGGTTTCCAAGGGATCAAATGAACAGTAGAGCCACGGGTCGCTACACATCTGAAATGTAATGTCCACTGTTCAAAGTGCCGTCAGTGCGAACAAGAGGTGACCGAGACGTGTAACCATTGGCACCCCATACCATCACGCCGGGTGATACGCCAGTATAGCAATGACGAATACACGCTTCCAATGTGCGTTCGCCGTGATTTCGCCAAACACGGATGCTACCATCGTGATGCTGTGAACAGAACCAGGATTCATGCAAAAATGACGTTTTGCCTTTCGTGTAGCCAGGTTCGTCGTCGAGTACACCATCGCAGGCGCTCTAGTCTGTGATGCAGCGTCCAGGGTAACCGCAGCCGTGGTCTCCGAGCTGATTGTCCGTGCTGCTGCAAACGTCGTCGAACTGTTCGTGCAGATGGTTGTTGTCTTGCAAACGTCCCCATCTGTTGACTCAGGGATCGAGACGTGGCTGCACGATCCGTTACAGCCATGCGGATAAGATGCCTGTAATCGCGACTGCTAGTGATACGAGGCCGTTGGGATCCAGCACGGCGTTCCGTATTACCGTCCTGAACCCACCGATTCCATATTCTGCTAGCAGTCATTGGATCTCGACTAACGCGAGCAGCAATGTCGCGATACGATAAACCGCAATCGCGATAGGCTACAATCCGACCTTTATCAAAGTCGGAAACGTGATGGTACGCATTTCTCCTCCTTACACGAGGCATCGCAGCAGCGTTTCACGAGGCAACGCCGGTCAACTGTTGTATGTGTATGAGAAATCGGTTGGAAACTCTCCTCATGTGAGCATGTTTTAGGTGTCGCCACCGGCAGCAACCTTGTGTGAATGCTCTGAAAAGCTAATCATTTGCATATCACAGCATCTTCTTCCTGTGGGTTAAATTTCGCATCTGTAGCACGTCATCTTCGTGGTGTAGCAGTTTTAATGGCCAGCAGTGTACATTCCCGCTCCGTATGATGCATCAGCAGCATCCTCTTCTTTTTCTACTGTGTTTTCTTTTCGCAGGTCTCTCGTTCCCTTTTGCCGTAGTTGTAGACTTTTGTCTCTTCTTGCTGCACCTCTTAGTCTTTCCTCGTCAATTAGGTGCATTGAGGAAATGGTGTTGTGCTCTGGTTGGAAACCTATTCCTTTCAGCACATCACATTTTATAATGTTTCCAGCATTGCATGTTGCAGCTGTATCACACATTCCAAAGTGCGATGTTTTTATCTGTACAAATACTGTTTTTGGAAT
Organism: Schistocerca piceifrons; assembly: GCF_021461385.2. NCBI lineage: Eukaryota > Metazoa > Arthropoda > Insecta > Orthoptera > Acrididae > Schistocerca > Schistocerca piceifrons. Next base: position 50,433,120 of record NC_060147.1, on the reverse strand, counting down.
CCTAATCCAAATTAAATTGTTTATACTTTCATTGGGATTTTGTGTTTTCCCATGTAGGCACTTTTCCAATAAATTTGTCTGTGACAATTCTCTGAATATTGGCTTAATTACATCAATTACAGCATTTGGCAAATTGTATTTGATGTGTTGGCAGAAGAGCCAACACCGTGTTGCTAGAGGAGGCCGAAATGCACGCGTTAAAGCTCACGTAGGCTGGCGTGAGGTCTGGAACTGTTAAGGGAATTATAGTAGCAAATAAAGTACGTAGTTGATGTAATACTTAACTTTAATCCATAATTGGAGAACATCGCTCTTGATGATACATTAATTATAATCTCAATATAAACTGGTAATGGGGCCTTGCTAGGTCGTAGCAAATGACGTAGCTGAAGGCTATGCTAACTATCGTCTCCACAAATAAGAGCGAATTTGTCAGTGTAACATCGCTAGCAAAGTCTGCTGTATAACTGGGGGTGAGTGCTAGGAAGACTCTCTAGACCTGCCGTGTGGCGGCGCTCAGTCTGCAATCACTGATAGTGGCGACACGCAGGTCCGACGTATACTAGCGGACCGCGGCCGATTTAAAGGCTACCACCTAGCAAGTGTGGTGTCTGGCGGTGGCACCACAGTATTTATGGTCATGTTCCTTTCCTCATTGGTACTTACACCACGAGTCATCACTTGTGGGACATAGCGCATGTTGTGGATGCTTACTTGTTTTGCAGTACGAAAAAATAATAATGCCCATACTGCTTTCCTCATATGTTCAGCGCTCCTGTGTTCTGCCTAGCTGCACAATCATAATACCTCTCCAATCTCTCTTTGTTTCATCTGTCAGTCTCCCTCTTCTTCCTAGGGTATTACCAACACTAAGCTTCTGGGATCCTAATCTCTGCTTCAGTTTGCACAAGTGAGTCCCCGTGCGCCTGTGCACTTGTCCGATGCATTCCTGTTTTTTGATGCGAATTTCATTGCCATTAGGTTCGAGTTCCTCTACAGTGTTACATCCATTAGAACCACCACCCCATAAATAGTTAGTATATCCTACATTATACCACTCCCCTGACCTGGAAAAAATTCTTTTCGCGGCCTCTACTTCCATCGCCCCACTTGTGCCGTGAAAATTTGCTTCCTTGTTATTGCCCTTACGTCTACAATGTTTGGAGAGAATAGCAACATCAGTAACTTAGCGCTGACATCGATTTGTTGTAGAATCATGGAACATATTTTGTGTTCAGACATAATGACCTTTCTAGACTCTGAGAAGCTCATCAGCAGAAACCAGCACGGTTTTAGGAAACAGCGGTCATGCGAGACACAGCTGGCCCTCCTTGTGCGTGATATACAAAAGGCTCTAGATACCGGCTCCCAGTTTGATGCCATATTCCTTGGCTTTCGAAAGGCGTTGGACTCAGTTCCGCACTGTCGCTTGCTCCAAAAAGTGCGCGCTTACGGTCTATCTGGTGACATACGCGGTTGGATAGGAAGTTTTCTAACAGACAGGGAGCAGTATGTCGTCCTGAACGGGGTAATTTCAACAGAAACAAGAGTAACTTCAGGTGTGCCCCAGGGCAGCGTAATAGGTCCGCTGCATTTTACGATTTACATAAACGGTCTAGTTGATGGAATTGACAGCGGCCTTAGACTGTTTGCCGATGATGCTGCAGTCTACAGGAAAGTAGTATCACGCGAAAGTTGTGAACAAATCAATGAGGATTTGCAGAAAGTAAGTGCGTGGTGTAATGACTGGCAGTTATCTCTCAATATTAGTAAGTGTATCCTACTGCGTATAACAAGGCGAAAATCCCCATTAATGTATGAGTACAAAACATATGCCCAGTCTTCGGAAGCGGTAACATCCGTCAAGTATCTGGGTGTGACTATTCGAAATAATCTCACATGGAACGATCAGATTACACAAGTAACGGGTAAGGCGAACTCTAGATTGCGGTTTATTGGTAGAATCCTGAAACGATGCAGTCCTTCAACAAAGGAAATTTTCTTACAATATGCTAGTTCTTACAGTCTTAGAGTTTTGTTCGTCTGTATGGGACCCTTACCAGTTGGGTCTGATTCAAGAGATTAAGAAGGTCCAAAGAAGAGCGACAAGATTCGTGACTGGTACATTTAGCCATCGCGAGAGTGTTACAAATCTCATAGAAAGTTTGAAGTGGGACACACTTGCAGATAGACGACGCTCTAAACGGAAGGGGCTGCTCACTAAATTCCAAAATCTGATCTTCGCCGAGGATGTAGAGCACCAACTTTCAAATCGCGCAATGATCACCATTCAAAGATAAGGGAAATCAGAGCTCGTACTGAGGCGTTCAGACAGTCGTTTTTCCCTCTCGCGATCCGCGAATGGAACAGAGGGGGGAAATATGACTTTGGAGCGAATAGTGCCCTCCGCCACACGCCGCCTGGTGGCTAGCGGAGTATATACATAGATGTAGATGTAGCAACTGTCTCCACTGGTAGCTGTCACGACTCCATTTAAAGATTTATGACCTCTATGTTGCCGTGATCCATCTAAAGCAACGCTAAATCTCTACAGTTTCCATTATGTCACAGCCTTCATTGTTGCTTCTAAAATGGTAATTAGCGTTTGGCGTCATTGTCCGGGAGGCCCCTTGCGGGGCAGGTCCGGCCGTCTTGGTGCAGGTCTTATTACATTAGACGCCACTTTGGGCGACCTGCGCGCCGGATGGGGATGAAATGATGATGAAGACAACACAACATCCAGGCCCTGAGCGGAGAAAATCCCCGACCCAGCCGGGAATCGGACCCGGGGCCCTTCGCACGCAGTCCGTGACGCTGACCATCAGAAGATCTCGCCAATTCATTATAAAATCCGAACTTGATTGGTGGTTTTGGCAAGTTCATAATTCCACATAACGTTGTTCCTGCAACACCGCTCCTTCCTATGAAAAGAAAGCCATACACTAGCCTAAAATTTATGTCATGCACCTTCTTTCCACTATTATCACTACGGGAAATACTATCAGAATTATAAATCGAAATCTCTGCACCACATTTGTCTCACTTCAATAACATTTTACATGCCAAATCAATGCGAGACATTATTTTCAATTAGAGTCCTGTTTCTTTGCAAACTTGGCATAACACAAGGGTTGGAACTTAAATAGTGGCAACTATCTATTTACAGCTCGTACAAAATAGAAACGTGTTTCAAAGTTTAACTGATCTTCATAATAGTCACCAGCATTGTGTATAGCTCGTTGCCAGCGATGTGGAAGTCGTAGGATACTCTTAGCAGTGCCAGTTGGGTTGACAATTCGAACGGCGCGGTCTATTGCTCGACGAATTTGTAGCAGTTCTGAAGCGAATGCCGTGAAGTGTTTCCTTCAGTTTAGAAATCGAGTTGAACTCACGAGGGCTTAAGTCAGGGGAGTGCAGTAGGTGGTATAGCACTTAGCAGCCCCATCAGTCAAACAAATCAGCAACAGCTTGCACTGTACGTGCTTGAGCATTGTCCTGCAAAATGATGGCCAGGTCCTGCAGGAAGTGTCATCACTTCTGTCTCTATGCTATTAATTTCTGGAACACAACCTACGACCACCTTAGAGACAGAAGGGATGACACTGTCTGCAGGAGCTGACCATCATTTTGCAGGACAATGCTCAAGCACGTACAGTGCAAGCTGTCACTGATTTGTTTGACTGATGGGGCTGCTAAGTGCTACACCACATGCTGCACTCCCCTGACTTAAGCCTTCGTGAGTTCAAGTAGATTTCTAAACTGAGGGAAACACTTCACGGCATTCGCTTCAGAACTGCTACAAATTCGTCGGGGAACAGACCGCGCCGTTCGAATTATCAACACAACTGGCTCTGGTAAGAGTATCCTACGACTTCCACATCACAGGCAACGGGCTATACACAATGCTGGTGACTACTTTGGAGGTCAGTAAAAGTTTTAAACACGTATCTACATTGTACGAGCTGCAAATAAATACAGGGTATTTCAAAAATGACCGGTATATTTGAAACGGCAATAAAAACTAAACGAGCAGCGATAGAAATACACCGTTTGTTGCAATATGCTTGGGACAACAGTACATTTTCAGGCAGACAAACTTTCGAAATTACAGTAGTTACAATTTTCAACAACAGATGGCGCTGCAAGTGATGTGAAAGATATAGAAGACAACGCAGTCTGTGGGTGCGCCATTCTGTACGTCGTCTTTCTGCTGTAAGCGTGTGCTGTTCACAACGTGCAAGTGTGCTGTAGACAACATGGTTTATTCCTTAGAACAGAGGATTTTTCTGGTGTTGGAATTCCACCGCCTAGAACACAGTGTTGTTGCAACAAGAAGAAGTTTTCAACGGAGGTTTAATGTAACCAAAGGACCGAAAAGCGATACAATAAAGGATCCGTTTGAAAAATTTCAACGGACTGGGAACGTGACGGATGAACGTGCTGGAAAGGTAGGGCGACCGCGTACGGCAACCACAGAGGGCAACGTGCAGCTAGTGCAGCAGGTGATCCAACAGCAGCCTCGGGTTTCCGTTTGCCGTGTTGCAGCTGCGGTCCAAATGACGCCAACGTCCACGTATCGTCTCATGCGCCTGAGTTTACACCTCTATCCATACAAAATTCAAACGCGGCAACCCCTCAGCGCCGCTACCATTGCTGCACGAGAGACATTCGCTAACGATATAGTGCACAGGATTGATGACGGCGATATGCATGTGGGCAGCATTTGGTTTACTGACGAAGCTTAGTTTTACCTGGACGGCTTCGTCAATAAACAGAACTGGCGCATATGGGGAACCGAAAAGCCCCATGTTGCAGTCCCATCGTCCCTGAATCCTCAAAAAGTACTGGTCTGGGCCGCCATTTCTTCCAAAGGAATCATTGGCCCATTTTTCAGATCCGAAACGATTACTGCATCACACTATCTGGACATTCTTCGTGAATTTGTGGCGGTACAAACTGCCTTAGACGACACTGCGAACACCTCGTGGTTTATGCAAGATGGTGCCCGGCCACATCGCACGGCCGACGTCTTTAATTTCCTGAATGAATATTTCGATGATCGTGTGATTGCTTTGGGCTATCCGAAACATACAGGAGTCGGCGTGGATTGGTCTCCCTATTCGCCAGACATGAACCCCTGTGACTTCTTTCTGTGGGACACTTGAAAGACCAGGTGTACCGCCAGAATCCAGAAACAATTGAACAGCTGAAGCAGTACATCTCATCTGCATGTGAAGCCATTCCGCCAGACACGTTGTCAAAGGTTTCGGGTAATTTCATTCAGAGACTACGCCATATTATTGCTACGCATGGTGGATATGTGGAAAATATCGTACTATAGAGTTTCCCAGACCGCAGCGCCATCTGTTGTTGAAAATTGTAACTACTGTAATTTCGAAAGTTTGTGTGCCTGAAAATGTACTGTTGTCCCAAGCATATTGCAACAAACGGTATATTTCTATCGCTGCTCGTTTAGTTTTTATTGCCGTTTCAAATATACCGGTCATTTTTGAAACACCCTGTAGTTGCCACTATTAAAGTTCCGACCATGTTTTAAAGTATTAGACAGCAAGAAAATGTTAATTATTGCATTCACATCATTACTGTCACTTCCATTTTTTTTTTTTCTGTCAAAAAGTTTCTTGCTGGAAGAAGTTCACTCACACAGATTTGGAGTCTTTAGTGAAGCAGATGGAAACAACAACAAAGGATTTCTTCTTCCACTCATTGCGTCTTTTCTTGTACACTCCATTGCTGAAACGTGGCGTATTTGTATCCATTAACCAAATACGTGAAACAGATGCGAGAAAAATTCGACAAATACGCAAAATTGCTGAGCCAAACAACACGCACATAGCAAACCTCACAAGTCAACAAACACGGCGCTCCGTTTATGTTAACGGATGTGAACATTCACTTGTCACAGAGATCAAGGCCTACAACGTTGGAAAACAAAACACTGGCAAATTCCGCCAAGAAACCATGCCTAAAGCAAAGACCTTGTAAAAAATAACTAGACTCACTGATGGCGCTGCAGTCGCGGGATAATTTGAACCTTCGGCTGGACGCCATTATAGTGGTTGTAATCTGATGTGTTGTGTAGTATTGTTGTTTATGAGGTCCCTGATTCAACGTTATATATTTATTGGGGCGTACATACAGTATTTGTTACTCGTAATTCTACTGTCTGTACATTCCAATCAAAAGAAGTACAATGGTGAAGTGCTGCGCAGCGATTAATTGTACAAATAAATTCGAGAAAGGAACGAATATTACATTTCACAGGTATGTGAATATTTTAAGTTGTTTTGTATGTCAGTGCGCTTGCTTAATAAATGTTTTTGTAACACGGTATTAGCATAATGTCTGTGCATCTATTTGCAGGTTTCCTTTCTCAAAACCACAGCTGTTACAAAAATGGTTACACGCTGTCAGGAAGCAAGATTTCCGACCGACAGAATACCATTTTACATGTTCTGATCATTTTGAAGAAAGTTGGCTTATCGGTAGTGTTTTCATGGTCTAGGTTAGGTTGAAACTTGATAATTTGGTCGTGAGTTGCCAAAGCACTATGCCATATATAACGCACTTCTCGTCATAAAATCTAAAGCAAGGTAGAGTCAGAAAATATCTATTAATATAGTGGGCAAGTCTTGGAGTATTTTGATGCATTTTGCGTACATCTATCGTAAATTAACTACGAAAAATGCTAGGGGTCCAGTGCATAACTTTTAGCTACGGCAGATTACATGTAGTACGTAAGATAAATTCATAAACAGTGACTAGTTGCTGTTTGTTCATAAATCAAAAAGTATACTGTAGTAACGTATTTAAATGAGGCATTATGTTTGTGACATAACTCAAGGGAAGGCATTTTATAACCAAAAGCGATGTATAAACATTCGAACTCCGCGCGTCAGTTAACCACTCTAATGGCCGCCGGCCAGCTATTCAATTTGTCCGCTCATCACAGTCGACCACTCGTGCGGGTGTGGGGGCCTGGCCTAAAGACACGGAGCGGTGGTGTGAGAGAGAACACACTAACTCGCTACGGCCATTTACGCGGCGCGGCGCATCAACTTTGAAACTATAAAAAACGCACTTAAAATTCAGTTAGAAGAGTGAAACTCGATTTGTTTTAATCATAAAACTGCATATAATTTTATAATGAAAAACCCCAAAAATGTTAATTTTGCTATTTTCATCGTTCCGGCTCCCATTAAAAGTGGGTCCGATTTACTCTTGAAAAGAATTAGTTCCAATTTTGGCCACCAGGTGCCAGTCTGGCCTTGTGCACTGTCTGTATGACGCTTAGACGTCCGCGCAGTCATTTACAAGCCCAAACGCTGGTGAACAGTGTGGCTACAGAGAAGAGAGACCTTCCGCTGTTAGTGAGACTGTTTCATATGAACGGCACCGATTACGGTACCGTATTGAGACACTATCGCCATCTGAAAAGTCTGAAAAGAAAGATACTGTGCCATTAAACGGTACAAACAAGATGACAATGAAATTTGACAACACGGTTGAGCTTCGTGTGGCACCTGGAAGAGGAAGACGTTCTGTTCCGGTGGAAGTTGGTGACGAGGTCGCTGTTGCTGTTAACTGATCGTGCAGTGTCACGAGAATTGTCCATCACGTGGTCAACAGTACGGAAAGTTTTGCGGTCTATTTTAGACTGCAACCCGTACAAGATACATCTGGTACAATAGCTGAAGGCTGACGATCTGCAGCAACGTTTTGAATTCTCTCTTCGGTTCCTGGCACGGATCGACGTGACCGGCAAGTCATCTATGAAGTGGTGAGACACACTTCACTCTACAGCGTGCACTGAATACACAGAATTGCCGGATTTTGGGTACTATTAAAACAGCGTGTTGTGTACGAAGAGCCACTACACTCGCCGTATGACCTTGTACAGCACCTGAGTCCTCCTGCGGAACAGCGCAACTGTTTGCAAACCACTGTCCCACGAAAGATGGGGCAAGATCTCGTGTCCCTCGAACTGTCACTGATCCGCTGACTGCAGCCTCCCACGAACCGAGGTCGGATTAAAGGGAGGGGGGGGGGGGGCAGGGTGAGGCTTAGGTCGGTATTACACTGTCAAATTTCTTTGTCAAAGATTTGATCAAAGATGTGATCAAATATATTTGACAAAGATCTTTGACGTAGCGCTAGAAGGGCTATTACACTGTCATCAAATTTTTCGTCAAAGTTCAAGATGGCTGACAACAACTTATTAACCGCAGCAGTTGCGCGTACCGCAATTGTATTGTGTGCACATGCGGAAAAGAAGTGGGGGGGGAAAGGAACCATACATACGAGGTTGACAGTCTTAAATTCCCGGGATTAAAACTTGATAATAAATTCAGTTTGGAGGAGCACACCACAGAACTGCAGAAAGGCCTTAACAAATCTGTATTTGCAATTCGAGTGTTAATAGCAGACATAGGCAACATAAAAATGAAAAAGCTTGCATACTTTGCCTACTTTCCTTCCATAATGTCATATGGAATAATATTTTAGGGTAATTCTTCAAGTCAAACAAAAGTTTTCAGAGTCCAAAAGCGTGTAACACGTATTATTTGTGGAGTAAATTCACGGACTTCCTGCAGAAACCTCTTCAAAGAACTGGGTATACTAACTACTGCCTCTCAGTGTATTTACTCCTTAATGAAATTTGTCCTAAATAATATATCTCTTTTTCTAACAAACAGCTCAGTTCATATATACAATACCAGGAACAAAAATCATCTGCACAAGGACTTAAAAGGACTTACTTTAGTTCAAAAAGGGGTCCACTACTCAGGAACACTCATCTTCAATAATTTGCCAGCAAACATAAAAAATTTAGTTACAAATAAAGATCAGTTTAAAAGGAGCCTGAAAGACTTACTAGTGGTCAACTCATTCTACTCCATTGACGAAATTTTTAATAGAAACAAATTATGTATTTATTCATACTATTAGTATTGTTATTTCAGCTTTAAAAAATTGACATGTTTCACATCCACGAGGATCTCCTCAGCACGGATCTATGGAACGAAAACCTAATCTAATCTGGGTGAAGCCGTGGGTTTTACGACGACACGATAAAAACATTCAACAAAACTCGTTACGTGAGCTTACAGTGGATGACGTCAAGTCAAGTCCTACATCAATTACTTAAGAATGGATGAGCATACATTTCTGTATGTGCTAAGTGAAGTGTATCCTCATATCACAAAGCACAATATTCACTTAAGAACTGCCCATCTTCAGAAGAAAGGCTCACTGTAACACTCCGATTCCTTGCTACAGGAGAGTGTTATGTTAGGTTAGGTTAGGTCAGATCAGGTCAGGTCTCCAATCTTCTTAATCTATTTTTGTATTCAGGGTCCCTCACGTTGTAAAGCGCCTCATCAGCCTCATACATCTCTATTAATTTTGTAGTTGTCGGCACACACCAATTGTATTTACCGGCAATGTTTATAAAAACACTACAGACGACAGAACGCTACAGCGATGCTAGCGCTCCATGTGGTAACATGTCACATTGCAGTGAAGTGTGAACAGGAGACAAGCGATTTCTTTGATCAAATCTACAGCGAGGCCCTACATTTGATCAAATATTGGACGACATTTGACAAAGTCCCTATTACACCATCAAATATCTTTGACAAAGATTTTGGACAGAGATATTGGACAAAGGAATTTGATAGTGTAATACCGGCCTTAGATCCATTTGAAACATTTGAACCAAGCTTCACCGGGGTAGGTGTAAACTTCGTCTTGCGTATTTTGTCTATTTTTATCAGCACGAGCTGCACTGTATATTTCATATAGTTTGCGGTACAAGTGTACCTAAATCGCTCTTTTTACTCATTTTACGTTTGTTAAATAAATTGAAAATCACAAAATTGTAGAACCGAGAAAAATGCGTCTGTCACTTAGCGAAATTAAAGTTTCTACTGAACGATATAAAGCCGGGCACGGTGACCGAGCGGTTCTAGGCGCTTCAGTCCGGAACCACGCGGATGCTACGGTCGCAGTTCCGCATCCTGCCTCAGGCATGGATGTGTGTGCTGTCCTTAGGTTAGTTACGTTTAAGTAGTTCTAAGTCTAGGAGACTGATGACCTCAGAAGTTACAGGGTGTTTCAAAAATGACCGGTATATTTGAAACGGCAATAAAAACTAAACGAGCAGCGATAGAAATATACCGTTTGTTGCAATATGCTTGGGACAACAGTACATTTTCAGGCAGACAAACTTTCGAAATTACAGTAGTTACAATTTTCAACAACTGATGGCACTGCGGTCTGGGAAACTCTATAGTACGATATTTTCCACATATCCACCATGCGTAGCAATAATATGGCGTAGTCTCTGAATGAAATTACCCGAAACCTTTGACAACGTGTCTGGCGGAATGGCTTCACATGCAGATGAGATGTACTGCTTCAGCTATTCAATTGTTTCTGGATTCTGGCGGTACACCTGGTCTTTCAAGTGTCCCCACAGAAAGAAGTCACAGGGGTTCATGTCTGGCGAATAGGGAGGCCAATCCACGCCGCCTCCTGTATGTTTCGGATAGCCCAAAGCAATCACACGATCATCGAAATATTCATTCAGGAAATTAAAGACGTCGGCCGTGCGATGTGGCCGGGCACCATCTTGCATAAACCACGAGGTGTTCGCAGTGTCGTCTAAGGCAGTTTGTACCGCCACAAATTCACGAAGAATGTCCAGATAGCGTGATGCAGTAATCGTTTCGGATCTGAAAAATGGGCCAATGATTCCTTTGGAAGAAATGGCAGCCCAGACCAGTACTTTTTGAGGATGCAGGGATGATGGGACTGCAACATGGTGTTTTTCGCTTCCCCATATGCGCCAGTTCTGTTTATTGACGAAGCCGTCCAGGTAAAAATAAGCTTCGTCAGTAAACCAAATGCTGCCCACATGCATATCGCCGTCATCAATCCTGTGCACTATATCGTTAGCGAATGTCTCTCGTGCAGCAATGGTAGCGGCGCTGAGGGGTTGCCGCGTTTGAATTTTGTATGGATGGAGGTGTAAACTCTGGCACATGAGACGATACGTGGACGTTGGCGTCATTTGGACCGCAGCTGCAACACGGCGAACGGAAACCCGAGGCCGCTGTCGGATCACCTGCTGCACTAGCTGCGCGTTGCCCTCTGTGGTTGCCGTACGCGGTCGCCCTACCTTTCGAGCACGTTCATCCGTCACGTTCCCAGTCCGTTGAAATTTTTCAAACAGATCCTTTATTGTATCGCTTTTTCGGTCCTTTGGTTACATTAAACCTCCGTTGAAAACTTCGTCTTGTTGCAACAACACTGTGTTCTAGGCGGTGGAATTCCAACACCAGAAAAATCCTCTGTTCTAAGGAATAAACCATGTTGTCTACAGCACACTTGCACGTTGTGAACAGCACACGCTTACAGCAGAAAGACGACGTACAGAATGGCGCACCCACAGACTGCGTTGTCTTCTATATCTTTCACATCACTTGCAGCGCCATCTGTTGTTGAAAATTGTAACTACTGTAATTTCGAAAGTTTGTCTGCCTGAAAATGTACTGTTGTCCCAAGCATATTGCAACAAACGGTGTATTTCTATCGCTGCTCGTTTAGTTTTTATTGCCGTTTCAAATATACCGGTCATTTTTGAAACACCCTGTAAGTCCTATAGTGCTTAGAGTCATTTGAATTTTGAACGATATGAACAAGAAAGACGAAAGCAGAGCGGTCGACCCCCTTAACGTGTGAGGCAATATGTGTGTGTGGCCCCTTACGTGAGTAATGTGAACCACTTCCAACCAGCAATAAATAAAGTTACGAGTGGCTACTTCTGCATAAAGTCCTCAAACGTGAATGGCAATTTTCTGTGTGGGTAGTGGGCAATCGTTAAGAGGCTGGATGGTCTCAGTGGAGAGCGAATAAGGTGAAGTAAATAAAGTCGTGTAACAAGGCGTGCGCGACTTCACGTAGCGGAAATTGCTCCTTTCGAAGCGAGTTTGCGATTTATTTGCTTTATAAGGCGTCGGCCTGGAACTGTATGAGAAGTCTTTTCCAGAGTTCAGAAGCACCGTATCAGCTGTCCACTGCACCCCTGAATTGCGAATGCAATTTGGACCACCTGCTACTGGTATCGAGGTCTGCAGTCCAAAGACTGGTTTGACGCAAACACTCCATAACCTCCGCACTCTCATCCCCCCCCCCCCCCCGCCCCCCCCCCCCCCGCCACGCTCAGACACACATTTCTTTCCATTACCAAACTCAAGACTTTTTGATGCTGCCCTAGTATGTATTCTATTAACCGATTTCGTCTTTTAGTCAAGTTTTTGCATAGATTTCTTCTAAATTTCATATAGTACCTCCTCATCTGTTGTTTAATGTAGCCGTTTAATCTTCGGCATTCTTATGTAGCATCACATGTGGGTAGCTAGCAATATATTTTTGTCTGAACTGTTTATTGTGCACGTTTCACTTCTGTGCGAGGCTAGAGTACAGCTAAACATCTTCAAAAACTGCTTCCTAATACTTAGACCCCTACTAGATAGTAGCTAATTTCTATTTTTCAGAAATGCTATTCTTGCAGTTCGAGTTTGCATTTAACGAGGCAGTGCTGTAAAATAATGCCTTTCAAGTCTTCTATCCCACAGTCTCAACGACATGAAAGACAAGCTAGAAGATCTGAAATCTGCAGGGAAGGAAATTGGCTTGAAAATTAACGCAAAAGAAAAAAAAAACTAAAGACATGCGGGCAAATGATAACAGAACTGCAGAGCTTAAGCTTGGGAGCCAGATAATTGAAAAGGTGGATAAGTTTTGCTACCTTGGAAGCACGATTACACCAGACGGCGGTGCAACTGAGGACATTAACAGCCGCATCAACAAAGCAAGAGGAGCTTTTACAACTCTACGCTCTATATATATATATATATATATATATATATATATAGGGTGAGTCACCTAACGTTACCGCTGGATATCGTTCGTAAACCACATCAAATACTGACGAACCGATTCCACAGACCGAACGTGAGAAGAGGGGCTAGTGTAATTGTTTAATACAAACCATACAAAAATGCACGGAAGTATGTTTTTTAACACAAACCTACGTTTTTTTTTAAATGGAACCACGTTAGTTTTGTTAGCGCATCTGAACATATAAACAAATACGTAATCAGTGCCGTTTGTTGCATTGTAAAATGTTAATTACATCCGGAGATATTGTAACCTAAAGTTGACGCTTGAGTATCACTCCTCCGCTGTTCGATCGTGTGTATCGGATAGCACCGACTTACGTAGGGATCCAAAAGGAACGGTGGTGGACCTTAGCTACAGAAGAGACTGGAACAGCACATTAGTCCAGATGCTAACACCTTTTTATTGGTCTTTTTCACTAACGCACATGTACATTACCATGAGGGGTGAGGTAGATGTACACACGTGGTTTCTGTTTTCAATTACGGAGTGGAATAGAGTGTGTTCCGAGGTGTCAGGCCAATAGATGTTCAATGTGGTGGCCATCATTTGCTGCACACAATTGCAATCTCTGGCGTAATGAATGTCGTACAAGCCGCAGTACATCTGGTGTAATGTCGCCGCAGGCTGCCACAATACGTTGTTTCATATCCTCTGGGGTTGTAGGCACATCACGGTACACATTCTCCTTTAACGTACCCCACAGAAAGAAGTCCAGAGGTGTAAGATCAGAAGAACGGGCTGGCCAATTGATGCGTCGTCCACGTCCTATGAAACGCCCGTCTAACATCCTGTCAAGGGTCAGCCTAGTGTTAATTGCGGAATGTGCAGGTGCACCATCATGCTGATACCACATATGTCGACGTGTTTCCAGTGGGACATTTACGAGCAACGTTGGCAGATCATTCTGTAGAAACGCGATGTATGTTGCAGTGCTCTCCGAGACATACGATCGAACAGCGGAGGAGTGATACTCAAGCGTCAACTTTAGGTTACAATATCTCCGGATGTAATTAACATTTTACAATGCAACAAACGGCACTGATTACGTATTTGTTTATATGTTCAGATGTTCTAACAAAACTAACGTGGTTCCATTTAAAAAAACGTAGGTTTGTGTTAAAAAACATACTTCCGTGCATTTTTGTGTGGTTTGTATTAAACAATTACACTAGCCCCTCTCCTCACGTTCGGTCTGTGGATTCGGTTCGTCAGTATTTGATGTGGTTTACGAAATATATCCAGCGGTAACGTTAGGTGACTCACCCTGTATATATATATATATATACACTCCTGGAAATTGAAATAAGAACACCGTGAATTCATTGTCCCAGGAAAGGGAAACTTTATTGACACATTCCTGGGGTCAGATACATCACATGATCACACTGACAGAACCACAGGCACATAGACACAGGCAACAGACCATGCACAATGTCGGCACTAGTACAGTGTATATCCACCTTTCGCAGCAATGCAGGCTGCTATTCTCCCATGGAGACGATCGTAGAGATGCTGGATGTAGTCCTGTGGAACGGCTTGCCATGCCATTTCCACCTGGCGCCTCAGTTGGACCAGCGTTCGTGCTGGACGTGCAGACCGCGTGAGACGACGCTTCATCCAGTCCCAAACATGCTCAATGGGGGACAGATCCGGAGGTCTTGCTGGCCAGGGTAGTTGACTTACACCTTCTAGAGTACGTTGGGTGGCACGGGATACATGCGGACGTGCATTGTTCTGTTGGAACAGCAAATTCCCTTGCCGGTCTAGGAATGGTAGAACGATGCGTTCGATGACGGTTTGGATGTACCGTGCACTATTCAGTGTCCCCTCGACGATCACCAGTGGTGTACGGCCAGTGTAGGAGATCGCTCCCCACACCATGATGCCGGGTGTTGGCCCTGTGTGCCTCGGTCGTATGCAGTCCTGATTGTGGCGCTCACCTGCACGGCGCCAAACACGCATACGACCATCATTGGCACCAAGGCAGAAGCGACTCTCATCGCTGAAGACGACACGTCTCCATTCGTCCCTCCATTCACGCCTGTCGCGACACCACTGGGGGCGGGCTGCACGATGTTGGGGCGTGAGCGGAAGACGGCCTAACGGTGTGCGGGACCGTAGCCCAGCTTCATGGAGACGGTTGCGAATGGTCCTCGCCGATACCCCAGGAGCAACAGTGTCCCTAATTTGCTGGGAAGTGGCGGTGCGGTCCCCTACGGCACTGCGTAGGATCCTACGGTCTTGGCGTGCATCCGTGCGTCGCTGCGGTCCGGTCCCAGGTCGACGGGCACGTGCACCTTCCGCCGACCACTGGCGACAACATCGATGTACTGTGGAGACCTCACGCCCCACGTGTTGAGCAATTCGGCGGTACGTCCACCCGGCCTCCCGCATGCCCACTATACGCCCTCGCTCAAAGTCCGTCAACTGCACATACGGTTCACGTCCACGCTGTCGCGGCATGCTACCAGTGTTAAAAGACTGCGATGGAGCTCCGTATGCCACGGCAAACTGGCTGACACTGACGGCGGCGGTGCACAAATGCTGCGCAGCTAGCGCCATTCGACGGCCAACACCGCGGTTCCTGGTGTGTCCTCTGTGCCGTGCGTGTGATCATTGCTTGTACAGTCCTCTCGCAGTGTCCGGAGCAAGTATGGTGGGTCTGACACACCGGTGTCAATGTGTTCTTTTTTCCATTTCCAGGAGTGTATATATCACTGAGGACCAAATTACGGATCTTTGAAAATAATGTAAAATCTGTGCTCCTTTATGGATCTGAAACATGGAAAGTGACAAAACAGTTAATCGACGAGCTGCAGACATTCAACAGATGCCTGAGGAACATCCTGGGGATACGGTGACCAAATGTCATCTCTAACGAAACTCTTTGGGAAAGAACAAACCAGAAGCCAATTGAGCAGCAAATCAGAAGCAAGAAATGGCGATGGTTAGGATGTACTCTTAGAAGACCAAATGAAGATATTGCTAGAGAAGCACTTGACTGGATCCTGCAAGGCAGGCCCAAAATGACATGGAGACGGTCAGTTGAAGCAGACGGTCATCAGCAAGGAATAGGATGGGAAGAAATGAAGATACTAGCAGAAGACAGAACAAGATGCTGATCCTTTGTTGCAGCCCTATGCTCCACATAAGGAGTTAAAGGAATAAATAAATAATAACAGTATGTGTGAGATCTCTTTAGATAAAAGAAATTTTAATGGCATCGTTCATCTTTGTTTTGAGTAATAAATTTCTAGGCATGAAAAATAGTCACCCTGGCGACGAACAAATTTCTTGCAACGAGAGGCTGTTTGATACCGGTACTGTAGGATATTCGTTGACGGTGTGACAACCTCACCCCAGCTTGTACCGCTTCATCACTAAGTCCTGGAAGATGTTCTTTAAGTTTTGGAAACATGAAAATCGAATGGAGCCAAGGCGGAATTGTATCGAGGATGATCGATGACAGGGAACCCGAGCTGTCAGATTGTTGAAGATGTCGCAGCGCTCTCCCATTGTCATGCTGAAGAGGGGGCGCTCCGCGTGTGTGGGCGAACTCTTCCGATTCGTATTTTCAGGTTTCTGAGTGTCTATCAGTGCTTTTCAGAGATTGTAACGGTGCCTTTAGGGACGAGTTCCAAATGCTCCATGCCCTGAACATCTCAGATGACTGTGAGCATGACTGGCAGCTGGTGGGAGGTTCTCGTTCTTTTTTGGCGTTAGTGATCCTTTTGTGGAGAAATTCTGTCGTTTTCGGGGTCAAAATGGCTTGCCCAGCTTTCATCACTTGTCACTGATCGTCCTCACGCAAATGAAACTGTCCACAGATGTCCAGTCTTCTGTGTTTCACGTCAAGAATGAGCATTCGAGGCGCACACGACGCGCGTACCGCAGTTCTGCAGTGGTGGCCTGCACACGCTCTCGTCATACGCCACGCTTACCTCTGTGATATCCGACAGTTTTCCCTGACGATGAGTTCATCAGCCCGATTCCAATAAGTCTCGTCGACTGTCGTAACTGGTCGTCCACCCCGAGCTCAGCCACAGGCGTCGAGGTTAGCATAGGGTGTCCATTCCATTTTCATTGAAAAAGGGGTCATTTAAAATAAATTAGAGAAAAACCTGGGACAATGAAGAAAAAAAAACGGGACATAAATATTGTATTGACTAAATTTAATACACATACAAGATTACCTTTACAACGAGCACTCGGATGATCCCAAATCAGTTTTTACAATTATTCTGCTACTCTATCACCGTACTTTTCACTTTTATGTACAGGGTGATTCAAAAAGAATACCACAACTTTAAAAATGTGTATTTAATGAAAGAAACATAATATAACCTTCTGTTATACATCATTACAAAGAGTATTTAAAAAGGTTTTTTTTACTCAAAAATAAGTTCAGAGATGTTCAATATGGCCCCCTCCAGACACTCGAGCAATATCAACCCGATACTCCAACTCGTTCCACACTCTCTGTAGCATATCAGGCGTAACAGTTTGGATAGCTGCTGTTATTTCTCGTTTCAAATCATCAATGGTGGCTGGGAGAGGTGGCCGAAACACCATATGCTTAACATACCCCCATAAGAAAAAATCGCAGGGGGTAAGATCAGGGCTTCTTGGAGGCCAGTGATGAAGTGCTCTGTCACGGGCTGCCTGGTGGCCGATCCATCGCCTCGGGTAGTTGACGTTCAGGTAGTTACGGACAGATAAGTGCCAATGTGGTGGCGCTCCATCCTGCTGAAATATGAATTGTTGTGCTTCTTGTTCGATCTGAGGGAACAGCCAATTCCTGGGCTGCGAACAAATGCTTGCTGGATGCGTGCTACATTTTCATCACTCGTTCTCGGCCGTCCAGAACTTTTCCCTTTGCACAAACACCCATTCTCTGTAAACTGTTTATACCAACGTTTAATACACCACCTATCAGGAGGTTTAACACCATACTTCGTTCGAAATGCACGCTGAACAGCTGTCGTCGATTCACTTTTGCCGTACTCAATAACACAAAAAGCTTTCTGTTGAGCGGTCGCCATCTTAGCATCAACTGACGCTGACGCCTAGTCAACAGCGTCTCAAGCGAACAAATGTACAACTAAATGAAACTTTATAGCTCCCTTAATTCGCCGACAGATAGTGCTTAGCTCTGCCTTTTGTCGTTGCAGAGTTTTAAATTTCTAAAGTTGTGGTATTCTTTTTGAATCACCCTGTACTTTATCAAGAAGTGCATTTTCGTTTGAAATTGTACCACAAAAGTCAGTACACGATACACAATTAAAGTGTTTTGACAATGAGCAGGGCCCTCACTGTTTCAACTTTCATTCTGTTTTTTTCATCTGACCACAAAGAGTTCACAAACGAAAACACACGTTCCACAGCAGCATTTAACCCAGGAATTGCCACACAAAACTCCACCAAATGAATCATGTTTTTCATGTTAATGTTTTTACTTTTGAAGTAAGCAAATATTTTACACCACGTTACACTAACACTTTCTCTGTCTCCTTCTTCACTTTTTATGAAGCCCTGTGCACATGAAAATTCATCGAACAGTTGGTCTTCATCAACAGGAAAATTTGGTACAATACTTTTAACAAAAACACAACAGTCCTGAATATCCTTCCACTGTAGCTGCTCCTTTTCAGTATTAAACCAGTCACATGCTTTAAAAGGTGTGAGAAATCGTTAACACCATTCTTTAATATACTCAATGCAAGAGTCGTAGAAGTTGTCAGCATAAATATGAAATTATTCTATAGTAATTTCACCCTCTTGTTCCAGCTTTCTTAGAGTCTCATATACAAAGGATGTGAGAAATGTTTCATATTTTCTACATTGTAATTTGCCTAATAATTTGTTTATTTCTTGAGAAACTTCCATTATTGTGTTTTCTTGTTTCTCAATACATTTAATTGTTGTAGAGAAAAGTTTTAGCTGACTAACAATAAAATGTAGAAGAACAATAGACACAGGGTTATCAAAGAATTGTTTAAGGATAACAGGACACTTATCAAGGGAAATGAAATATGATTTCAAAGCAGGAAACACCTCTACAATTCTTTCCAATGCTGGTAGCAGAGATAGACACCTTGTCTTGCTGTGCCCAAGTACAGTTTTATATTCATTTTCAGTAAACTTACAGAATGACTTGAGAGATTCAACCCTTATTGTATATATGTGGAAATGCTGGTAGATTTTGTTTACAATTAATTGGCAGTCGATGGGTAGGCAATATGAGCCAGTTTGTAAGGAATTGTGCAAGACATGTGCTGGACGGCCAACACCTACTATAGTATTCACTGTGTTGTGTTGCAGTTTATAGAACAAATTGTATTTTCCCTTCCTCTGCTTACCACCAAAATTGGTGTTAGTGTTGTCTGCAGAAACTGCAATCACCTTTCCCTCAAGATCATATTTCTTTAAAACCTTCAGCACATGATTCTGAAGTAAATCTGTTCTCCAGCTAAATTAACCAATTCGAGCACTTTCACCGTGATGCCATTTTCAGGGTGAAAATACCTGATAAGGAGAGGAACCAACTTCAAATCCAGATGATTCGACGTATCATTCATTACAGAAATGAATCGAGCACTTTTCAGTTCATTTAAAACCAGCTGAGCTCCATACGGTGCAATAACATTTGAAATGATTGCATTACATTTTGTGTGTCCACATGTGAATTTAGGATTGAAAACTTTTTTAGCAGTTGCTGTAGTACAGTTCATTGACTTAAAGCTATGGTAATGCATTGCACTGTGGTATGCAAACGTAGCTTCTTGTGCTGCCAACTGCCTATCCATTTCTGTTACTGATTTTGAGTTTACATAGTAGTCACTCACGCATTTATTTGCTCTTTTCGTTTGATCACTCATGCGATGTTTCTTTGTCTTAATGTGATTCACAATATCAGACCTTCCACCATGACCAATAGCAAATTTTGATCTGCACAACGTACATTATACAGTTTCTCCACTACCAGTGATAAAAGGAAACTCGCTTTTTATATTGCCGTTAAAATTACACTTTCGTTTTGGCATAATGAAACAGTGATTGCATAGTGCAAAACATTAACAGTGTGGTGACGAAAGCCAGAGAGCAAGTATCAGTGGTGTAGAGTATCTCTGGACCGAAAGGACAGATTCTGAGGATCGATTTAGAAGAGAAGAATCTTCGTTGTTATTCGTAACCTTAGTGCGTGTAAAATTACTTGCGATTTTTGACACTTCGGTACATGTTTGGGGTATAGTGAAAGTCATCACACGGTCCCTAGCGTAAATAATTGCGCAGTTGATAGCAAGTCAAACAACCAGTAGCGTAAAATACTCTAACCAAGCGGAATCATAAAAAAACGGGATATTTGAGCGTCCCCCAAAAAACTTTCGGGACAGCGGGACATTCTGGTAAAAAAACGGGACAGTCCCGGGAAAAACGGGACGAATGGACACCCTAGGTTAGCACCACCGCTAATCATTACGAGGACGCACAGCCCAATGCCGTACATAACGGATGACGCTAGAATCATGACAGGTTCACGGCTGTCATTCCTCTATGACTTTAGATTCGAGGCACGTCTTCTACGGTCGGAAACTGGTTCACAGCACGCCGTTTCTCATGAACCGATAGAGTCACGTGACACGCCGCCATGTTACACGCTACAATCCGGAGCCCTCTAGCGGCAGAGGGCTGCAACTTGAGTAAGTCACATGTAATACCTCACCCGACATTGAGAACAGATAAAAATTTTGGAGGCATTAGTGTTCAGCATACCTATGTATATCCTTGTTATTTTGTTGTCCAAATAGAAAAACTCAGTCACTGCTTCAGTGTGTCATTTCATTACCCATCCCCTCATCACTACCGGATGTATTTCGAATACATTCTGTTAGCATTTTTTCACTTTTTTGATGGGTCTAACGTCCCGTCGACATCGAGGCCATTAGAGACGGAGCACAAGCTCGGACTGTGTCAAGGATGGGAAAGGAAATCGGCCGCGCCCTCCCACAGGAACCATCCCGGCATTGACCTGGAGCGATTTAGCGAAATCACAGAAACTCTAAACCTGGATGGCCGGACGCGGGACTTTACCGTCCTCCTCCCAAAAGCGAGTTCAACGTTCTAACCACTGCGCCACCTCGCTCGGTGTCGATTTTAGTTTTATAATCTCTTTTCAACACAGTGTAATTTACTCCAACTCCTTTACCGTGTCTTACGGAAATGCAACGCCATCGACAACCCTCGAAATTTTAATTTATGCCCCGGCCTAGTAATAACAAACAAGGTAGGAGTTAAGACGCAAAGGAATTACAGAGATTGGCTGCGAGCGAGCATTGTTTGAAATCAGTGGGGAAAGTTGAAAATTTATTGCGGTCCGGGATTTGAACCCCATTCTCCCGCTAACTAGAAAAATGCTCTGACCTCTTTTTCCCTATACCTAGGGCGTAAAGGAAGGGGGCAGAGTGGGCAGGCAGCGCAACCCGAGACCTGGCTACGGTATTCCGTCACACCTTGAAGAGAAGGGAGTGGAGTATGTGGAAAACCAAAAACAACGACAGATACTCTATTGTAACAAATAAGCCCTCAGTCACAAATATTAAGTCAAAATTGACCTGGTTTCGACACTACTATGAGCGTCGTCTTCAGAATTAGACTAACTGTACTAAAACATTAGGTATATAGTACATTAGTCTTGTTGCAACCCTTGTTCACGGTACGAGCACCCCTTAGCGGCTCGCCATCTCACAAGTGTTCATGATGTCGCCTTTTCGGCTCAGATCTTTTTTAATATGTAACTTGTAAGTACTGCATCTTTTCGAGTCAGTACAAACTTTAATTTCATTAATGTACTATATACCTAATGTCTTAGTACAGTTAGTCTAATTCTGAAGACGACGCTCATAGTAGCGTCGAAACCAGGTCAATTTTGACTTAATATTTGTGACCGAGGGCTTATTTGTTACAATATAATTCTGACACGGTCACTGAACCTTAGCAGCTATGTTCACAGATACTCTAGTTTACAGTCATTGAGCAACAATTTTGTTACTTTTTCACTTTATTTTATTTCAAATGTTCAAATGTGTATGAAATCTTATCGGACTTAACTGCTAACGTCATCAGTCCCTTAGCTTACACACTACTTAACCCAAATTATCCTAAGGACGAACACACACACCCATGCCCGAGGGAGGACTCGAACCTCCGCCGGGACCAGCCGCACAGTCCATGACTGCAGCGCCCTAGACCGCTCGGCTAATCCCGTGCGGCTTATTTTATTTATTTATTTTTATGTATACATGAGGACTTCTAGTCAGGTGAATATAGGGCTATGAATACATAATCAAATAGGGATGATGCAGGAGTAGCTTTAATAATGAACAAAAAATAGGAACGCGGATAAGCTATTACGAACAGCATAGTGAACGCATTAGTGTGGCCAAGATGACACGGAGCCCACACCCACGACAGTAGTACAAGTTTATATGCCAACTAGCTCCGCAAGTGGAGAGCAATGTATGATGAGATAAAAGAAATTATTCAGATATTCGGTAGCTCAGATGATAGAGCACTTGCCCGCGAAAGGCTAAGGTCCCGAGTTCGAATCTCGGTCGGGCACACAGTTTTAATCTGCCAGGAAGTTTCATATCAGCGCACACTCCGCTGCAGAGTGAAAATCTCATTCTGGAAACATCCCCCAGGCTGCGGCTAAGCCATGTCTCCGCTATATCCTTTCTTTCAGGAGTGCTAGTTCTGCATGGTTCGCAGGAGAGCTTCTGTAAAGTTTGGAAGGTAGGAGACGAGATACTGGCAGAAGTAAAGCTGTGAGTACCGGGCGTGAGTCGTGCTTCGGTAGCTCAGATGGTAGAGCACTTGCCCGCTAAAGGCAAAGGTCCCGAGTTCGAGTCTCGGTCGGGCACACAGTTTTAATCTGCCAGGAAGTTTCATTATTCAGATAGTTAAGTGAGACGAAAATTTTATAGTCATGGGGGACTGTAATTTGACAGTAGGGAAAGGAAGGGAAGGAAAAGTAGTAGGTGGATATGGACTGGGTGAAAGGAATGAGAAGGAAGCCCCTTGGTAGAATTCTGCACGGAGCATAATTTAATTATCGCTAACACTCAGAGAAACGGTTCAGTTTTTCTATTTGGGCAACAAAATAACTGTTAAGGGCAGAAGTACAGAGGATATACATGGATGTGCAGAAAGGTAATGCCTCCGTAATTTTTATTCTGTTCTCAGTGTCAGGTAAGGTATTACATGTGACGTCGCGCTTCCCGCTCCAGTGACTCGAGTCGCAGGCATCTCTGCCGCTAGAGGGCTCCGGATTGTAGCGCGTAACATGGCCGTGTCTAACGTAACTACGTCGGTTCGCGAGAAACGGCGCGCTCTGAACGAATTTCTAATCGCAGAAAACGTGCCTCCAATCTAAAGCCATAGAGCAATGACAGCTGTGTGTGGTAACGATTGAAGCGACGTTCGTCATGTGAGGCATTGGCTTGTCCGTGCTCATAATGAAAGAAGGTTGTATACGTGGAAGAGACCTGAAGACACCAGAAGGTTTCAGATAGGTTATACGAGGCGTGTTTTTTAAGTAAGTACCGTTATGAAATTAAGAAAAGACGTGCTAAGGTATCTCAATAATTTTATTTTTACATGAAAGCCTGTACCTTTATCTACTTTTCTACATAATTTCCGTCAATATTGAGGCACTTGTCATAACGTTGTACCAGTTTTTGAATACCCTCCTCATAAAAGTCTGCCACTTGACTTGTTAACCACTGCACCACCACTGTTTTGACTTCGTCATCGTCTTGAAGACGCTGACCGCCCAGGTGTTTCTTCAAGTGCAGGAACAGATGGTAGTCACTGGGCGCAATATCGGGGCTGTACGGAGGATGATCTAGAGTTTCCCATCGAAAAGATGTGATGAGATCTTTGGTCTGATTCGCCACATGCGGACGGGCATTGTCTTGCAGCAAAACGATGTCCTTGCTCAACTTCCATGGACTGTTGCTTTGATTCTGGTGTGACGTAGGCCACCCATGTTTCATCACCCGTAACAGTTTGGCTTATGAAATCATCACCATGGTTGTGGTACCGCTCAGGGAAAGTCAATGCGCTGTCTAAACGTTTGGTTTTGTTCACATCCGCCAACATTTTCGGTACCCAACGAGCGCACAATTTTCGGTAATTCAAGTGCTCGGTCACAATGCCGTACAAAACACTACTAGAAACATTAGGAAAGTCATTCCACAATGAGGAAATCGTAAGGCGTCTGTTTTCTCTCACCTTATTGTCCACTTCCGGCACCAAACTTTCATTAACGACCGAAGGACGCCCACTCCATTGTTCGTAATGCACATCTGTGTGGCCATCTTTCAATGCTGTCACCCATTTTCTTACCGTTCGATCACTCATAACGTTTTCTCCGTAAACTGCACAGATCTCATGATGAATATCGATCGCTTTTAGGCATTTAGCACTAAGAAATCTTATAACAGCCTGTACTTCACTGTCGGCGGGACTCACGATTATCGGAGGCATCTTAAACACTCAGTACGAGGCACAGAACCCACAGAAATGCCAACTTTGGAGGCGATCTGTTCAACAGTCATTCGGCGATCCCCCAAAACAATTCTCTCCACTTTCTCGATCATGTCGTCAGACCGGCTTGTGCGAGCCTGAGGTTGTTTCGGTTTGTTGTCACACGATGTTCTGCCTTCATTAAACTGTCGCACCCACGAACGTACTTTCGACACATCCATAACTCCATCACCACATGTCTCCTTCAACTGTCGATGAATTTCAATTGGTTTCACACCACGCAAATTCAGAAAACGAATGATTGCACGCTGTTCAAGTAAGGAAAACGTCACCATTTTAAGTATTTAAAACAGTTCTCATTCTCGCCGCTGGCGGTAAAATTCCATCTGCCATACGGTGCTGCCATCTCTGGGACGTATTGACAATGAACGCGGCCTCATTTTAAAACAATGCGCATGTTTCTATCTCTTTCCAGTCCGGAGAAAGAAATCGGAGGCCTTAGAACTTGAATGCACCTCGTACACAACGTAAACGGGGAAGAATCAGACTGTCAGTGCGTAGATTAAGGTACAGGTTCTCATGTAAAAATAAAATTATTGAGATATCTTAGCACTTCTTCTTTTTTATTTCAAAACGGTGCTTACTTAAGAAACACGCCTCGTATAATGGTAAGACAGAGATTTAGGAGCCATTGCGCATAACGCTGTATCATATCCACAACAAGGTGAGTCAGCAAGAGAAGTGAACCGGACACAACATTACCAATTACTATGGCAGGATAGGGCCCTAGGGCACGACGTATGAGGAATAGTACCACAGTGAAGGAGGAAACCAACGCGTTCTGTAACTGTGGCTGCGTAGTACAGAGTGTATTACACCACAGTCGCTGTAACAAAGTATGATTGGAAGGTCTTTAGCATGGAAACCATGCATTTTTGGACGTAAGTTCATTAGACTTTTTTGTTCCGTGTTCTCTCATCGATCAATCCCTGGAGTTTGTACACCACGGAAAAAATCATTCTGTATAAAGTCCTCTTCATTGTCATCGAGAGCGTTACTTATGCCGCACTTCTTGACACATGTAACAGTAATGCCTTCTCTCGTTCTAGATTAGAACCAATTAGGTTCCTCTCGGAGTATGCTGATACAATAGCTCTACACTTAAGAATCATGTACAGCCGTTCGCTCGACTAAAGATCCGTACACAAAGACTGGAAGATGCACAGGTAACACCAATATTCAAGAAAGGTAGTAGGAGTAATCCACTAAATTTCAGGCCCATTTCGTTAACGTCGAAATGCAGCAGAATTTTGGAACATGTATTGTGTTCGAACATTATGAATTACCTCCAAGAAAACGGTCTACAGACACACAGTCAACATGGGTTTAGAAAACATCGTTCCTGTGAAACAAAGCTATCTCTTTATTCACATGAAGTGTTGAGTGCTATTGACAAGCGATTTCCGATCGATTCCGTATTTCTGGATTTCCGGAAGGCTTTCGACACTGTACCACACAATCGGCTTGAAGTGAAATTGCGCCCTTACGGAATATCGTCTCAATTATGTGACTGGATTTGTGACTTCCTGTCAGAGAAGTCACAGTTCGTAGTAATTGACGGAAAGTCATCGAGTAAAACACAAGTGATTTCTGGCATTCCCCAAGGTAGTGTTATAGGCCCTTTGCCGTTCCTTATCTGTGTAAACGATTTTGGAGACAATCTGAGCAGCCGTCTTCGGTTGTTTGCAGATGACGCTGTCGTTTATCGACTAATAAAGTCATCAGAAGACCAAAACAAATTGCAAAACGATTTAGAAAAGGTGTCTGAATGGTGCGAAAAGTGGCTGTTGACCCTAAATAACGAAAAGTGTGAGGTCATCCATATGAGTGTTAAAAGGAACTCGTTAAACTTCAGTTACACGATAAATTAGTCTAATCTAAAAGCCGTAAATTCAACTAAAACCTAGGTATTACAATAACGAACAACTTAAATTGGAAGGAACACATAGAAAATGTTGTGGGAAAGGCTAACCGAAGGCTGCGCTTTATTGGCAGGACACTTAGAAAGTGTAACAGACCTACTAAGGAGACTGCCTACACTACGCTTGTCCGTCCTCTTTTAGAATACTGGTGCGCGGTGTGGGATCCTTACCAGATAGGAGTGACGGTGTACATTGAAAAAGTCCAAAGATGGGCAGCACGTTTTCTATTATCGCGTAATATGGGAGAGAGTGTGACAGAAATGTTACAGGATTTAGGCTGGATATCATTAAAAGAAAGGCGTATTTCGTTGCAACGCAATCTTCTCACGAAATTCCAATCACCAACTTTCTCCTCCGAATACGAAAATATTCTGCTGACACGGATCTACATAGGGAGGAACGATCACCAAGGTAAAACAAGGGAAATCAGAGCTCGTACGGAAAGATATAGGTGTTCGTTCTTTCCGCGCGCTATACGAGATTGGAATAATAGAGAGTTGTGCAGGTGGTTCGATGAACCTTCTCCAGGCACTTAAATGTGATTTGCAGAGTATCCATGTAGATGTAGATAGACTGTTTTATTCGCAGACACACTTATTTGATTGTACATCGTTTTAAAGCTCCCTTCGGCGTGAATTCATGTTGGGTTTCGTCCAACATCCATTTGTTCCATTCGTCTCTCATATACACTTTAAACGATTTATTTGTCGAGACATCAAGAGGTTGCGATTGTGAAGTAAGTCCTCCCGGAATTCTGGCAAACTCCGTATTTACCTGTCCCAGTTCCTCTTTCACAGAATTTTTCAAATGACGGCTAAACAGTTACAATGACTGAGGGATCCACAGCGGCTCGGGCGACATCGCCATCATCCAGATGGTGCGAACTCTGATGATGGCCCGTAATTAAAAGGCCGAAACCCGTCAGAAGTTAACATCGGCTGCGATCAAGACTGCTTTTAAATAATTTTGCTGCTAAACTGGTCTAGCACAAGAAGAGAACTCTTCTTCACTAAAGCACCTCCCTCGCACTGGGTTAATCCATAATTTCATACCAGCCTCGTCCATCCCGCCCTTGGCATGTACATGAACAACAACACAGAAGGTTTTGGCATTGTTCTGCACTCGAAAATGACCGTCGGAGTAATTTTAGTACCGTTAGCACAACAAGGAAGGCCAACAGTGAAGCGCATTTTTTCATGTCCAGTTTTAGTACCTTTCCTGGCAACAGTTCCGTTACTCGGCAAATCAACTGTCAGAGGAGTTTCGTCCAAATTCGCTATTTGGCTTCGCTCCACAGTGGTTTCTTTTCGATGTCGAATGATAAAGCGAATATTTTCTCTTCAAACTGCTGCGGCATTTTCTGACACTTCATAAACTCCACCTTTAAGGTTCTTAAGCTTCATTGCAGCACTAGCGTACGACCGTGTATTTGAATAATTTTTGTATTAATTCCAATGCCATTTTGACGGTGTCCATGAATCCATTTCAACACATCGCCTAGTTTCGGCGAATTTGTATTCGTTCTCTATATACATATTTAGTCTTCCTCATTTTTTCAATTCTCATTTAGTAGCCTGGCAAACTTGAAAGGTTTCTTTTCTGTTGGTGGAAAGCCGAAATGCCGCTCAGCTGTTCTGTTTTCACGTAGTTTTGCACACGCTGTTACTTTCAATTTGTAGCCCGCATCGTACAGTACTGCCCATTAAAATTGCTACACCAAGAAGAAATGCAGATCATAAATGGGTATTCACTCGACAAATATATTATACTAGAACTGACATGTGATTACATTTTCACGCAATTTGGGTGCACAGATCCTGAGAAATCAGTACCCAGAAAAACCACCTCTGGCCGTAATAACGGCCTTGATGCGCCTGGGCATTGAATCAAACAGAGCTTGGATGACGTGTACAGGTACAGCTGCCCATGCAGCTTCAACACGATACAGCAGTTCTTCAAGAGTAGTGACTGGCGTATTGTGACGAGCCAGTTCCTCGGTCACCATTGACCAGACGTTTTCAGTTGCTGAGAGATCTGGAATATGTGCTGGCCAGGGCAGCAGTCGAACATTTTCTGTATCCAGAAAGGCCCGTACAGAACCTGCAACATGCGGTCGTGCATTATCTTGCTGAAATGTAGGGTTTCACAGGGATCGAATGAAGGGTAGAGCCACGGGTCGTAACACTTCTGAAATGTAACGTCCACTGTTCAAAGTGCCGTCAGTGCGAACAAGAGGTGACAGAGACGTGTAACCAATGGCACCCCATACCATCACGCGGGTGATACGCCAGTATGGCGATGACGAATACACGAATATTCTGCTAACAGTCATTGGATCTCGACCAACGCGAGCAGCTATGTCGCGGTACGATAAACCGCAATCGCGATAGGCTACAATCCGCTCAAAGTCGGAAACGTGACGGTACGCATTTCTTCCCCTTACGCGAGGCATCACAACAATGTTTCACCAGGCAACGCTGGTCAACTTCTGTTTGTGTATGAGAAATCGGTTGGAAACTTTCCTCATGTCAGCATGTTGTAGGTGTCGCCAGCGGCGCCAACCTTTTGTGAATGCTCTGAAAAGCTAATCATTTGCATATCACAGCATCTTCTTACTGTCGGTTAAATTTCTCGTCTGTAGCACGTCATCTTCGTGGTGTAGCAATTTTAATGGCCAGTAGTGTATAATTCTTTACATTGTAGTCCAACGAACTTCATATTTCTAGGAAAGTAATAAAATTTCTTAATTCACTCCTTGTGAGTCCGTTATTATTATTACAACATCTAAATTCGTGAGATGGGTAAAACTTTTTAAAAATTTATGAGACACAAGAAGACACGTTCTGTATAAACTTACATAATATGGCTGAAGTATTCTTACCTTTATATTATATCTCCATTTATTAAAATATAATAAATATATTGTTCATCTTTTTTACTAAAAAGTTCATAGATGGCACCAAATGTCAGTCAGATGCATGGTTGGTGCAATTCGGCTATTCCGCTATAGATACAGAGGGTACTAACCTCATTATCCCTTAAAACCAATTTTCCTTGTAAATGCAAAGCAACCCCGATCAACAGAGACATACATGCATTGAACACAACATTAGTGGTATGTAATATACAAACCATATGAGTTAAGCCAGCCAGCCGGTGTGGCCGAGCGGTTCTAGGCGCCTCAGTCTGGAACCGCGCGACCGCTACGGTCGCAGGTTCGAATTCCGCCTGAAGCATGGCTGTGTGTGATGTCCTTAGGTTAGTTAGGTTTAAGTACACTCCTGGAAATTGAAATAAGAACACCGTGAATTCATTGTCCCAGGAAGGGGAAACTTTATTGACACATTCCTGGGGTCAGATACATCACATGATCACACTGACAGAACCACAGGCACATAGACACAGGCAACAGAGCATGCACGATGTCGGCACTAGTACAGTGTATATCCACCTTTCGCAGCAATGCAGGCTGCTATTCTCCCATGGAGACGATCGTAGAGATGCTGGATGTAGTCCTGTGGAACGGCTTGCCATGCCATTTCCACCTGGCGCCTCAGTTGGACCAGCGTTCGTGCTGGACGTGCAGACCGCGTGAGACGACGCTTCATCCAGTCCCAAACATGCTCAATGGGGGACAGATCCGGAGATCTTGCTGGCCAGGGTAGTTGACTTACACCTTCTAGAGCACGTTGGGTGGCACGGGATACATGCGGACGTGCATTGTCCTGTTGGAACAGCAAGTTCCCTTGCCGGTCTAGGAATGGTAGAACGATGGGTTCGATGACGGTTTGGATGTACCGTGCACTATTCAGTGTCCCCTCGACGATCACCAGTGGTGTACGGCCAGTGTAGGAGATCGCTCCCCACACCATGATGCCGGGTGTTGGCCCTGTGTGCCTCGGTCGTATGCAGTCCTGATTGTGGCGCTCACCTGCACGGCGCCAAACACGCATACGACCATCATTGGCACCAAAGCAGAAGCGACTCTCACCGCTGAAGACGACACGTCTCCATTCGTCCCTCCATTCACGCCTGTCGCGACACCACTGGAGGCGGGCTGCACGATGTTGGGGCGTGAGCGGAAGACGGCCTAACGGTGTGCGGGACCGTAGCCCAGCTTCATGGAGACGGTTGCGAATGGTCCTCGCCGATACCCCAGGAGCAACAGTGTCCCTAATTTGCTGGGAAGTGGCGGTGCGGTCCCCTACGGCACTGTGTGCATCCGTGCGTCGCTGCGGTCCGGTCCCAGGTCGACGGGCACGTGCACCTTCCGCCGACCACTGGCGACAACACCGATGTACTGTGGAGACCTCACGCCCCACGTGTTCAGCAATTCGGCGGTACGTCCACCCGGCCTCCCGCATGCCCACTATACGCCCTCGCTCAAAGTCAGTCAACTGCACATACGGTTCACGTCCACGCTGTCGCGGCATGCTACCAGTGTTAAAGACTGCGATGGAGCTCCGTATGCCACGGCAAACTGGCTGACACTGACGGCGGCGGTGCACAAATGCTGCGCAGCTAGCGCCATTCGACGGCCAACACCGCGGTTCCTGGTGTGTCCACTGTGCCGTGCGTGTGATCATTGGTTGTACAGCCCTCTCGCAGTGTCCGGAGCAAGTATGGTGGGTCTGACACACCGGTGTCAATGTGTTCTTTTTTCCATTTCCAGGAGTGTAGTTCTAAGTCTAGGGGACTGATGACCTCAGTCCCATAATGGTCAGAGCCATTTGAAGTTAAGCCATTACTTGTAACTTTTTTATGACATCATCTGACTACGTACTTCTTGTATTCTTAACATTGAGAATGACTAGCTTATAGCCGAAATCTAGATCTGCATAATAAAATTTAAAAAGGACGACTCATTGCTGCAATCTATACTTTACAAGACACAGCATACGTGTAAGGTCGAAGTGACAACTTTTACATCAGTATGAGTACTAACCGTCGTTACGTTAATTGTAATTTTGTGCGTGGTTATCGGGTAATTGTCGCGTTAGTGGAAGGCCTCAGTGGAGAGCGACCTTTGTTGAATGCTAATGGGGCGACGTAAATAAAAGGGTGTGTAACAAGACGCGCACGACTTCACATAATGAAAAGTGTTCCTTTCGAGACGATAAATATCTTTTCGACGGCTTTATTGTCGTGGTCGGCTGCAAAAAGAGACGAGATGGAGCATGGCGTAAAAAGATTAGGGCTGCGAGGCGGGACTGGTTGTTTGGAGGTCGGCCGGTCGCCCCCCCGTGTGTGTGTGTGTGTGTGTGTGTGTGTGTGTGTGTGTGTGTGCGCGCGGGCCGTGAAACACGTTCTGGCTGCAGCGGCACATCGCAACTGCACCCGGTGGCCTTCCTCAAGAGCACAACACGTCACAGCAGTAGCTCGAACCAGACCCAACTTTGTCCGCCTGCTGAGAGCCAGGAAGGACGCCGTGAACACACACTCAGTGGTTCACACCTGTAAGTCTTTCGATCGCCCCGTACTAAAGTACGCTGCACCAGTACGGATGGCAAACAGGACATCAGCGGAGAAGATAATGGCAACAAAAGAAAAAAATATTACAAATTGAGGGAAAGATGAATGCCAGGACCAGAAACGTATTACTTTACCAAAACGTAAAAGTACTCCGTCTTCAGGCCACGAGTGGCCTACCGGGACCATCCGACCGCCGTGTCATCCTCAGGGGAGGATGCAGATTGTACTGTCTGCCATCGGGTGCCCCTAAATGGCAGGCAGCACCGCATAACAGCCACACTATGAGGGAAACAAACCAACAGCCAAACAGGAGAAGACATCAGGTAAACACGCCGAAGATTCCAGTCGATTAATAGGAACCTTTCCTTGCAGAGGTCGCCGCGACATATCCGGCCACGGATGCCTACGCCGGGTTTCTATTGGCTCCAGCTCACTATATAGGCCCGGCTGGTCGAAGGCAGTCCACTGCTAATGGCAACTGCTATGGCAGAGTCTCCGAGAAGATATCACCGAAGCTGTTGTATTGCACTGTCGATCAAAGTACCATCCGGCCGAGAGGAACCACATCTCCAGCTAGATCGACGGACGTCTACATCTATTGTACAACCAGCTATTGTATTGTAGAAGAAGTTACGTTCAATAAAGTGTTGGACAATACAACACGGATAGGAGGGGCGTGGGGTCAGCACATCGCTCTCCCGGTCGTTAGGATGGTATTCTTTACCGAAGCCGCTACTATTCAGTCGAGTAGCTCCTCAATTGGCATCACGAGGCTGAGTGCACCCCGAAAAATGGCAACAGCTCATGGCGGCCTGGATGGTTACCCATCCAAGTGCCGACCACGCCCGACAGCGCTTAACTTCGGTGATCTCACGGGAACCGGTGTAGCCACTGCGGCAAGGCCGTTGCCAAAAACGTAAAAGTACGACCGTTAAAGAAAAGATGGCTTGAACTAACCGCCGAAATTGACTCCAGCCAATTACAGAACAAAACAGCGACACCAGAACTCCTACAGAGACAATACACAGTTCTCATGTACCCAAAAACGAAATATCCCTATCCGACAACAATCATTAAAACTTGCACAAAGGCAACCGATACAAAAACAACAAATTTTACCATCACAGATATATAAGACATGCCAGCCGCTGTGGCTGAGTGGTTCTAGGCGCTTCAGTCGGGAACCGCGCTGCTGCTACGGTCGCAGGTTCGAACCCTGCGTCGGGCATGGATGTGTTTGTTGTCCTTAGGTTAGTTAGGTTTAAGTAGTTCTAAGTCTAGGAGACTGATGACCTCAGATGGTAAGTCTCATAGTGCTTAAAATGGTTCAAATGGCTCTGAGCACTATGGGACTCAACTGCTGAGGTTATAAGTCCCCTAGAACTTAGAACTCCTTAAACCTAACTAACCTAAGGACATCACACACATCCATGCCCGAGGCAGGATTCGAACCTGCGACCGAAGCAGTCGCGCGGCTCCAGACTGTAGCGCCTAGAACCGCTCGGCCACTCCGGCCGGCTCATAGTGCTTACAGCCGTTTGAACCATATATAAGGCGTCAAGCTAAAACACCTTCTAGAAGACGAACCTGAAGAGTAACACGACATTTAAAAATATGGGGACAGAGCAGAACAAGTAACCCCACGCTGAACAACCGTAGAAGATATAAGCAATAGAAGACTCAAGACATCCTTGCTGAGGCTTTACGGAGCTTTCCCTCAGCACTGGGGCAGATGGCAGGATCTTTACCACCCTACCGCCCGAAAGAAAGCAGTTAC
Source organism: Schistocerca piceifrons (assembly GCF_021461385.2). Classification (NCBI taxonomy): domain Eukaryota; kingdom Metazoa; phylum Arthropoda; class Insecta; order Orthoptera; family Acrididae; genus Schistocerca; species Schistocerca piceifrons. Next base: position 50,399,352 of record NC_060147.1, on the reverse strand, counting down.
GTAGGAGCAGATAGTCGAAAGAGTAATAGAAAAATCCTACCCCTATTCAAAATAAAAAAGTGCCAAAACAGCATAATTAAGTCAATATAAGGCGCCAAAGAGCAGATGTCCGCCTCCCCCATTCTGGGAGAGGAATGAAAGAAAAAAAATTTCCAGAGCAGCGGCGGCAGATCGCGGGACTTTATGCTAGCGAGGGCTAGCAGGATTGTTTCGGTTCGGATGGGCGTTTCTGCGGCCTGGCATCGACACTTTTGCACATTGATGGGGAAAAAAATCGCAACACAAAAAAATTAATGTAGAGTAATGAAATTTCGGCAATACATTTGTCTACGTAACATAATTAAGCGATTAATGTTGCAAGATCACTGGCTAATATAAACGCGACAAACATCTGTGATGCTCCTCAGACTATTGCAGTTGACAATAATCCTGTGCACAAAACAGATTCCTTTAAATACCTAGGAGAGTGGATTACATACAATGCAAAAGAAAAGACAGCTATAGAAACTAGAGTGCACAAAATGGAAAGAGTGTTTCATATTACCAAAAACGTTTATAACAAAAAGTCCTTGTCCTGGAACAGGAAATTAAGACACTACCAAACACTGGCCAGACCTGAAGCTCTGTATGTGGCAGAAACACTTAAACTAACAAGAAATGTAGATGAGAAACTACAGAAGGTCGAACGAAGAATTTTAAGGAAAATACTGGGAGCTAAAAGAAACGGTAATGTTGAACACAGGTTAAGACCAAACAGAGAGCTATACTTGAAAAGTGAAAAACTGACTGATGTAATGGGGAAGGGAAGACTACAGTATTTTGGATGGATCTGAGCACTATGCGACTTAACTTCGGAGGTCATCAGTCGCCTAGAACGTAGAAATAATTAAACCTAACTAACCTAAGGACATCACACACAGCCATGCCCGAGGCAGGATTCGAACCTGCGACCGGAGCGGTCGCTCGGCTCAAGACTGTAGCGCCTAGAACAGCACGGGCACTTCGGCCGGCTTACAGTATTTTGGACACATATTCAGAATGGATAACAACAGACTAACCAAGTGGATATTCACATTACTCAACAGCTATAAATCCAAGCCTGCATGTGTCATAGAGACTGAAAAGGATATGGAAAGCGCTGGAATTACAATAGACACAATAGAAAATAGAACACATTTCAGAAAGGCAGTTCAAAAGGCAACTATACGAAAAGGGAACAATGCTCTAAAAGGATGAAGGAAATTTGGAAACTAAGGTAACCTAATACAATGAAGACTAGCCAAAGTTGATTTTCGTACCCTCCAAATGGGTTATTCGAAAGAAGAAGAAGAATAAGCGCAAGATAAGCCACTGCAAATGTGAAATGCTGGTACATTAATAACATGTGAAACCGCCAGAATGTTGAATGCAAGCATCCAAATGAGTATATATTATGTTGTACAGGTGCCGGATGGCAGGCTGTGGGATGCAGTTCCAGGGCTGCTGCACTTGGTCTGTCAACACAGGGATGATTAACGCGGTTAGTGGATAATGCTGGAGATGTCCGATGCTGTGCTGTATGTGCTCAATTGGAGACACATCTGGTGATCGAGCAGTCCAAGCCAACATGTCGTTAGTCTGCAGACCATGTTGGGCTATAACAGTGGAATATGGGCAAGCCTTATCCTCTTGGAAATCAACGAGCGTTATCCTCCTGGAAACAACCAAGCGTTATCCTCTTGGAAACCACACTCTCGAGTGCTGCATAACAGGTAAAATCACCAGAGGTATAAATTTGCAGTCAGGGTGCATGGGATAACCACGAGAGTGCTCCTGCTGTCATACAAAATCGCACCCTGACTGTAACTCCTGGTGTAGGTCCAGTGCGTCTAGAATGCAGACATGTTTGTTGCGGGCCCTCAACCGGTTTCCTCCTAACCAACACTCGACCATCACTGGCACCAAAGCAGAACCAGCTTTTACCAGAAAACACAACAGACCTCCAACCTGCCCTCCAATGAGCTTCTCATTGCTGAAGTCACAAATGTTGGTGGTTTGGGGTCAATTGAATGCACACTACGGGGCATCTGGCTCGGAGCTGCCCTTGAAGTAACCGACTTGTAACAGTTCTTTGTGTCACTATGGTGGCAACTGCTGCTCAGATTTCAGCTGCAGCTGCACTAAGATGCGCCAAACCCATACAGCGAACACGGTGATCTTCCCTCTCGGTAGTGCCACATGGCCATCCGGAGCCCGGTCTTCTTGCTACCTTACATTCTCGTGACCATCACTGCCAGCAGTCTTGAACAGTGGCTACATTCTTGCCAAGTCTTTTTGCAATATCGCACAAGGAACATCCAACTTCTCCTACCCCTGTTACATGACCTAGTTCAAACTCAGTGAGGCATTGATGATGGCTTCTTTGTTGCCTTAAAGGCGTTCTTGACTGTCATGAACTCAAAATATCAATATCAAAGGTAACCTATGCTCACGACCGTTATAGGAAACTTGATTTTCATCCCCATAGTGGCGCTGCTATCGCTACTCTTATTCGCCTGCCGCGAAATTTGAGTAGACACGTGCCTACAAGCTTCCGTTTATGTCGCTCAGTGTTCTGATCATTTTTCCGTTAGTGTATTTCGTATTGTGTGGGCGCTGTTGCAGACACTATGAACCCAAGATGTTTACATGTGAACCGTGTGGGAACAGTTTGTGTTGGGAAATGATTCTTGGAATCCTAGATTCATGGATTCGTTGGATCAAATATGTTTTCTTTCTGAATGTGAGGAGTATCCGACAAAAAGCCACACTAAATTTTATGAATGTTTCCAGACGTGGAGACTTACACCTAATGTTTCTAACAAGGAGACCTTGTTGTTGTTGTTGTGGTCTTCAGTCCTGAGACTGGTTTGATGCAGCCCTCCATGCTACTCTATCATGTGCAATCTTCTTCATCTCCCAGTACCTACTGCAACCTACATCCTTCTGAATCTGCTTAGTGTATTCATCTCTTGGTCTCCCCCTACGATTTTTACCCTCCACGCTGCCCTCCAATACTAAATTGGTGATCCCTTGATGCCTCAGAACATGTCCTACCAACCGATCCCTTCTTCTGGTCAAGTTGTGCCACAAGCTTCTCTTCTCCCCAATCCTATTCAGTACCTCCTCATTAGTTATGTGATCTACCCATCTAAACTTCAGCATTCTTCTGTAGCACCACATTTCGAAAGGTTCTATTCTCTTCTTGTCCAAAGTATTTACCGTCCATGTTTCACTTCCATACATGGCTACACTCCATACAAATACTTTCAGAAATGACTTCCTGACACTTAAATCTATACTCGATCTTAACAAATTTCTCTTCTTCAGAAACGCTTTCCTTGCCATTGCCAGTCTACATTTTATACCCTCTCTACTTCGACCATCATCAGTTATTTTGCTCCCCAAATAGCAAAACTCCTTTACTACTTTAAGTGCCTCATTTCCTAATCTAATACCCTCAGCATCACCCGACTTAATTCGACTACATTCCATTATCCTCGTTTTGCTTTTGTTGATGTTCATCTTATATCCTCCCTTCAAGACACCATCCATTCCGTTCAACTGCTCTTCCAAGTCCTTTGCTGTCTCTGACAGAATTACAATGTCATCGGCGAACCTCAAAGTTTTTATTTCTTCTCCATGGATTTTAATACCTACTCCGAATTTTTATTTTGTTTTCTTTACTGCTTGCCCAATATACAGATTGAATAACATCGGGGAGAGGCTACAACCCTGTCTTACTCCCTTCCCAACCACTGCTTCCCTTTCATGTCCCTCGACTCTTATAACTGCCATCTGGTTTCTGTACAAATTGTAAATAGCCTTTCGCTCCCTGTATTTTACCCCTGCCACCTTTACAATTTGAAAGAGAGTATTCCAGTCAACATTGTCAAAAGATTTCTCTAAGTCTACAAATGCTAGAAACATAGGTTTGCCTTTCCTTAATCTTTCTTCTAAGATAAGTAGTAAGGTCAGTATTGCCTCACGTGTTCCAGTGTTTCTACGGAATCCAAACTGATCTTCCCCGATGTCGGCTTCTACTAGTTTTTCCATTCGTCTGTAAAGAATTCGTGTTAGTATTTTGCAGCTGTGGCTTATTAAACTGATTGATCGGTAATTCTCACATCTGTCAACACCTGCTTTCTTTGGGATTACAGACCTTACAGACACGGAAATTTGAATTTGGGGTGAGACTTGGTAGGTTAGTAGTACACCTCAAATGTGTCCGAACACCAGTTCTCATCAGACCACTGAAGTTAAGTGTGTCAGGCTCAGCAAGCACTCGGACGGGCGGCCGTCCGGGTCTGCCGAGTGCTATTCGCAAGCGGGGTACACTCGGCACTCGGAAGGCCAGTTGAGGAGCTGCGCGATTGAGAAGTACCGGCTCTGGTCAAGACAACTGACAACGGCCAGGAGAGTAGTGTTCTGAACACATGCCCCAATGTTTCTGAATCCGGTAGCGACTATCGGCGTGGGATGGCACTGCGGTCAGTCCGTACCATTAGGGTTTCGAGGCCTGTTCGGATGGACATTATGGAACCGTTGTGGGCGGTATTGGAGTGCAGACTCTGGAGTAGATATCCTCCTCCCTCGTCACTACAGGAGTTAGAAGAGGTTCTGATCGAAGAGTGGCATATCATTCCACTGGCGACTTCACAATCATTATATGTCAGTATTCCAAGAAGAATTGCAGCTGTATTACGGACAAATGGGGGTCCAACTCCTTTATTAATAAACCATTCCCAAGTAAGTACAGGTGTTCACATTATTTTGCCTATCTCCTATACATGGATATTCTGCAAACCACTCTTAAGTGTGTGGCAGAGCTTTCATCGAACCATGTTCATAATAATTCTCTATTATTCCAATCTCGGAAAAAACGAACATCTACATCTTTCCATTCGATCTCTAATATCCTTTATTTTATTATGATAATGGTTTCTCTCTATGTAGATCGGAGTCACGAAACATTTTCGCAGTCGGTAGAGAAAGTTCGTGACACTCACTCACCTATTTCGCAATAACCCAAAATGTCAATGTTAAATTTCCTGCCATCCTAATAGCCAGAAACTTTCTGATTTTAGATCTTTGATAGATAGAGCCTTTGGAGTCCCTATGAATGACGAAGACAGAATGACTGAGCTGAACATCGTGAAACAACTAGCCAGAGCTAACGGATGTCACCAAAACGTTGTCAATAAATTAATGCGACAGAAACAGCGCGCGCATGCAAGGAAGAATACCACAAATAATATTACGAGAGTCACAATACCATGCTTCGGTGCTATTTCGCAAAAAGTGGCTAACTTTTAAAACCTTTTAAAGTTATTGCTGGAACACGTGAGGCAATACTGACCTTACGACTTATCTTAGAAGAAAGATTAAAGAAAGGCAAACCTACGTTTCTCGCATTTGTAGACTTAGAGAAAGCTTTTGACAATGTTGACTGGAATACTCTCTTTCCAATTCTAAAGGTGGCAGGGGTAAAATACAGGGAGCGAAAGGCTATTTACAATTTGTACAGAAACCAGATGGCAATTATAAGAGTCGAGGGACATGAAAGGGAAGCAGTGGTTGGGAAGGGAGTAAGACAGGGTTGTAGCCTCTCCCCGATGTTATTCAAGCTGTGGACAGTAGGGAATGTGGTCTTCAGTCCTGAGACTGGTTTGATGCAGCTCTCCATGCTACTCTATCCTGTGCAAGCTTTTTCATCTCCCAGTACCTGCTGCAACCTACATCCTTCTGAATCTGCCTAGTGTATTCATCTCTTGGTCTCCCTCTACGATTTTTACCATCCACGCTGCCCTCCAATACTAAATTGGTGATCCCTTGATGCCTCAGAACATGTCCTACCAACCGATCCCTTCTTCTGGTCAAGTTTTGCCACAAACTTCTCTTCTCCCCAATCCTATTCAATACTTCCTCATTAGTTATGTGATCTACCCATCTAATCTTCAGCATTCTTCTGTAGCACAACATTTCGAAAGCTTCTATTCTCTTCTTGTCCAAACTATTTATCGTCCATGTTTCACTTCCATACATGGCTACACTCCATACGAATACTTTCAGAAATGACTTCCTGACACTTAAATCAATACTGGATGTTAACAAATTTCTCTTCTTCAGAAACGTTTTCCTTGCCATTGCCAGTCTACATTTTATATCCTCTCTACTTCGACCATCATCAGTTATTTTGCTCCCCAAATAGCAAAACTCCTTACTACTTTAAGTGTCTCATTTCCTAATCTAATACCCTCAACATCACCCGACTTAATTCGACTACATTCCATTATCCTCGTTTTGCTTTTGTTGGTGTTCATCTTATATCCTCCCTTCAAGACACCATCCATTCCGTTCAACTGCTCTTCCAAGTCCTTTGCTGTCTCTGACAGAATTACAATGTCATCGGCGAACCTCAAAGTTTTTATTTCTTCTCCATGGATTTTAATACCTACTCCGAATTTTTCTTTTGTTTCCTTTACTGCTTGCTCAATATACAGATTGAATAACATCGGGGATAGGCTACACCCTGTCTTACTCTCTTCCCAACCACTGCTTCCCTTTCATGTCCCTCGACTCTTATAACTGCCATCTGGTTTCTGTACAAATTGTAAATAGCCTTTCGCTCCCTGTATTTTACCCCTGCCCCTGGTGATACAAATAACTTTTTCAAACATTTCACTGGTTTCTTTTTGTAATTTTTGACATTGACATTCACAACCACGACCTCTCACCCAGTATGGATAAAATCAAAATTCAAAACGTGCTGCCCTTCTTTACTTTCTCGATGTACTCCGTCAGTCCCAACTGACTGTACTCCAAAGGAGAGAAACGTAGTGTAGGCTGTCTCTTAAAGAGATCTGTTACATTTTCTAAGTGTCCTGCCAATAAAACGCAGTCTTTGGTTTGCATTCCCCACAGCATTTTCTATGTGTTCTTTATCATTTAAGTCATTCGCATCTGTAATTCCCAGGTGTTTTGTTGAATTTACGGCCTTTAGAGGTGACTTATCATGTAACTGAAGTATAACGGATTCCTTTTAGCATCCATGTGGATGACCTCACACTTTTGATTATTTAGGGGCAATTGCCAATTTTTGCACCACATAGATATCTTTTCCAAATCGTTTTGCAATTTGTTGTGATCTCCTGATGACTTTACTAGACGATAAACGACAGCGTCATCTGCAGACGAGTTAAGACGGCTGCCTGCATACAGCGTGACTTGGCCCCACGCTATTTTCATCTGTTTCCAAAACTTAAAGAACGCTTTCGAGGACTTCACTTTGACAGTGATGAAGTGCTGCAAGCGGAGGTGAAGTTGCGGCTCCGTCAACACAGTCAAATAACAAACTTGTCTCGTGTTGGGAAAAACATCTTCGCTTCCAGGGTGACTATGGTGAGAAATAAATATGTTGACATTAAGAATAAAGATACAGAATATTAATAACGTTCCTTTTATTTAGAAACCTGCAAGGGCTTTCACATAAAAAATTCGGAGGCGTTAATAATGGGGGCACCCTCCTATATAAGAAATTTAGTGCGCACCTTACAATCCCTTATTTGCAGTCTGAAAGTTTTCTTTGCCTTTCCCTGCCTTTTACGAAAATATTAATAAATGCAGTATATTGAGCACTATTTTCGTTTATTAGCCATACAACTAACGTAGAAATCATATTATTACGTAAAAATTTTTAGAACAATTTTCAAGGAAAACAGCGACCTTTATAATATTACAACTTGTTTCAGTACTTACAGTCGTGATGGTATTTAAGTTGCTTAAAATAAAGAGCTTAAATACGGCTACGACCGTGCTTATTGAAATAACTTGTAATATTATTACACATTACTTCCCAAGTCAGCATCCCTTTTTCTCAATACTGACGAACCGTACAGGCATGCGTGAGGTATCGTTAGAAAGGCTTTTTAACCGGCTTTTGACACTGCATGTTGATTTTGCGCTAAAATTTACTATTTGTGGAAAATTTTAACGTAAAAGAGCCTTAAATGGTATCTGTTCTTTCGAGAACAGTTACTATCTTCATATACGTAGTTAAAGGCTACCCAGCCATTGACCTTCGTCTGTGCGAATGCGCACAGGTCGCCCCGATCTCTTACGGGAATCGTCACCTTAGTGTATCTATTAGGTACATTACGTATGTAGGCTGTGGACAGTAGGGAATGTGGGTCTCACGTGCAAAGGATATGTCCCTGCAGTCGCGCTATTCATCTGTGTCCTCGGTGGCTGAGATCGATGCCGGCACGCTAGATCAGCGTGTTCGGTCAGAGAGCTGGTTGGCCTCTGTAATAAAAAACTGAGTGGAAGGGTCAACAAGCGAACTTGAACAGATGTCATGTGACTTCCGCAACGACCAACCACAACGATAAAAGAAAGATGGATCGAGCGTCTGCCATGTAAGCAGGAGATCCCGGGTTCGAGTCCCGGTAGGGGCACACATTTTCAGCTGTCCCCATCGAGGTATATCAACAACACCTGTCGGCAGCTGAGGGTTTCAATTAATTATCATTTATTAAAGAGACTTTTGACTACCATAGGAAAAGGGCACCATGGATGACCTACTTAATACCTGTTTTTATGAAGCTAACTTATTACATTAGGCCTAATCACGAAAAAGACTCCCTTTTCATGTTAGCTTATTGCAAATACCATTTTATTTGTTTTAATGTACTTATTAACCGGATCATTGGTATACAGCATTGTCATAGATAATAACCGTGGCCATTGTGGTAGTTTGTCATCATCCCCCATCGTACATGTTGACTTGTGTAAAAGAATATACCTTCCGAAACGACAAACATATTTGTCATTGTCGCCTTGAATTGTGATCTACCTGATACTACTAAGGCCTAACGTTGTTGCATGACGTTGGATGTGCAGTTATATTCTCAAAATGCAGTTAGTGATGCACCGGGTGCCGGCCGCTGTGACCGAGCGGTTCTAGGCGCTTCAGTGTGGAACCGCGCGACCGCTACAGTCAAAGGTTAGAATCCTGCCTCGGGCATGGATGTGTGTGATGTCCTTAGGTTAGTTAGCTTTAATTAGTTCTAAGTTCTAGGGGACTGATGACCTCAGATGTTAAGTGCCATAGTGCTCAGAGCCATTTGAACCATTTGAACGCACCGGATAAGAAGCGAACACTACGTCCTAACCTATACATTATGCATTTATTTACTTATTTGTATTTTATATTCGTACTTCTTATTAAATTTTCTTTCAGCAACAGGTAAAAGTAAATATTGCGGTCGAAAATTACATGCAGTACCGGTGCGTCGTTGATTAAAACTAGAGAACTGCGCAAGTTTCACACGGGTCCCCTGGTAGAAAAAATAAAATATAATGAAAAAGTTTCCATGTAGGGACCCGACCCTACCGTTACCGTTCTTTCCGCTGCCCCAACCGCTGCTTATTAACATACACAGAGGTGGCGAAAGCCACGGGATAGGGATATCCACATATAGAGATGGCGGTAGCGTCGCGTACCCAAGGTATCAAAGGGCAGTACATTGGCGGAGATGTCATTTATGCCCAGGTGGTTCATGTGAAAAGGTTTCGAACAGTGTTATGGCCACACGACGGGAATCTACATCTACATCCATACTCTGCAAGCCACCTGACGGTGTGTGGCGGAGGGTACCTTGAGTACCTCTATCGGTTCTCCCTTCTATTTTGACAGGGAGCTAGACCCATAGGACACTCAACTTCGGAAATCGTTTGGTAATTAAGTATTCCGAGATCCACAGTGCCAAGAATGTGTCGAAAATACCAAATTTCAGGCATTGACTCTCACCACGGACAACACAGTGGCCACACGACGGGAATCTACATCTACATCTACATCTACATCTACATCCATACTCCGCAAGCCACCTGACGGTGTGTGGCGGAGGGTACCTTGAGTACCTCTATCGGTTCTCCCTTCTATTTTGACAGGGAGCTAGACCCATAGGACATTCAACTTCGGAAATCGTTTGGTAATTAAGTAATCCGAGATCCACAGTGCCAAGAATGTGTCGAAAATACCACATTTCAGGCATTGCCTCTCACCAAGGACAACACAGTGGCGACGGCCTTTCCTTAACGACCGAGAGCAGCGTCGTTTGCTTATAGATGTTAGTGACAACAGAGAAGCAACACTGCGTGAAATAGCCGCAGAAATCAATGTGGGACGTACGACGAACGTATGCTTTAGGACAGTGCGTCAAAATTTGGCGTTAATGGGCTGTGTGGCAGCAGACGACCGACGCGAGTGCCTTTGCTAAGAGCATGACAGCGCTTGCAGAACCTCTCCTGGTCTCGTGACCATGTCGATTGGACCGTAGACGATCGGAAAACCGTGGCCCGTCACATGAGTCCCATTTCAGGTGGTAAGAGCTGATGGTTGTGTTTGATTGTGGCGTACATCTCACGGACCCACGGACTCAAACTATCGACGAGGCACTCCTCAAGCTGGAGTTTGCTCCATAATGCAGACGTTTTCAGGTTATTAGCGTAGAGTTTTCTTGTTTGGGAAAGCAAATAAAAGTGTCATTAATAAATATCTTCATAAGTCAGCACCAAGCATTCACTGCTGGACAGAAAGATATTGAGCATCTTTGGTTGGAATTTAAAGGTACTGTCCACCACCTGCTAGAGAAGTATGTGCCTAGCAAAAATATAAGGGAGGGAAAGGATCCACCTTGCTACAACAAACATATTAAGAAGTTGCTGAGAAAGCAGATAATTTTGCACAGTCGTTTTAAAGTCGTCACTGCCCCACTGACAAACAGAAATTATGCGAAATGAAAGCAGCTGTCAAAAGGTCAGAGATTCCTTTAACGAATTTGAAAGCAATATGTTATCTGCATATTCTAAAAATAATCCCAAAAAATTTTGGTCGTACGTAAAATCTACGAACGCTACAAATAATTCAATACCTTCTCTTGCTGACAGTGCAAGATGATAAACAGAAGGCCGAAATTCTAAACCTAGCTTTCAAAAACTCGTTTACGGAAGAGGACTGGAGCACCATTCCCCGTTTCAATTATCGAACAAACGTAAGGATGGCTGACATAGTGTTTAGTGTACCTGGGATTGTAAAACAGTTAAGATCCTTAGACGCCAGGAATGCATTTGGCCCAGACGGTATCCCCGTAACATCATATGTTGACTATACTACAATTATGGCACCATTCTTTCCCATCATCCATCAGACATAATTAGGACAGCGGAAAGTTCCACGGGACTGGAAGAAGGCCCAGGTCATAGCAATCTATTAAAAGGGTAGAAAATCGGATGCACATAATTATCGGCCAATTTCACTGACACCTACTTGTTGTAGAATCATGGAACATATTTTGTGTTCAGACATGATGACCTTTCTAGACTCTGAGAAGCTCATCTGCAGAAACCAACACGGTTTTAGGAAACAGCGGTCATCCGAGACACATCTGGCCCTCTTTGCGCATGAAGGACAGCGTAATAGGTCCTCTGCTTTTTACGATTTACGTAAACGATCTGGTTGGTGGTATTGACAGCGGCATTAGACTGTTTGCCGATGATGCTGTAGTCTACAGGAAAGTAGTACCACGCGAAAGTTGTGAACAAATCAATGAGGATTTGCAGAAAATAAATGCGTGGTGTAATGACTGGCAGTTATCTCTCAATATTAGTAAGTGTAACCTGCTGTGCATAACAAGGCGAAAATCCCCATTAATTTACGAGTATAAAATAAATACGCAGTCTTTGGAAGCGGTAACACCCGTCAAGTATCTGGGTGTGACTATTTGAAATGATCTCAAATGGAATGATCAGATTACACAAGTAACGGGCAACACGAACCCTAGATTGCAGTTTATTGGTAGAATCCTGAAGCTATGCAGTCCTTCAACAAACGAAATTTCCAGTCATAGAGTATTGTTCGTCTGTATGGGACCCTTACCATATGGGTCTGATTCAAGAAATTGTGAAGGTCCAAAGAAGAGCAGCAAGATTTGTGGCTGGTACCGTTAGCCATCGCGAGAGCGTTACAAATCTCGTAGAAAGTTTGAAGTGGGACACACTTGCAGATAGACGACGCGCTAAACGGAAGGGGCTTCTCTCTAAATTCCGAAATCCGATCTTCGACGAGGATGTAGAGGTTATATTATTACCACCAACTTTCAAATCGCACCATGATCACAATTCAAAGATGAGGGAAATAAGAGCTCTTACTGAGGCGTTCAGACAGTCGCTTTTCCCTCGCGCGATCCACGAGTGGAATAGTGGGTGGGGGGGGGGGGGAGGAGGGGAAATATGACTTTGACGCGAATTCTGCTCTCCGCCATACACCGCTTGGTGGCTAGCGGAGTATATATGTAGATGTAGATTAGACTAAACGATTATTTTTGATACTCGTAAGTTTTCTGGTGTAAAAATAGGGGAAAAAAGTGTAATAAATGATTTGTTTTAATTTTTTGATTGATGACACGAAAATTCCGTTCCAAGCAACCGACAGATCACTGTCATTTTTCCACTGTGTACATGCTTCGAAACTGTGTTTACAGTAATGTTTTATGTTTCTGTGATGTAGTTCATTTTGTTATTTATTCTATCATCTTCTTGCTACATTAACAAGATATTATATAGGTTGTGAACTCGCACGTTTTTAGCTATAGGAATAAATCGTGAAGTTTACAAAGAAACCGAGGTTATGGGGAACACAAAAGATGTTTCACCTCGGAAAGTTTCGGCTGTGGTAGCACTTCTTGCTGAAAATCGTTATACACAGCAAGAAATTGCTGACAGAATGAGAATATCACAGAAAACTGTCAGAAGAATCAAAGGTACAGTACATAAAGGTGGTGAGTACAACCCAAACAAGATAGGAAAATGGGGATGTAGAAGGAAAATCAGTCCTAGAACAATGAGAAGACTTTTCAAATGGCAACAATTGAGTGTAAACATATTTCTACAGACATGAGCCATCAGCTGAGAGGTTTGGATGTTGAAGCTTCACCTGCGACAGTGGTGGTGGTGGTGGTTGTTAGTGTTTAACGTCCCGTCGACAACGAGGTCATTAGAGACGGAGCGCAAGCTCGGGTTAGGGAAGGATTGGGAAGGAAATCGGCCGTGCCCTTTCAAAGGAACCATCCGGGCATTTGCCTGAAACGATTTAGGGAAATCACGGAAAACCTAAATCAGGATGGCCGAAGACGGGATTGAACCGTCGTCCTCCCGAAAGCGAGTCCAGTGTGCTAACCACTGCGCCACCTCGCTCGGTCCTGCGACAGTGAGGAGGAGTCTGTTTGAATGTGGAAAAAAAAACAGAAAATCACACCTACCATGAAAACCAAAAGATTGTAGTGGGTTAAACAACTTCAGGTGTGGACAAGTGAGGAATGGGCCAAGATGTATGCAATGATATGGTAAATTAAATGGGTCTCATCTCTAAAGTTAGGAGTTTTGTCGTGAAATTGTGATGTATTGATAGTGAGGAAATGCACATTTGAATTTTGGTAGTGTTGAGGTCTGCTATGCTACTATTCTCAACTCTTCTAACTGGCAATTTTATACACATGCTTCAGGAATGCTTCACTGATGAACCTGCATTCACTGTGATGGAAGAAAGCAGTCAGTATATTCGTCGCTGACCTGGAGAAGTTCAAAGCTGAGTGTGTGCAGCAGTGTGTGAAGCATCCAACTTCCGTTATGGTCTGGAGTGTGATGTCTGGGAAAGGTCCTGGCAGATTAAACATTGTTGAAGGGACAATGAGGCAAGAATAATATAAAGGAATCCTTGAAAAGGAACTATTCTCCCCCAAATAAATGAGTGGTTTCCTAAAAAAGCTGCCATTTTTATGCATGATGGGGCACCGTGCCACAAAGCCAAAAGAGCATCCAAGTATTTTGAAGAACAGCAACTGAAAGTGTTGCCCTGGCCAGGGAATAGCCCTGATATGAACCCAATTAAAATTTATACCGCTATTGTGAAACAGAGTTTAAGGATTTTTACACTAACCACCAAACAAGATCTCATGGCGAAAGTAGAGGAAATCGAATACCATGACAATGGTGTTAAAATCTCATGGGAAAAGTTAATAAAAAACTATGCCAAACAGGATAAAAATGTTGATTAAGAACAAAGCCATGCATACAAAGTGTTGAATGTACAAATATAATCTACACTACTGGTCATTAACATTGCTACAGCACGAAGATGACGTGCTACATACACGAAATTTAACCGACAGGAAGAAGATGCTGTGATATGCAAATGATTAGCTTGTCAGAGCATTCACACGAGGTTGGCGCCGGTGGCGATACCTAAAACGTGCTGACATGAGGAAAGTTTCCAACCGATTTCTCATACACAAACAGCAGTTAACCGGCGTTTCCTGGTGAAACGTTGTTGTGATGCCTCGTGTAAGCAGGAGAAATGCGTACCATCATGTTTCCGACTTTGATAAAGATCGGATTGTAGCCTATCACAATTGCGGTTTATCGTATCGCGACATTGCTGCTCGCGTTGGTAGAAATCCAATGACTGTTAGCAGAATATGGAATCGGTGGGTTCAGGAGGGTAATACGGAACGCCGTGCTGGATCCCAACGGCCTCGTATCACTAGCAGTCGAGATGACAGGCATCTTATCCGCATGGCTGTAACGGATCATGCAGCCACGTCTCAATTCCTAAGTCAGCAGATGGGGACGTTTGCAAGACAACAACCATCTGCACGAACAGTTCGACGACGTTTGCACCAGCATGGGCTATCAGCTCGGAGACCGTGGCTGCGGTTACACTTGACGCTGCATTACAGACAGGAGCGCCTGCGATGGTGTACTCGGCGACGAATCTGGGTGCACGAATGGCGAAACGCCATTTTTTCGGATGAATCCAGGTTCTGTTTACAGCATCACGATGGTCGCATCCGTGTTTAGCTACAGCGCGGTGAACGCACATTGGAATCGTGTATTCGTCATCGCCATACTTGCGTATCACCCGGCGTCATGGTATGGGATGCCATTGGTTACACGTCTCGGTCACCTCTTGTTCGCATTGACGGCACTTTGAACAGTGGACGTTACATTTCAGATGGGTTACGACACGTGGCTCTACCCTTCATTCGATCCCTACGAAACCCTACATTTCAGCAGGGTAATGCACGACCGCATGTTGCAGGTCTTATACGGGCCTTTCTGGATACAGAAAATGTTCGACTGCTGCCCTGGCCAGCACATTCTCCAGATCTCTCACCAATTGAAAACGTCTGGTCAATGGTGACCAAGCAACTGGCCTGTCACAATACGCCAGTCACTACTCTTGACGAACTGTGGTATCGTGTTGAAGCTGCATGGGCAGCTGTACCTGTACACGCCATCTAAGCTCTGTTTGACTCAATGCCCAGGCGTATCAAGGCCGTTATTACGGCCAGAGGTGGTTGTTCTGGGTACTGATTTCTCAGGATCTATGCACCCAAATTGCGTGAAAATATAATCACATGTCAGTGCTAATACAATATATTTGTCCAATGAATACCCGTATATCATCTGCATTTCTTCTTGGTGTAGCAATTTGAATGGCCAGTAGTGTATATCTTTAGTCTAATAATTTGAACATGGCTGAAATTTGGGCTGTGTTTGCATCGAGCATCTGGGGTCACTAATGGACTTCATGTTCGTAAATACGTCACCAGGCCGCAGTTGTTCGCCACTGGTTTGAATATTATTCTGGACAATTCGTTTGACTGATTTGGCAACCCAGATTTTTGGTGAAATACTTCGCCACAGTGGAATAATAAAAATCGGAAACAAACGATAATGTAAAGTGTATCTTGAAAATCATGTGAACAGCCGTCTGATGATGAACTTGCCAGTTCGAAACCGGTAACGGCGCTATTTACCTAAATAAATAGCAGTATTAATAGTGGCTGGTTGCTGTTTTCTTCTTTGTAAGAATTAACCTACATTACTTGTACACAGTCACGGTCTCACCATGTCAGTTTTAGACAAAATAGCAATTTCTTGATTATTATGACAGCAGTTTTGTAAGATTTCTGTTTTGAAATTCGTCTACGTTGTCCTAACGTAAACATATGGCATCTGGCGTGACAGTACCTGGTGACTGTTCTCGTTGTATTTCGCGCCAATACACTATGTGATCAAAAGTATCCGGACACCTGGTTGAAAATGACTTACAAGTTCGTGGCGCCCTCCAACGGCAATGCTGGAATTCAGTATGGTGTTGACCCACCATTAGCCTTGATGACAGCTTCCACTCTCGCAGGCATACGTTCAATCAGGTGCTGGAAGGTTTCTTGGGGAATGGCAGCCCGTTCTTCACGGAGTGCTGCACTGAGGAGAGGTAAGGATGTCAGTCGGTGAGGCCTGCCACGAAGTCTTCGAAAACATCCCAAAGGTGTTCTTTAGGATTCAGGTCAAGACACTATGCAGGTCAGTCCATTACAGGGATTTTATTGTCGTGTAACCACTCAGCCACAGGCCGTGCATTATGAACAGGTGCTCGATCGTGTTGAAAGATGCAGTCGCTATCCTCGAACTGCTCTTCAACAGTGGGAACAAAGAAGGTGCTTAAAACATCAATTTAGGCCTGTGGTGAGTGTTCATCGGAGATGAGGGTATCATCTGGATTGCCCCACGGATGTGTGGTAGGTCCGCTGTTGTTTTCTATCTACATAAATGACCTCTTGGATAGGGTACTTAGCAATGTGCGGCTGTTTGCTGATGATGCTGTGGTGTACGGGAAGGTGTCGTCGTTGAGTGACTGTAGGAGGATACAAGATGACTTTGACAGGATTTGTGATTGGTGTAAAGAATGGCAGCTAATTCTAAATATAGATAAATGTAAATTAATGCAGATGAATAGGAAAAAGAATCCCGTAATGTTTGAATACTCCATTACTAGTGTCTTGCTTGACACAGTCAAGTCATTTAAGTATCTGGACTTAACGCTGCAAAGCGATATGAAATGGAATCAGCATGTGAGAACTGTGGTAGGGAAGGCGAATAATCGACTTCGGTTGTCTTCCCCCGGTAGCTGAGTGGTCAGCGCGACGGAATGTCATGCCTAACGGCCCGCGTTCGATTCCCAGCTGGGTCGGAGATTTTATCCGCTCAGGGACTGGGTGTTGTGTTGTCCTTATCATCATCATTTCATCCCCATCGACACGCAAGTCGCCGAAGTGCGTCAAATCGAAAGACTTGCACCAGGTGAAAGGTCTACCCGACGGGATGCCCTAGCCACACGACTGAAGAAGAAGAAGACTTTGGTTTATTGGGAGAATTTTAGGACAGAGTGGTTCACCTGTAAAGGAGACCGCATTTAGGCGCTGGTGCGACCTATTCTTGAGTACTGCTCGAGTGTTTGGGATCCGTTCAAAAATGGTTCAAATGGCTCTGAGCACTATGCGACTTAACTTCTGAGGTCATCAGTCGCCTAGAATTTACAACTAATTAAACCTAACTAAGCTAAGGACATCACACACATCCATGCCCGAGGCAGGATTCGAACCTGCGCCCGTAGCGGTCGCTCGGCTCCAGACCGCACGGCCACTCCGGCAGGCTTTGGGATACGTACCAGGTCGCATTGAAGGAAGACATCGAAGCAATTCAGCAGCGGGCTGCTAGATTTGTTACCGGTTCGAAAAACACGTGTTACGGAGATGCTTTGGGTACTGAAATGGGAATCCCTGTTCGGAAGGTGATTTTCTTTTCGAGCAACTCTATTGAGAAAGTTTAGAGACCCGGCATTTGGAGCTGACTGCCGAACGATTCTGTTGCCGCTAACATACATTGTGCATAAGGACGACGAAGATAAGATACGAGAATTTAGGACTCACACGGAGGCATTCAGACAGTCACTTTTCTCTCTATTTGTGACTGGAAAAGGAGGGGAATGACATGTACAGGGTACCCTCCGCCACGCACCGCACGGTGGCTTGCGGAAAATCTGTGTAATCTCTCATGCTCATAAATTAAGGATAACTGCAGAATGTAGTGCCACACAACGTGGCACTACACAAAACTGGAGCTAATAGCATAGGCACATAGGGAACACACACTACACAGATCTGTGAGTCCACGGTATTGGTGATAAGTTGAGAAAACCGTCCCGAAACACATGTGCTACAAAACTGTTTGCCGGCCGCGGTGGTCTAGCGGTTCTAGGCGCGCAGTCCGGAACCGCGCGACTGCTACGGTCGCAGGTTCGAATTCTGCCTCGGGCATGGATGTGTGTGATGTCCTTAGGTTAGTTAGGTTTAAGTAGTTCTAAGTTTTAGGGGACTGATGACCTAAGATGTTAAGTCCCATAGTGCTCAGAGCCATTTGAACCATTTGAACAAAACTGTTACCTGTGCATGTACCCCGACATCAATATGGGATATGATCACCATACTCACATACAAAGGCCGCACAACGGGTTGGCATACTCTGGAACAGGTGACCGAGCAGCTGCTGGGGTATAGCCTCCCATTCTTGCACCAGTGCCTGTCGGAGATACTGAAGTGTGGGTAGGGGTTTGAAGATATGCAGTGATGCGTCGACCGATAGCATCCCAGACGTGCTCGATGGGTTTTAGGTCTGGAGAACAGGCAGGCCACTCCATTCGCCTGATATCTTCTGTTTCAAGGTACTCCTCCACGATGGCAGCTCGGTGGGGCCGTGCTTTATCATCCATCAGGAGTAAGGTGGGACCCACTGCACCCCCGAAAACGCGGACATACTGGTGCAAAATGACGTCCCGATACACCTGACACAGTTCCTCTGTCAAAGACATGCAGGGGTGTAGGTGCACCAATCATAATCCCGCCCCACACCATCAAATCACGACCTCCATACAGGTCCCTTTCAAGGACATTAAGGGTTTGGTATCTGGTTCCTGGTTCACGCCAGATGAAACCCCGGCGAGAATCACTGTTCACACTATTCCTGGACTCGTTCCAGTGACCATGTACTGTGTTCTTGACACCAGGCTGTACGGGCTCTCCTGTGACCAGGGGTCGGTGGAATGCACGTTGTAGGTCTCCGGGCGAATAAACCGTGTCTGTTCAGTCGTCTGTAGACTGTGTGTCTGGAGACAACTGTTCCAGTGGCTGCGGTAAGGTCCCGATCAACGCTACCAGCAATACTCCGTGGCCGTCTGTGGCCACTGATGGTGAGATATCGGTGTCCTTGTGGTGTTGTACACTGTGGACGTCCCGTACTGTAGCGCCTGGACACGTTTCTTGTCTGCTGGAATCGTTGCCATAATCTTGAGATTACACTTTGTGGCATATGGAGGGCCTGTGCTACGACCTGCTGTGTTTGACCAGCCTCCAGTCGCCCTAGTATTCTACCCCTCACGTCATCAATATGTGTTCTTTGAGCCATCTTCAAAACACAGTCACCATTAGCACGTCTGAAAACGTCTGCACACTTACTCGCTGCACCGTACTCTGACATGCACCAACACTGCTGCCAGCGCCACCGTGCGACGACCGCAGGTCAAATGCAGCGCATGGCCATACCCTGAGGTGATTTAAACCCGCAAACCGCCCACCAGAGCGTTGTTTCACCATGTATCACCATTATCCTTAATTTATGAGCATGAGTGTAGATGTAGATATCGGCAAGGAACTGCAGCAACAAGTCAGTAAGCACCTGAAGATAACGAGTAGTTGTCTCGTTCAAATATTGTGCAACTTCCACAACATTATTCGACGCGACGCCTGTGAACCAATGAAGAAGTTACTACTAAGTCGGAGAAGTCACAAACAGCACATCTAGTACCTTTACGGGAAGGAGGCTGTCAACAGAATGCGCGAGTTCGATAAACTGCGCAGCCAGAGAAGCAGACTGTTGTGGTCCCTCGCGTTTTTACTGAGATGTTGGGACCAAACTATACGGACATTCCCTAAGTTCACTCATTATACAGACTGTGCGGGTCGCCAGGAGCCAACACGGCACTGGTGGGAGAAAGAATCGGTTACAGCAAACGAGAATTACACCTAGTCTCGAGGAGTTCGCTTTGACTACATCGGAACATCTCGGCGTATCCGTCAGCGGATGTCTGGGAGCGGGTGGACGACGCTGCACGGTCGGTTTCGGACTGGAAAAGGCAGCAGACCGAGGCAGGTCAAACTTCCAAGTTCCATCGCCTTATACGCCAATCATCGCAAGAATGTAAACCGTCTGGACGTACTGTGTTTAATCTCACAGATAAACGCTTGAGTGACGCTGCGATATCGGTGTTCGAAAAGGGACTACATTTAGGGCCACTCCAAAGACCTTGTCTATCGAGGATTTCTCAGTGTTGTGTACATAGTTCCATGTAGTCAGCGCGTACACAACTTTCCCACTAGAGCGCGCCCCGCTAAGCACAACAGCGCAGGCGCAGCGCTCGTCCGTCTCTGCACTACGAGATGGCGCTGCCACAGAGACAGACCAAATTCTGCTTCCGCCGATCCGCGTATTAATATGTAACGCAGCCAATGAGATTGCTGCTAACGTAGAACCTTTTCTCCTCGCGGATCACACTCGCGCAGTGATACATGAATGCGCGAGATATTATAACGAGTGTACAGACCTCCGATTAGTCAGTCAGCATTAGTCTGTACGAGTTCTACATTTGTCTGCACCAGTCTGTACCAGTCTGCATTTGTCTGCACCAGCCTGCATTTGTCTGCATTTATCTGCACTGGTCTGTACAAGTCTACATTAGTCTGCATTACTATATAGTCAAGTTTCAGCCTGCGCTTAATAATATTACCGTATTCCTGTACATAGCTATGAAGATAAATGTATAGACAATTTTGTCAAGTATCAGAGATATATGTGAGAATAAGATTAACGTACCAATACCAAAGGAACTTCAGATCGTCAATTGTAAATAGCATAAATAGCATCCAGCACCAAGTTAAGTTATTTTTATGCTTGTTATTATTTTAGTAAATGTGTGTGAAAATTAATCAAGTTCTGTTTAAAGTTGGTCACCGTCAATCTGCTACTCTAAGCGTGCAAGTGGCATTTCTATCGTGTGACCTAACGGCAGAACATAAACACGCCACGATAAGACCACGAGACATATTGCCGACACTCGTCTACTTCGTTAGAGCGACAAGTCAAATAATCTGATGGTGTGTGTACCGAAGGTCTTATGATACGCACACCACAGTCAGCGTCGTTGAGCAAACTTCCGAGGGTGACTGCTGAAGATAAACGCCGAGAGGCTCTCAGGGCCGTAACCAGGACGTCCGCCCCGAAACAGAACATCAACACTGAAGAGAGGAAAGCTCTCTGTTCCTCAAGAGAAGACAAAGAAATAGCGATTTTACCTGCAGACAAAGGGAAAGAATACTGTTCTTCTGCCTGCAACATCTTACTTTGGCAAGATGACCGATTTACTACAGAACGCAGTATATTATTGTCTCCAGAAGGATCCAGCTGATGCAGTACAACAGAAGAAATCCACACTCCTCAAATCCAACCAGTTTCCTGAAAAGAAGAGCTTAACAGTACAAGCGCCAATTCGACCATGGCTTTGTGGGCTGCCTGTATCTAACAAATGGATGTAGTCTTTTGCCCGTATTGTTCAGTCTGTACATCGAAGAATCAGTGACGGAAATAAAACAAAGGTCCAGGAGTGGCATTAAAGGTGAAAAGATATCGGTGATAAGATTCTTTGATAATACTGCTATCCTGAGTGAAAGTGAAGAAAAAAAATGGTTCACATGGCTCTGAGCACGATGCGACTTAACTTCTCAGGTCATCAGTCGCCTAGAACTTAGAACTAATTAAACCTAACTAACCTAAGGACATCACACACATCCATGCCCGAGGCAGGATTCAAACCTGCGACCTTAGCGGTCGCTCGGCTCCAGACTATAGCGCCTAGAACCGCACGGCCACTCCGGCCTGCCGAAAGTGAAGAAGAATTACATGATATGCTGAATGGAGTGAACAGTCTAATGAGTACAGAATATGGATTGAGAGTAAATCGAAGAAAGACGAAAGTAATGTGTAGTATCAGAAATTAGAATACCGACAAACTTAGCATCAGGATTGATGGTCCTGAAGTAGATGAAATTAAGGAATTCTGGTACCTAGGCAGAAAAATAATCAATGACGGACGGAGTAAGGAGGACATAAGATGCAGTCTAGCACTGGAAAAAAGG
Organism: Schistocerca piceifrons; assembly: GCF_021461385.2. NCBI lineage: Eukaryota > Metazoa > Arthropoda > Insecta > Orthoptera > Acrididae > Schistocerca > Schistocerca piceifrons. The sequence goes on along the minus strand of NC_060147.1, from coordinate 50,377,183 downwards.
GCATTTCTGGCCTAAAGAAGCCTACTAATGTCAGATGCAGGCCTTAATGCGTGAAACCTGCAGCAATTTGTGGAAGGGTTGCTCTTCTGTCACGTTGAACGATTCTCTTCAGTCGCCGTCAGTCCTGTTTTTGCAGCATCCTTGACCGATAGCAGCGATGTCGAAGATTTGATGTTTTACCGGATTTCTGATATTCACGGTACACTCGCTAAATGGTTGTACGGGAAAATCTCCGCTTCATCGCTATCTCGGTGATGCTGTGTACCACCGCTCGTGCGCCGACTATAACACCACGTTCAGACTCACTCACATCTTGATAACCTGCCATCATAACAGCAGTAACCGATGCCTGTACTAGTTTCTTTGGCTCTTCGATTTTTTTGTTTATATTTAATGGAATTTTTGTGTTTCTCACAAATTGCAACACTTAAGCTTTTCAAGCTACTTAAGGCCATAGAACTTTAGCCTTTTCCAAAAGTACTCTGACCAAAAAGCGATTCTGGGAGCTGGAGTGTGAAGTTTTTGTTAATCATACCTTCTGCGTTCTTGTGGAGATGTTTCCATAGCAACTTTCATCCCCTGACGAATATTTCTCTATATCGAACCAAGAAGTGAAATAGTACGATATATATAGCTTTCAATTTTCTTAATGTAAGGAAATATTTTCTTACAAATTTTCATCCCCCGTTGCATTGCCTTAGGGGTTGAATGTCCAGAAACGCTGAAACATGTATTTTTTGTTTCTAATTGACAATTCAAATACCAAATGTCATAGATGTAGTCTTAAAAATCCTTTACTAATGCTTCAAGAATATTTATTGAAAAAAAAAAACACAATTTTACCCAATTAGCGGCTGAATTTCAAAAATTGTTGAAATAAGTATTTTTTATTTTCTGAGTGAGAAACCAGTTTTATTAATTCTAGCTTCAAAATTCCCTTAATAGCGGCATACTTTCAGAAAGCCTCTCATCGCCTATTTCACCTCCTTAGGAGTGGAATTTCGGACAATCCCTTCTTCAACGATAGCTACAGTATAAGATCCACACCTTTTCCAAATTTGAAGTTTCTATTCTTAGCGGTTTGGACTGGACAGTGATGATTCAACGAATGTCTGATGCTATTTTACCCCTTAGGGGTTGAATTTCCAAAAACAGTTATATGTGTATGTTTTATTTGTAACAGAGAAGCCAAACACGAATTTTCATAGATTTAGCTTCAAAAATGCTTGCACAATGAAATATTCCCATAAAAATTTTCATCCCCCATTTCACTCCCATTGGGGACGTATTTTCAAAAACAGTGAAACTTCTTTTATTTCTAATTGGGAAGCCAGATTTAGATTTAGATTTAGATTTAAAAATGGTTTCATAATAAAATATTTTCATAAAAAACTCTCATCCCCTATTTCACTCTCTTAGGGGTTCAATTTTCAAAAACGTTTTCTATTTGTAACCGAGAAGTTAGATACCAACGTTCATAGATATTGCTTTAAATATACTTTATTAGTTCTTTAATGATGATATATTTTCAAAAAAAGCTTTCACCCATTATTTCACCCTCATGAAGTTAAATTTCCAAATGTGCTGAAACACTCATATCTTTATTTCTGACCGAGAAACCAAATACAGCTTCTAGGACTTGTAGAGAGTAGGTAGTATTTTGAATGGGAATCCATGTCCGGTGACGTATCTTTTCCGTGCTACAGCCACTGGAAACCAAGTTGGTAACGCGACCACTTTTACGAGTAAAAGTACATCGCCTGTTATACAATTCCACTCATTAATAATCAAACAAACAGAAAGGAAACTTAATCATTTTTCACAAAACTGTTGTTTACATTAATTTACGTGTGCGGCTTCTCGTTGCTGCACCACAGCCGCTCCTGCTGGCCGTGAAGGTAAGGATTTCTTGAAGGCTTTGTGTAATTGTGACGAAAATGGTGTGATGGAATCGTACGTTATGGAGCACTCTGTCTTCAGGCCACAAGTGGCTCATCGGGACCATCCGACCGCCGTATCATCCTCACTGAGGATGCGGATAAAAGGGCGTGTGGTCAGCACACCGCTCTCCCGGTCGTTATGATGGTTTTCTTTGACCGGAGCCGCTACTATTCGGTCGAGTAGCTCCTCAATTGGCATCACGAGGCTGAGTGCACCCCGAAAAATGGCAATAGCGCATGGCGGCTGGATGGTCACCCATCCCAGTGCCGACCACGCCCGACAGCGCTTAACTTCGGTGATCTCACGGGAACCGGTGTATCCACTGCGGCAAGGCCGTTGCGTACGTTATGGAGGACGGTCTTAAAGGTGATGAGCACCTCTTCCGTTACCGCGAGCTTAGCCATACTGAAGGATCATGTCAGTGCATTCTGGAAACGTGTACTCTGCCACGTTGCTCCATCACTCAGAGTCACGTGATTGAGGCTCGAACCGTGTCAGATATGTAGGTCAGACGTCAGATGACATCAGAAAATCCGGCGTATCCAACCACCCAGCATGGTTACCCATTTGCGTACCTCGCTAGCAAACAAGTTATCAAACGCCTGTAGCAAGGGAACGGTGTGTTTCCAGACATGGGTTCCAAAATGTTGTCTACTCGGTTCCCTCTACTAGAAGTTGCTAAGCAGAATTTTGGTGTGCTCTGTATACAGGTGTTTCCGAAACAGCGTGCAAAAATGTTACAGGGAATCTAGAATGCTCCATCGAACAATCTGAGGTGGGAAGCCTGGGGTCAGAGAAGCCAGCTTAAGGTTGGTTGGTTGGTTTGGGGAAGGAGACCAGACAGCGTGGTCATCGGTCTCATCGGATTAGGGAAGGATTGGGAAGGAAAGCGGCCGTGCCCTTTCAGAGGAACCATCCCGGCATTTGCCTGGAGTGATTTAGGGAAATCACGGAAAACCTAAATCAGGATGGCCGGACGCGGGATTGAACCGTCGTCTTCCCGAATGCGAGTCCAGTGTCTAACCACTGCGTCACCCCGCTCGGTACGCCAGGTTAAGGATACAGGGTACAGATAAGTGGTGGAAAAATCGAAATGTTTTGAAATGACTTTATTAAATTCTACAGTCTTTCCTGATTACATTGATATATACATATTAGGGTTTCAAATGAAAAATGACCTATATTCTACCAAATTTAAAAATTAGGCGATGGGAACTCTAAAGCTTTCAATAAAATTAACGAGTTCAATGTTTATGGTGACACCTTGCTAACAAAACTGGCGTGTTGTGGACAAGTGCAAAAGAGGATGGGTGCCAGATTGAGGAAGCTGAAAAGAGAAATGAAAGGAAAGAACATTCAACATCGCAGAGCGTCAGCAATCGTTGGTTAATATAGTAAAACCTAAAAACCCGCCTCGATTGCGAAAAAAAGCACCTAGTGTTAAGTGTTAACCCAGGTTTCAGCGTAGATAACTACACCTTCTTCAGAACAACAATAAAACCCACCAGTGCCATTTACAAAGGTCTTCTTAGACACTTGTGGGTATTATTGTTGTTCTGAAGAAGGTGTAGTTCAAATGGTTCAAATGGCTCTGAGCACTATGGGACTTAACATCTATGGTCATCAGTCCCCTAGAACTTAGAACTACTTAAACCTAACTAACCTAAGGACAGCACACAACACCCAGTCATCAGGAGGCAGAGAAAAGGTGTAGTTATCTACGCTGAAACCTGGGTTAACACTTAACACTAGGTGCTGTTTTCGCAATCGAGGCGGGTTTTTAGTTTTTTATTATAAATGAAAGTTGCTATCTGATGGAAATTGTCTGGTCGAGGCAGATTGACAGAAACTGAAATAGACCTTCTTCAGAGTTATCATGGACTGGCCATTAAACAAACTGCACCTCTGAATGATGTTACAGCAATGATAAAAACTGTATGGGCCACCTACTTTCATAAATTGTCCACAGATGACCACCCCGTTCACGGACTTTGCCCTAAAGTAGCAGCATCCTGGCGTGGTTACCAAAAATAAAAAAAAAAAGTGGTCAAATAAACCAACATAAGCATTCTCTTCCTAAGTCTGTTATGAACGAAATAAAACCAATGTTTAGAGACATGAGTCACCCTGTTTTGCTTAGTAAATGTCTTCATGAGGGCACTCAGAATACAAAAGAAAGTTTCAACCATTGTGTATGGGAAAGATTACCCAAGAATGTTTTTGTAGGACTAAATGCGTTAAAAGTTGGTGTACTAGATGCAGTGATATGTTTCAATTATGGAGTGATAGGAAGGTTGAAAGTCCTGGCAAATTTAGGCATAAAATGTGGCTCTAATATGGAAGATTAATTGCTTGCGTGTGACTGACAATGGGTGCACGAAGCTGAAAAATTCGCTCTTCATGTTACCAAAGAAGCAAGAAGTGTTCATACGAACGCCAAGAGGAAGCTTGGAGATGAAGAAATGCTGCAGGATGAAGACTATGCTTCAAGAATGTTCTGAGGCACAGTTTAATTGGACTCATATCTTCATTCGCAATTTCCCGCAAGTTGTATTTTTCAGAATTTAGGTACAAGTATTTCCTAAGTTTATAAAGCATTGCTCTAATTTTTTTCTGTAACTTGCAATAGCCCATACTTATGTAGTAGACCTAAGCTTTATTGCAGAATCAACTAAATTATAGAAAAAATACCATTTTTATTACGAAAAAAATTATAAAAATTAAAATGTGAGATGTGATATTTTTTATCATTGTGATATACGTAATAGATGGAATTTAATTTGGTCCAGTACCTCAGCCATCATGTCATGTATACCAGGTAAAAATTTGGTCTTCTTCAAATGTATAACATTGGATTAAATGGTACCTCAATTTGAAGAAGCATTTTGGAAAAAAATTGCATCAGTTTCTTTGTAGTTTTTTTAAATAACCCTAAGCAGGTTCAAAAGTATTCCAAACACCTCTGATTTGTTTAGAAAGTGTGCTGCATTACCTGATATCAACAAAAAATCTCTAAACCATATACATTACAAACAGTGCCTGAAAGACATAGGTGTTGATTTTTACACAATATTGAGCCAGGAAAGTACCCAGCATCCGTAAGGAGATACGGATGTAAACTTTTCTACTGCTTTGCCTAACATTACTGCTTTCCAGCTTATTTACAACTAACAAATGTAGAGGTTTACAGGTACTGTGCTGTTTCTTTACGTATACATTCTCTATTTCCTGCAAGGAAATATGGAGGACAAGACTGGTTACTGTGGAGTCATGATGCAGGTTATGTGTACTTTACCTGTGTCTAAGGTAACCCCTGACAGAACGTGTTATGAATCATGACAGACCCATTTATTACTCATTGGCATTCAGAGACGTGCAGTAAAGTACAATGGAGCAGCACCGGTACAGTTTCGCAGAACTCACTAACATCCACAATGTGTATGGGGATGCATGTTGCAATGCTCTCACTGCTGAAAGGTTGTACAGAGAACGATTACCCAACAGGCATCATCCGTCATGACGAGGGTTTATTTCTCTCGATCGAGGATTGTGGGAGACTGATTGGTTGGAAAGATGAAACGAGGGACCTGGCAACATGAGGACCACTCGCACATCCGATTTTGAAGAGGAGATGCTGGAACGCATTGCAGCAGACCCCACTGCATGTGAAATGGGCACTACACGTACTAGTGTGTGGCGAGTACTCCACGAACAACAATTGCACCTATCACCCACAGCGAGTCTATACAATGCTTGTGACTGACTTCCATCAAGGATTGCATTGTGTTAGGGGTTGCTCCATCAATGGATTCATCGACCAGACTTCCTCCAAGTCGTGCTGTTTACAGACAAGGTCTCATTTGATCATGATGGTATTTTGAACAGCAGTAAAAGCCACGTGAGCGTTGAGGAAAACCCTCTCGCTGTACTAGAGTCGCACCATCAACTACGTTTTCCTGTGAATATGCAGGTGATAATCTCATTGGGCTATATATTCTACCTGGCCATAGCCACCTCTACCTGAGGTTCATACAAGTTCATGTGAGTTGTCGGAGAACATACCTTTCGCTGTTCACGGGACGATGTGGATACGACATGACAGTGGACCGTCTCACTTCAGTGTGGAAGTCTGCAAGTGTCCCAAAGTTGTATTTTATGGTCGCTGGGTTGGAAGGGGAGGTCCTATTCCGTGCCCTGCCAGGCCACCATATCTGAAACCCCTCGACTATTTCCTGTGGGGATATCTAAAGTCACTCGTGTGCAAGACCCCAGTGGATACAGAGATGGAATTAGTTGGCACAATTGTAGCTCCCTGTCACATGATTTGAAAGACACCAGGGAGATTTGTCAGGCTGCATCAGAATCGTATTTGCCGCTGTCACACTTGCACTGAGATTTGGGGCCGGCAGATTCAGCACATTTTGTAAGATAAAGTAGAACGGGTACATTCATTGTGTCACTGATGGTATTTGCAGTGAATGAAAGAGTTCGCAGTAATGTGGTTTTGGTCCTACTACATCCTTAAGCTGGCTCCTCCGACCCCAGGTTCCGTACCTCAAAGTGTTCAGTGGAGCATCCTCTATGTTCTGCTATATTTTTGCACGCTCGTACAGAAACAGCCTGTATACAAGTTTCACACAATCAATGCTCGCGGAGTCCATCACGATTACTGGCTCGTATCTTCCACTCCACGTACCTCGGCCACCTTCACCTCATAGCTTGTCCACCTGCTTAGCTGGGCGGTAACGTGCTCGCCTCCCACGCAAGTGGGCCCGGGTTCGATTCCTGGCCGGGTCACAGATTTTCTCCACCCTGGGACTGAGTGTCATGTTGTTGTCCTCTTCATCATCTCTGACACGCAAGTCACCCAATGTGGTGTCAACTGAAATAAGGCTTGCACTCAGCGGTCAAACTTCCCTCAGCCTCCAGGTGTACTATGCCGTATGCTCATTTTCATTTTACCTCATGCTTTAAATTAATATTCAAATTTGCACCAAAATTAGTTACCAGAATTCTCGACTAATGTTAAGCTTCGAATCCTGCCTACTCTTTAGTGCAGGTAGTGACTCCTTTCTGTTTCTGGCTGTGCTTGTCCACTGCCTTGCTGCTTGTTTTCTGTACAACCATTTGCATCTCGGTCTTTCTGGGAGTCTCTTGCCGGCCCGTCTGGAGGGCTTGGTGGGACGACTAACGCTGCGATGCCTCTGCCTGCAGGCGCAAGACGTTCTGCGAGCTGGTGCGCGTGTCGGCGGCGGTGGCGGGCATCGAGTTCTCGTACGCGGCCGAGACGGCGTTCGTGTCGCCGACGCTGCTGCAGATCGGCGTGGCACACCGCCTGATGACGCTGGCCTGGGCGCTCAGCCCGCTGGTCGGCTTCTTCGTGACGCCGCTGCTGGGGTCGCTGTCGGACCGCTGCCGCCTGCCCTGGGGCCGCCGCAGACCCTTCATCGCGCTGCTCGCCGCCGGCGTCCTGCTCGGTCAGTATCCGCTCTGTCCCTCTACTCCACCCACTCACTCACTGGTCGCTGTCTTTACCTAATCCCAAAAGTTCTTGTTGTTGTTGTGGTCCACAGTCCATCTCTCTCTCTCTCTCTCTCTCTCTCTCTCTCTCTCTCTCTCCCTCTCCCTCACTCACTTACCCACTGGTCGCTGTCTTTACCCACTCCCAAAATTTGTTCTGTTGTTGTTGTCGGCAGCTGAGAGTTTCAATTAATTATCATTTATTCTAGAGAAGCTGCACGGTCATCAATGGCATCTGTTCTTTCGAGAACAGTTGCTATCTTCATAAATATAGTGTATATTTTGCCCAGTGGATAATAAGCTTTCAGATTCCTTAATGGAAGAGAGAAATTGGCAGCCCCAGTAGCCATCTGCGTACTTTGTCCACAGTGTTATCTTCGAAATGTTCCCCTTCTAATGCCTTCTTCAGTGGTCTGGACTTGTGGTGGTCACACGAGAACAAGCCTGCACTGTCAGGGTGGATGGTCTGCTTGTGCCACTTCGTGAGCTTTACACAAGTCGGATCTCCTCTACGCAGCCACGTGTTGTGCAGGAGGAAGACACCGCAGATCGGTTGCTGGCATAGGTTGTCGCACCAAGCAGTCTGGGCATCGGCTGACAGTCTGTAGTAGGGCACATTCACCTTCCTTGACCCGTGCAGGTACACAGTAATACCTCTGTTAACTCCTCAAACTTTCCTCACAGACGGGTCTTAGTTTCTGCTCCCTCTTCCAACATTCCCCCATCTCCATCTCTGGCGTTAGTGATGGACACACGTTTCATTTCAGAAAAGCGTCTGCTGTTTCTTCTTCAAAGAGATTGTCAACAACTGTCTTTCCACACACTTTTTGGTTCCTTATTGTGGACACATGTAGACCACCATGTGACATTTTTCAGTGTCCAAATGAGCCCGATAAAATGGTACAGACACGCTGACACTTATCCCCACCTGTCACGCAATCTTGGCAGCAGTAATGTGGCGGTCACCTTCAGTGAACTCACACGTGGTTCGAATATTGTCTTCAGTGTCTCTAGTCGCTGGACACTAATTATGGCTTTGATTTTTCCACTTTATCACGACCCTTCTGGAAATTGTTAGACCAATTTAAAACTCGGGCTTTACTCACATTAGCAACAACAAATAGTATTTGGAGTCTCTTCTGAATGTCGCTCGATTTCTTTCCTTTCTTGGCGAGCAAACTTATAACCATGGTCTGTGCAACAGTGGAAGCAGAATGGCCATCCTGAGCGTGTGAGCCGTGAGCAGTGCTGCCATCTCTCCTGTCCATTCTTCCTGCACCGCTCTGTTGACCTCACTTCGAGAGTCAAATGAACAGAATTCCGATTTATATGCAGTGACCCACTGATATGGCTGTTTGCAAATCGCTAAGTTTGAAGTTACCTCGATACAGTGTTAAGGTGAAGCAGCTGACTTAGACTTCCGTGTATTTCACTACAGCCTTCAGAGATGAGAGAAACTGGATGTGCTCGAACCATTAATTAAAGGGCGGTTCACAAACAACAACTCAAGTACACATGTTATTCCAAAAACCTTATCGTGGAAGTAGGGACCAGGAGCTGCTGGTGAAATAACACACACTGCTAAGGTTATCTTTTTATTTTAAAGGCTCTCTCAATAATAAATTTATAAGTCTGGCATTTAAAAAAAAATTTCAAAAACAATTTCGAATAGCTGACAAATTTTCTTTATGAAAAGGAGATTGCAGGTATGACGTTAACAATTTCCCAATAGTAAGATTATAATTTGACATACATATATATAAGACAACAATTAAAAAAACTCTTTTAAATAGCTGACAAATTTTCTCTATGTAAAGGATACTGCAAGGTATGACGTTAACAACTTCCCAATAATAAGATTCTAAACTTGTTATAAGAGAAAAATTCCTTAAAAAAACACCTTTAAATAGTTAGTTTGTACTAAAGCTAAAATAGTTGTCTCTCGCCAGTTAAATAACCTACATTACGCCTGTCAGTTGTTACAGGATAAATGTGAATAAGCCAGCACACAAACCTTCACATTAAAGGCAGTTCCCAAAAAATTTTTTCCTAGCACAGTGAGGGTGTGACACGTGTAAAGGGGCCCAAATCACAACAGTCAGAATAGTTACTGGTGGTCTACAGGGCCACAGCAGATCAGCCCCAAAACTTCCATTACAAGCCACCACCTCCCCGAGTTACCCAAAACCAGAAGATGTAGCAAGGGCGGTAACTGCACAGACTCCAAACCACAGAGACATGCGAAATTGACCCTAAATCACCCAATCGAGGTGTGAATGAAGCGGCCCGACCAAGAAGCAATTACCACATTCCAGCAGACAGGCAAACGAAAACTGTGGTGGGAAGACCTCAACAAAACCACTGGTGAAGAAACTCATTCACTTCACTAGAACTTCTGTTGCATAAAAACAGTAACTTCTCACACTCCACTACAGCGCTGGGAACACACCCTTCCAAATCCTCGTCAGGCCCAACTGCTGCCAGTGGTTTCAACGGCCGATAAGAAGACATACGGCCCGACACGCTGATCTCCTGCACCACTGCCTCTAAGCTTCATAAGCCACGTGCATGCGGGTAAGGCAGACTCAGCCCCTGACAAGCCAAGGCACGTGGCCATCAGTTGACGACCCCCAACATCAGGGGGGGGGGGGGGGGGGCGGCCAACACCTCTCTCAGTCCCAGCCCAGTACGTACCCCTCGATCGTCACGCCAGGTGGCGGTAGCAATCCAAACAGCGCGCCAAACCGAAAGTGCCACCGCAAACACTAGACGCAAAGCGAAAGCACTCCACCTGGCACGCTTTTCGAAGAGCCAGATACAACTATGGCTGAGTGTTCTTTCACTGAAATGTAGGATTTTATTAGGTAGAGTACTTAGAGGAAATTTGATCATTACAGCTTTATTCGAGTGAGTGCAACACTGGTTTACAGGTGATTCAGCTACCCCTACCGATCCGTTTTATGCAACCTGCACTAGTCTGTTTCAGGAATTGTATACAGATAGGCAACAGTCATGTAATCGAGACAAGTACGCTCGGTTCGCAAATGGAATCGTACTCTAAAAAATACAAGTGAGGTCGGTGTCCTATATATGTTGGCGATTACCCCCTCCATCCGTCCACTCTCGTTGCTGTACCAGCAGACACAACCACAGACAGTGGTTGTGGTGGTTATGGTCACAGTGTTGTCGGTGGTGGGACTGTGGCTAGTATATACTGTGGGGTTCCAACAGAAACCTTTGGTTTGTTATGTAATTTGTGTTGTTATATGTATGATTATTTATAAATATCACTAGAAAATGATCTAAGACTGACATTAGTCAGCTGATGAAACGGGTCTCAGTCCACGTAGAAACAGTGTCATCCTTGACAGAGGTTCACCATTGCTTTCTGCCATTACGAGTTTGTGATGTGGTATGTTGTACTCCTACAGGGCTGATCCTGGTGCCCAACGGGGCAGACATCGGGTACGCGCTGGGCGACCCCCGGCCCGCACCGTCACCCAGCCCCCCTGGAGCGCTGAACGCGACTCCCCCACTGGAGGTGGTGACCCCCTCAGAGTGGCAGCTTACCAACGCCAGCCTGGGGCCCGGACTCTCCACCACGGAGAGTCCCGCGGCGCTGGCCAATGAGTCGTCGGTGGTGTCACGCAAGCCGCAGTCCAGCCACCCCTGGGGCGTCGTCTTCACCATCCTGGGCACCGTCTTGCTCGACTTCGACGCCGATGCCTGTCAGAGCCCTGCCAGGGCCTACCTGCTGGACGTCACTGTACCAGGTACCTTCCAGTCTACTCTGGCCCAAGTGTCTAAATCAGTACTGTGTGGTGCAGGACAGCGTTCTCATATCTCCTCATTGCTTACACAGTCAAATTGGGAAACTCGTGCGCTCCTGTCAAGTGATCCATTTGTTCAAATGTGTTGTGGCGTCGCAGCTAGGGCGCGATCGCCAATGTGTCTATTAAAGCTTTCTTGTATGAATGTATGTGGGCTCCAGTGTAAGCAGTCAGAATCTTATACGATCTGCAGCGCGTGAGCTGTGTCCTGCACACGTGCGTCATGACCATATGGCGTGACTGCAGCGTGTGAAAGTAGCGGAGAGGTGCTTACAAAATTCAAATGGCTCCGAGCACTATGGGACTTAACTTCTGAGGTCATCAGTCCCCTAGAACTCAGAACTACTTAAACCTAACTAACCTAAGGACATCACACACATCCATGCCCGAGGCAGGATTCGAACCTGCGACCGTAGTAGTCGCACGGTTCCAGACTGTAGCGCCTTGAAGCGGTCGGCCAGAAACGCTTACAGAGTAGTTACATTCTCTGGAACTATAAAAATTAATAACTGAACTAGAAATAGCCCGAGGAACTTCATATTAGGTATATAACCTTCTGCTGTATAAAGGAACAATCTGTCAAGATCTGAAGCCAATAACTGTCATAATTTGGAAGTTACAAAAAGAAAAAAAGAAAAGTCAGTCCTGATTGGCCGTAATTCTGTACAGCCAATAAGAAGTGAGACGGTTTGCCACGTCACGCAGGAGATAGAGGTGCTTGTGGAGGTAGAGAGAGAAGAAGGAAGTGGTGGACTAGCTTTCGAAGGAGCCGGTCATGCTGAAAGTGTTCGAACACATTATGTGTAAAATGAAGTGATATTGTGACTTCCGTGTTTCGGTACAGTGATAAAGGTAGCTGGTGTTTACAATTAACTATTTGTGAAATTTTAAGAGTCGAGATATACACTACTGGCCATTAAAATTGCTACACCAAGAAGAAATGCAGATGATAAACGCGTATTCATTGGACAAATATATTGTACTGGAACTGACATGTGATTACATTTTCACGCAATTTGGGTGCATAGATCCTGAGAAATAAGTACCCAGAACAACAACCTCTGGGCGTAATAACGGCCTTGATACGCCTGGGAATTGAGTCGAACAGAGCTTGGATGGCGTGTGCAGGTACAGATGCCCATGCAGCTTCAACACGATACCACAGTTCATCAAGAGTAGTGACTGGCGTATTGTGACGAGCCAGTTGCTCGGCCACCATTGACCAGACGTTTTCAGTTGGTGAGAGATCTGGAGAATGTGCTGGCCAGGGCAGCAGTCGAACATATTCTGTATCCAGAAAGTCCCGTACAGGACCTGCAACATGCGGTCGTGCATTATCCTGCTGAAATGTGGGGTTTCGCAGGGATCGAATGAGGGTAGAGCCACGGGTCGTAACACATCTGAAATGTAACGTCCACTGTTCAAAGTGCCGTCAGTGCGAACAGGAGGTGACAGAGACGTGTAACCAATGGCACCCCATACCATGACGCCGGGTGATACGCCAGTATGGCGATGATGAATACACGATTCCAATGTGCGTTCACCGCGATGTCGCCCAACACAGATGCGACCATCATGATGCTGTAAACAGAACCTGGATTCGTCCGAAAAAATGACGTTTTGCCAATCGTGCACCCAGGTTCATCGTTGAGTACACCATCGCAGGCGCTCCTGTCTGCGATGCAGCGTCAACGGGAACCGCAGCCGTGGTCTCCGAGCTGATATTCCATGCTGCTGCAAACGTCGTCGAACTGTTTGTGCAGATGGTTGTTGTCTTGCAAACGTCCTCATCTGTTGACTCAGGGATCGAGACGTTGGTGCACGATCCGTTACAGCCATGCGGATAAGATGTCTGTCCTCTCGACTGCTAGTGATACGAGGCTGTTGGGATCCAGCACGGCGTTCCGTATTACCCTCCTGAACCCAGCGGCTCCATATTCTGCTAACAGTCGTTGGATCTCGACCAACGCGAGCAGTAATGTCGCGATACGATAAACTGCAATCGCGATAGGCTACAATCCGACCTTTATCAAAGTCGGAAACGTGATGGTACGCATTTCTCCTCCTAACTCAAGGCATCACAACAACGTTTCACCAGGCAACGCCGGTCAACTGATGTTTGTGTATGAGAAATCGGTTGGAAACTTTCCCCATGTCAGCACGTTGTAGGTGTCGCCTCCTTGTGTGAATGCTCTGAAAAGCCAATCATTCGCACATCACAGCATCTTCTTCCTGTCGGTTAAATTTTCCCGTATGTAGCACGTCATCTTCGTGGTGTAGCAATTTTAATGGCCAGTAGTGTATTTTGTTCTGGAGAAAACCGAGTGTTTAAACTTTGAACAAAAAGCGTTGCAGTACTAAGTGAATTTTTTTTTACTGAGTATTTATGGCGAGCAAAAACTTTATTTAAAGACAACCACCGAATGCCGAGTGCAAAAGTAAATACCAGTTTATTGACTGTGTTACTCTCGTAAATGAATTCAGAACTGAATAGGAAAAGTTCTGGCTGAGTGTGGCGAGGACTATGAACAGGAACTTTAATGATTGGAACACATACCCTTAGCCGATTTATTCTTTAGAGTTCACAAGACTGTTTTCAGCTTTCTGTATTTATAGCGGCCTCCGGCGACGTGTAGTTATGAAATCTCAGTTTCTTCAACACTGATTTTCTGAGATGTCTTAAGTAGCTGCAGTCAGGAGTTACGTGTGCAGATCTGCAGCAGTATCGAGGTAGGTGGAAAATTTATGTTGTAGAACAGCCGTCGATGTGTGAAAGAGCGCGTTACGTCGCAGTGTGTGAATTCCTAAGGGACCAAACTGCTGACTGTGGATTTATACAGGATGTTACAAAAAGGTACGGCCAAACTTTCAGGAAACATTCCTCACACACAAAGAAAGAAAATATGTTATGTGGACATGTGTCCGGAAACGCTTACTTTCCATGTTAGAGCTCATTTTATTACTTCTCTTCAAATCACATTAATCATGGAATGGAAACACACAGCAGCAGAACGTACCAGCGTGACTTCAAACACTTTGTTACAGGAATTGTTCAAAATGTCCTCCGTTAGCGAGGACACATGCATCCACCCTCCGTCGGATGGAATCCCTGATGCGCTGATGCAGCCCTGGAGAATGGCGTATTGTATCACAGCCGTCCACAATACGAGCACGAAGAGTCTCTACATTTGGTACCGGGGTTGCGTAGACAAGAGCTTTCAAATGCCCCCATAAATGAAAGTCAAGAGGGTTGAGGTCAGGAGAGCGTGGAGCCCATGGAATTGGTCCGCCTCTGCAATCCATCGGTCACCGAATCTGTTGTTGAGAAGCTCTAAAATGGTTCAAATGACTCTGAGCAGTATGGGACTTAACATCTATGGTCATCAGTCCCCTAGAACTTAGAACTACTTAAACCTAACTAACCTAAGGACATCACACAACACCCAGCCATCACGAGGCAGAGAAAATCCCTGACCCGCCGGGAATCGACCCCGGGAACCCGGGCGTGGGAAGCGAGAACGCTACCGCACGACCACGAGATGCGGGCTGTTGAGAAGCGTACGAACACTTCGACTGAAATGTGCAGGAGCTCCATCGTGCATGAACCACATTTTGTGTGGTACTTATAAAGGCACATGTTCTAGCAGTACAGGTAGAGTACCCCGTATGAAATCGTGATAACGCGCTCCATTGAGCGTATGTGGAAGAAACAAAAATGAGCTCTAACATGGAAATTAAGCATATCCGGGCACATGTCCACATAACATCTTTTCTTTATTTGTGTGTGAGGAATGTTTCCTGAAAGTTTGGCCGTACCCTTTTGTAACACCCTGTATAATTGGACTTTAGTACTTAAAGTCATTTTTGGTGTCCAAACCACAGGATTTAATTTGTGCATAGTCGCCTTCGCTGTCTAATCTGTTGTTGGATCTTTCACAAAATTTTGAGAAAATACAGTTTATACAATTCTGTACAGTAAATGGCGTAACACCATTGATAAGTATAGACTATGAACAGAAGTCTGTTGCTAAAGCAGAATACTCAAAATTTCTGGGTGTGGGGACTGACGAGAAATTGAATTGTAAGGAACACACCGATGATCTGCTAAAATGATTAAGTTCAGCTACTAATGCTATTGGGGTTATTGCAAACTTTGGTTATATCAGTAAATTAGCCTACTATATCTATTTTCATTCACTGCTTTCATATGGCATCATATTTTGGGGCAATTCGTTATTAAGAGAGAAAGTATTCATTGCACAAAAGCGTGTAACCTTGCAGACATTTATTTAAGGAACTCAGGATATTCACAGCACCTTCGCAATACATATATTCACTTATGAAATTTGTCATTAATAACCCATCCCTATTCAAAAATAACAGGAAGTACATAACTACAACACTAGAAGAAAGATGATCTCCATTATTCTGTATTAAATCTCACTTTGGCGCAGAAAGGGGTGAATTATGCTGCCACAAAAATCTTTGGTCATTTGCCAAATAGTATTAAAAGTTTGACAGACAGAGAACCAACATTTAAAAGCAAATTAAAAGAATTTCTGAATGACAACTCCTTCTACTCAACAGATGAATTCCTGGATATGAAGTAGTTACTGTAAAAAATTAATTAGTTAATTAATTATTTTGTGTAAAGAACACTTATGTTAAAGTAACTCGTTCCACATCGTTACGAAATGTCGTATTCATTATCTATGGAACAAGGATTAATGTACGTATGTACGAGGGTTGGAACTTGAATAGTGGCAACTTTTTATTTACGGCTCGTACGAAACAGATACGTGTTTCAAAGTTTTACTGACCTTCAAAGTAGTCACCAGCATTGTGTGTAACCGGTTGCCAGTGATGTGGAACTCGTAGGATACCCTTAGCAGTGTCTTTTGTGTTGACAGTTCGAGCGGCGCGGTCTATTGCCCGACGATTGTGTAGCAGTTCTGGAGCGAGTGCCGCGAAGTGTTTCCTTCAGTTTAGAAATCGAGTTGAACTCACGAGGGCTTAAGTCATGGGAGTGGAGTAGGTGGTATAGCTCTTAGCAGCCCCATCAGTAAAACAAATCAGTAAGAGCTTGCACTGTACGTGCTTGAGCATTGTCCTGCAAAATGATGGTTAGGTTGAAAAAATGGTTGAAATGGCTCTGAGCACTATGGGACTTAACAGCGAAGGTCATCAGTCCCCTAGAACTTAGAACTACTTAAACCTAACTATCCTAAGGACATCACACACATCCATGCCCGAGGCAGGATTCGAACCTGCGACCGTAGCGGTCGTGCGGTTCCAGACTGACGCGCCTAGAACCGCTCGGCCACACCGGCCGGCGATCGTTAGGTCATGCAGAAAGTGTCATCACCTCTGTCTCTGTGCTATTCATTTTTGGAACACAACCTACGACCAGCTTAGAGACTTTCTTTTCTTCGAAAAATAGTCTTCATAATTCAGGTGCGTCTTATACTCGAAACTAATGTAAAAATGTCCAGTTTTTTATTTAAAATTCCCGCCAGTCTTTAAAATGGGCACGTATTCGATACCGCTATCTGGCAACAATGGATTCAACAGGCAGCAGCGGTGCACTGACTAGACGAACGCGAGTTGTGGGGTTTCACAAGCTCGCTAACACTTTGTCCCTTCAACACTGCCATCACAAGCTCAGAATACTGTCTAGCCTATGATGGCATGGTGCCAATGAACTTCAAAGTATTTGTATTATGGGTAACAGTACAACTTTTTTGTTAGTAGCTAGTTTCGCAATGGAAAAAAAGTATTCATACGATGCGAGCTATAAATTGAAAGTAGTAGATGTAAAACAAGATGGAAACCGAGCAGCTGAACGCCATTTCGGCTCTCCGTCAACAGAGAAAAACCATTCGCAATTGGCAGGCTAGTGAAGAAGAAGTGAGAGAATTGCAGAAGATTACATTTGCAAATAGAGGAGTCAATGTAAAATGTCGAAAACTTGAAGATGAAGTACTGTAATGGAGTCAAGGACACCATAAAAATGGCGTCGGAATTAATATGAAAATTATGAAAATGAATTAAACACACACTCGTAAGCTAGCGCTACAGTGGAACTTAATAGACTTTAAGGGTGGAGTTTGCTGGTGCTACAGGCTTATGAAACATCATGGACTGGCATGCGGACCAAAACGAAAAATCTCAGAAAATTCCTCAAGAGTACAAAGAGAAAATATTATCTTTCCATCGCTTTATTATTCAACACCGAAAGGAAGCCAGTGTGGAACTAAGCCAAATAGCGAGTAATGACGAATCTCCTCTGACATTTGATGTGTCGAATAATAGAGCTGTTGCCATAAAAGGTGCTAAATACTGTAACTGTAAAAAAAAGTGGACATAAAAAATGCGCTAACACTGTTGTCCTTTCATGTCGTGCAGGCGACAGTAAATTTAACCCAGTGGTCGTTTTCAAGCGCAAAACAATGCCAAATCCTTCTGAAAAGTCGCCAGCTGTTGTTGTTCACGTACATGGCAGGGGTTGCACGGATGACGCTGATATGAAGTTATGGGTTAACAGTTTGTGGGAGAGAAGGAAAGGTGCTTTATTGAAGGTGAGTTCTCTTCTTGTGCTAGGCCAGTTTAGTTGCCATTTGAGAAATTCTGTGAAAGAGAAACTGAGACAGGGTCATACAGAGTTTGCTGTTTGTTGTTCTGGGAGGACTCACGTGTAATTGCAACCTCTTGGTGTCTCGATAAATGAACATTTAAAGTGTATAGGAGAGGGGAATGGAAAAAATGGGTGATAGATGACACCAAACATGAATTCACGACGCAGGGAGCTTTAAAACGATTTACAATCAAACAAGTGTGTCAGCAAATGAAACAGTCTTGGTCTGGAGTGGGGAAACACATTATTATTAAATCTTTAAAGAAGTTCGCCATGAGTAACGCTCTCGGTGAAGACCATCTGACATACGAGGTGCGACAATAATGTAATGAGACTGATGTGAAAAAGAATGTTGCTTACCGCTTTAGTCAAGTTTAGTGTTGTCTCCCTCAAAGTAGTTCCCTTCTGATTTCACACACTTTTCCCAGCGCTTCTGCCATTGATCTGGAACTTATCTTCTGTAATAGCCTCAAAGACCCTCATCACAGCTTTTTAAACATCTTGTTTGAAAATGGTGTCCCGTTTTGACTTTCGGAAATAGAAAAAAGTCGCACAGAGCGATATCTGGTGAATAAGGTGGCTGTGGTAGTACTGAAATTTGTTTTGAGGTTAAAAATTGCTGTACTGACAGAGCAGTATGGGATGGCGCATTATCGTGATCCAGAATCCAATTATCAGCAATCTTGGCACAGACACGAAGAACTCTTTTACGAAGTCTTTCTACAATTTCTTTGTAGTAATATTGGTTAACTGTTTGTCCAGGAGGCACCCACTCTTTATTAACAATTCCCTTGGAATCAAAGAAGCCGTGAGGTTGATGGTCGTCCACTGCGGTCTTCAAAATTCGTTCTGCCTTCACTAAACATATTATGCCAACGAAAAACTTGAGCTCTTGACATAAGTTCTTCTCCAAAAGCCTTCTGAAGCTTACAGTAAGTTGTCGTCACGTTTTCACCCAATTTAAATCAAAAAGAAATGGCATACCGTTGCGCAATATTATGCAGTTCCATTTCTGTGACAAGAGACACAAACACGTGTTAACTTATTACAGCACAACTCACGACTGAGCAGTTGCATCGATGCGCCGCTTGGGCTAGAAGCAGCTTATAGACCAAAGTCAAAGATACTGTGCCTACGCAAGCCTGCAGGGTTGCCACATCTTGCAAAGAAAATCAGTCTCATTATTTCATTATCGCACCTCGTATGAAGAGGGCAACGATGATGACTAAGAGGCAGAAGAAGAAGAAGGTTTTCAGGAATATTTTTAGTCTGGCTTTGCAATATAGTAATAAAAATGATAAAATGTTACGAAAACATTACTTAAATAATAATGAGCTTCTTATAGTCTGTAGTTTCTTATGCAGGGTGGAGCAGAGGATACACATGTTTTTTGAGCTGCTAGTACGCAGCGACGAGAGGGGTTATTGACCTTGAATGAATGTCGGCAGACTGCCCAAACAATGCAGCTTGAGTCGCTATGGAGCGTTGGAACGTAGAGCATCGCGTGTTCATTGTCAAGCAGTACTTAAGAAACAATGATTCCGTATTCACAGTGCAACGTCTTTTCCGTCAAAATTTTAGAGTTGGACGTCGAGGTCCAGTCCCTGATCGAAATAATGTACTTCGATGGGTTGCAGCGTTTAGAAGTACTGGATCTGTGATGAAAAAGAGACCATCTGGTCTTCCTCGTTGAGTTCGTACTCCGGAAAATGTAGACCGAGTGAGAACGGCAGTTATTGTTAGTCCGAAACGATCGGCCAGACGACAGGGCTATAGCGCTGGGTACGTCACGTCATTCGCTTCACCGCATCTTGCATGATGATCTTAAGTTTCACCCGTACAAGATAATGATCGTCCAGCAGCTTGGTGAAGGTGATTTTGTGCAGCGCAGTGAGTTTAGTCGCGTAATGGACGAAGTTTTACAGAAGATGCAGATGCTACAGACTCCATGAGTGATGAAGCACATTTCCATGTAGACGATTACGTCAATGTTCATAATTGTCCGTATTGGGCGCCAGACAACCCACATGGACTACACCAAAGACCTCTCCACAGTTTAAAAGTAACAGTGTGGTGCTGCATTTCAAAGATGGGGGTTGTTGGACCCTATTTTTTTGGAGAGGAAGGAATTGCAGTTACTGTGACATCAGTGCGCTACGTTAAAATGTTAAACAACTTGCTTCGTCCAGAACTTGAAAGGCGTCAGGTGAACATGAGAGAGCAATATGGTTTCAGCAGGACGGTGCCCCAGCTCACACGGCGAGAACATTCGTGGAAGTGGTTTGACAAATGTTCCCAGGACATGTTATTTCGAAATATGGTGACGTTTACTGGCCCCCTCGCTCACCACATTTTTCGATATGCGACTTCTTTTTGTGGGGATACTTAAAATCAAAAGTCTACATGAACAAGCCTCGCACAATCGATGACCAAAGAATTCCATTCGTCAGGAAATTGAAGCCGTGCCGAATGAAGTGTTGGAGAGAGCCATGCGTAACTTTTGGGAGAGGATCCAGCAGGAAAGACGTCATCTCCAAGACATTATTTTTCGAACCTAATTAAAGTACGTAAATTTCAAAACTGCATTATAAATCTATCACATAATGCTTGTTTTTATTATTTTTATCAAACCGTGTACCAGTCATTCAATAGTGAGAAAACGTGCGTTTCCTCTGCTCCACCCCGTAGTACGGGTGTAGGGAAGGGGAATGCTCGACTGCCGTTTTATTGGGAGAATTTAGGGAAAGTGTAATAAACCAATGTGACCCATTCTTGAGTACTGTTCAAGGGTTTGGGATCCCCACCAGCTCGGATTAAAGGAGGACATCGCAGCAATTCAAAGGCAGTCTGCCAGATTTGTTATCGCTAGGTTCGATCAGCACGCAAATACTACAGAGATGCTTTGTGGGCTCAAATGGAAATCCGTTGAGGAAAGACGGCGTTCTTTTTGACGACCACTCCTGAGAAAATTTATAGAACCAGTTTTTGGACTGACCACTAAGATAGGTGAACCGTGGATTTATTTTCAAAGAATATTCTCAAGAACTTATTTTATTTACTAGCGATTCATCAAGAACATTAACACATTTAATCACACTATGGAAGCGTGGAAGTAGTTGCCACGGAGTAACTGATGAAATCATAACCAAATTCTTTTTAACAAATGGTAATTTATTCACTTTAATGGTGCCTAAAGCATTTTTTAAAAGAAACAGATATAAAATTGTAATCAGAAAGCACCCTCTATATATCAAGTCACAGTTTATTCAGAAGCACAAAGAAATTTTCGAGTGTATGAGCTTTCGGGCTGAGAACCTTGCCGCTCCCTTTTGACACGGCCGTAGTCACGACCGCTCACAACAACCTCCGAAAGACTACACTGGTGCAAATCTGCAACACACCAGATTACTTTAAACTAAAAGTTTTAACAATTCACACAAGCGCACAAACTATGCACCCCGTAGGAGGGATGGAAGTGGTACAAAACACTAAAATTAAAAGATTAACTTGCCACCGAAGGTGAAACTTTATTTTACTTCTAAGAAAAGTCTTACGGTGGAAGAGTGGCAACTTTACATCCTAAAATGACCATTTACATAAAAGCCCATGAAATGCAATCTTATATAAAATTATACAAGGTTGGCCAAAAGAGTTAACATGCTCTATAGTACACATATAGCACCTCTCTAGACGATAGGCAAGATCAAAACATATTTCAGGAATTAGGCCGTTACACTCCAAGCAATAAATTAGTTAACACGCCGAATCCGACAAACATGACACAGAAAGCTCTGGACGACTGTTTAGCAAAAGTGACAAAAAGCGGATTACAGAGTACCTGACGGCTCAACACAAAAGTTTTGTCTCAAGTATAGATAGTGTTGAGGATCAGTGGACAAAGTTCAAAACCATCGTACAATATGCGTTAGATGAGTATGTGCCAAGCAAGATCGTAAGAGATGGAAAAGTGCCACCGTGGTACAGCAACCGAGTTAGAAAACTGCTGCGGAAGCAAAGGGAACTTCACAGCAAACATAAACATAGCGAAAGCCTTGTAGACAAACAAAAATTACGCGAAGCGAAATGTAGTGTGAGGAGGGCTATGCGAGAGGCGTTCAATGAATTCGAAAGTAAAGTTCTGTGTACTGACTTGGCAGAAAATCCTAAGAAATTTTGGTCTTATGTCAAAGCGGTAGGTTGATCAAAACAAAATGTCCAGACACTCTGTGACCAAAATGGTACTGAAACAGAGGATCACAGACTAAAGGCCGAAATACTAAATGTCTTTTTTCCAAAGCTGTTTCACAGAGGAAGACTGCACTGTAGGTCCCTCTCTAGATTGTCGCACAGATGACAAAATGGTAGATATCGAAATAGACGACAGAGGGATAGAGAAACAATTAAAATCGCTCAAAAGAGGAAAGGCCGCTGGACCTGATGGGATACCAGTTCGATTTTACGCAGAGTACGCGAAGGAACTTGCCCCCCCTTCTTGCAGCGGTGTACCGTAGGTCTCTAGAAAAGCGTAGCGTTCCAAAGGATTGGAAAAGGGCACAGGTCATCCCCGTTTTCAAGATGGGACGGATGTACAGAACTACAGACCTATATCTCTAACGTCGATCAGTTGCAGAATTTTGGAACACGTATTATGTTCGAGTATAATGACTTTTCTGGAGACTAGAAATCTACTCTGTAGGAATCAGCATGGGTTTCGAAAAAGACGGTCGTGTGAAACCCAGCTCGCGCTGTTCGTTCACGAGACTCAGAGGGCCATAGACACGGGTTCCCAGGTAGATGCTGTGTTTCTTGACTTCCGCAAGGCGTTTGATACAGTTCCCCACAGTCGTTTAATGAACAAAGTAAGAGCATATGGACTATCAGACCAATTGTGTGATTGGATTGAAGAGTTCCTAGATAAAAGAACGCTGCATGTCATTCTCAATGGAGAGAAGTCTTCCGAAGTAAGAGTGATTTCAGGTGTGCCGCAGGGGAGTTTCGTAGGACCGTTGCTATTCATAATATACATAAATGACCTTTTGGATGACATCGGAAGTTCACTTAGGCTGTTTGCGGATGATGCTGTGGTATATTGAGAGGTTGTAACAATGGAAAATTGTACTGAAATGCAGGAGGATCTGCAGCGAATTGACGCATGGTGCAGGGAATGGCAATTGAATCTCAATGTATACAAGTGTAATGTGCTGCGAATACATTGAAAGAAAGATCCCTCATCATTTAGCTACAAAATAGGAGGTCAGCAACTGGAAGCAGTTAATTCCATAAATTATCTGGGAGTACGCATTAGGAGTGATTTAAAATGGAATGATCATATAAAGTTGATTGTCGGTAAAGCGGATGCCAGACTGAGATTCATTGGCAGAATCCTAAGGAAATGCAACTCGGAAACACAGTAAGTAGGTTACAGTACACTTGTTCGCCCACTGCTTGAATAATGCTCACCGATGTGGGATCCGTACCAGGTAGGGTTGATAGAAGAGATAGAGAAGATCCAACGGAGAGCAGCGCGCTTCGTTACAGGATCATTTAGTAATCGCGAAAGCTTTACGGAGATGATAGATAAACTCCAGTGGAAGACTCTGCAGGAGAGACGCTCAGTAGCTCGGTACGGGCTTTTGTTAAAGTTTCGAGAACATACCTTCACCGAAGAGTCAAGCAGTATATTGCTCCCTCCAACGTATATCTCGCGAAGAGAGCATGAGGATAAAATCAGAGAGATTAGAATCCACACAGGGACATACCGACAATCCTTATTTCCAGGAACAATACGAGACTAGAATAGAAGGGAGAACCGATAGAGGTACTCAAGGTACCCTCCGCCACACACCGTCAGATGGCTTGCGGAGTATGGATGTAGATGTAGGTGTAGACACTAACTGCCTAACAAATGCGGACGAGAGACAGACGAGCAAGCTGGGGACGAGAGACTGACCAAGAAAACAAGTAAAATTTAAGAAGAGTAAATCACACAACATATCACCAGTCACTTAACTTCTAATAAACTACGGTTTCTCGAGACGACCTGGCGCAGCACCCACAAATCGCTCTCCCGAACCGTCCGCTGCCAGCCGCTTCAACGGACGCTGGAAGGCGCGCCGATCTCCCGTCTTTTCTGGTCCACAACAACCGACCGACTGCCCGCTACTCCGTCCGTGGCTGCTGCTCCGTCGCGACTGCACTGCTGGTGCGCCTCCGACTCACTTCCAGACACACGACGGCGGAAATACTGGCTCGGACCCAACCATGCAGAGGAAACACGCCCACTGGCTAAACGACATCCCTGCACCAGGAAAGAACCGAGCCGAGCCCCACAAGATGGTAACTGAAGGGGCCCAGAAGCGCTCGGAGAACCAGTTACACCACGGCGTCGCAGCTCACACCGGCCAGACCGATGTCGTGGGTTGACTCCTGTTGCTCTCGTGTCGACCGCGAAGCCACTACCGCTCGCTATACGGCGCGGCCCACTGGACTCACGTGGCGACCTCACATGCGCCGACGCTCAAGAGGGACAAGTCATCTTGTGTGTCAGTGCGCGACCGACCAACCGATCGATCCAACCGCCAATGACCGTTGCCCGAGCAAAGTCGAGCAGACTGGCGGCCTAACGCGCAGACTCAGATGCAGGAGCTAAGCCCCGACCGGGCGACCACTCGCTGAGTTCTCTTACTGGCGGAGTGGAAAGACTCTCATTTTGCCGGCTTTAAAGGTTGATCCGAACGAGAGACATACTAACAGTCCGAATGAAAGACACTAACTGCCTAACAGATGCGGACGAGAGCCAGTTGATTCCGTATTTCTAGATTTCCGGAAAGCTTTTGGCACCGTTCCTCACAAGGGACTTCTAATCAAGCTGTGGGCCTATGGGGTACCGTCTCAGTTGTGCTACTGGATTCATGATTTCCTGTCAGGAAGGTCGCAGTTCGTAGTAATAGACGGCAAATCATCGAGTGAAACTGAAATGATATCAGGTGTTCCCCAGGGAAGCGTCCTGGGACCTCTGCTGTTCCTGATCTATATAAATGACCTGGGTGACAATCTGAGCAGTTCTCTTAGGTTGTTCGCAGATGATGCTGTAATTTACCGTCTAGTAAGGTCATCCGAAGACCAGTTTCAGTTGCAAAGCGATTTAGAAAAGATTGCTGTATGGTGTGGCAAGTGGCAGGTGACGCTAAATAACGAAAAGTGTGAGGTGATCCACACGAGTTCCAAAAGAAATCCTTTGGAATTCGATTACTCGATAAATAGTAAAATTCTCAAGGCTGTCAATTCAACTAAGTACCTGGGTGTTAAAATCACTTCAGTTGGAAAGATCACATTGATAATATCGAGGGGAAGGCGAGCCAAAGGTTGCGTTTCATTGGAGAAGATGCAACAAGTCCACTAAACAGACAGCTTACACTACACTCGTTTGTTAGAATATTGCCGCGCGGTGTGGGATCCTAACCAGGTGGGATTGACGGAGGACATCGAAAGGGTACAAAAAAGGGCAGCTCGTTTTGTATTATCACGTAATAGGGGAGAGAGTGTGGCAGATATGATACGCGATTTGGGATGGAAGTCATTAAAGCAAAGACGTTTTTCGTCGCGGCGAGATCTATTAACGAAATTTCAGTCACCAACTTTCTCTTCCGAATGCGAAAATACTTTGTTGAGCCCAACCTACATAAGTAGGAATGATCGCCAAAATAAAATAAGAGAAATCAGAGCTCGAACAGAAAGGTTTAGGTGTTCGTTTTTCCCGGGAGTGGAATGGTAGAGAGATAGTATGATTGTGGTTCGATGAACCCTCTGCCAAGCACTTAAATGTGAATTGCAGAGTAATCATGTAGATGTAGATGTAGATGTAGAAGAGTAAATCACACAGCATATCACCAATCACTTAACTTCTAATAAACTGCGATTTCTAGAGAAGACCTGGCGCAACACCCCCAAATCGCTCTCCCGAACCGTCCGCTGCCAGCCGCTTCAACGGACGCAGGAAGGTGCGCCAATCTCCCGTCTTCCCTGGTCCGCACCAACCGACCGACTGCCCGCTGCTCCGTCGCGACTGCACAGCTGGTGCGTCTCCCACTCACTTCCAGACACACGACGGCGGAAATACTGGCTCGGACCCAACCATGCAGAGGAAACACGCCCACTGGCTAAACGACAGCCCTGCACCAGGAAAGAACCGAGCCGAGCTCCACAAGATGGTAACTGAAGGGGCCCAGAAGCGCTCGGAGAGCCAGTTACACCACGGCGTCGCAGCTCGCACCGGCCAGACCGATGTCGTGGGTTGACTCCTGTTGCTCTCGTGTCGACCGCGAAGTCACTACCCCCTCGCTATACGCCGCGGCCCACTGGACTCATGTTGCGACCTCACATGCGCCGACGCTCAAGAGGGACAAGTCATCTCGTGCGCGACCATCCAACCGATCGATCCAACCGCCAATGACCATTTCCTGAGCAAACTCGAGCACACTGGCGGCCTAACGCGCAGACTCGGATGCAGGAACTAAGCCCCGACCAGGCGACCACTCGCTGAGTTCTCTTACTGGCGGAGTGGAAAGACTCTCATTTTGCCGGCTTTACGGGTTGATCCGAACGGGAGACACACTAACACTCCGAACGACAGACATTAACTGCCTAACAAATGCGGACGAGAGACAGACTAGCAAGATGGTGACGAAAGACTGACCCAGACTGACCGCCTGACGAGTTTTTTTTTCTTTATTGTGATTTTAATACCCGTATAACAACAGGTAGGCTCGCAGCAGCACATTACGCCGCTTTTCAGCCCAAGATATTACAATGGTAAAACAGAGAAGACACACGAGTTGGAACTATCGGTGGGGAAAAAAACAGTAGACACATGAAGATAAAAAACATGAAGCCGTTCACACTCGATGACAATCCACACTGCAAACTGTTGACACGATGCACAAACACTCATGCCTTGATGGTACACATGAACGATTGAGCGTGACGGTGAACACGGAACACAAAACACGACGGTACACACGAGACACGGATGGCGATGATCTCCGGCCCACGAATGTCTGCGAGTCCGCCAAGAGGGGAAGAGGGGAAGAAGGGTGAGGGGGGGGAGAGGGGAGAACAAGCCAATGCCACTGGAGATGGGAGGAGGAGTAGAGGGACGGGGGAGGGGAAGCCTGGGGGAGGGGTGGGGAGAAATGGAGGAGGGAGGGAAGGGGGAGAGAAGGGTGGGAGGGTGCCCAAAGGAACAAACACAGGAAGAGGAAGGGAGGATCAAAGTTGGTAGGAGGGGTAGATGGAGGGGAGGAGGACATCATCAGGGAGGGGGAGCCGGCGGAAGCCACCTTGGGAGAGGGTAAGGAGGGTGGAGAGATGGAGAGCAGATGGGACGTGGGAATACAGGCGCGGCAGCGGACGGGGGTGGGAGAGGATGGGCGAGACAAGCGGGTGAGGAGGATCGAGTTTACGGGAGGTGTAGAGGATGCGTATCCTCGCCTGGCGAGCTCATAGCGTCCCTTAAATGCACGTGAGCAGGCAACCTTTCCCCTTTCCCACAGCGGCGCCACCGCCAGAAACGGAGAGTGACTGCTTCACACTACGCGCTGCGGCGCGCTCATCAAAACAGTAATTTTTTCCTTGGCTCAATAGTGTACGAGAAATTAGGGCTGATACTGAGGCTTATAGAGAGTCGTTTTTCCATAGCTCTATTTGCGAGTGGAAGCGGAAGGGAAATGACAACTACTAGTACCTCGTAGTCTCCACCACGAAACGTACGGCGTCTCGGAGTACGTAGCACTAGCTGTTGAACCGTATCTAAACTGCAAGTTATAAAGTCGGCGGTGCGTGCACAAGCCTTACAGTCGGCATCTCTGGTGCGTTACCTATGTTTTGCTCAACCAGATGAGGCTGAAGCATGAGCAGCACCGTATACCTGTTCCTAAGGTGCCGTGTCGAGCTCGTATAATAGGTGGCAATTTAATGTTTTTTTAAGTGGGTAACAACCTAGGGAGCGGCATTATGGAAATAGACGGCCTTAGCGTAAACCGGTTTCGTCACTTACGAGCGTGTCCGATATTTAGATCGTAAGCAGAGTTCTTAGCAAGTGCTTAACATACACTCCTGGAAATGGAAAAAAGAACACATTGACACCGGTGTGTCAGACCCACCATACTTGCTCCGGACACTGCGAGAGGGCTGTACAAGCAATGATCACACGCACGGCACAGCGGACACACCAGGAACCGCGGTGTTGGCCGTCGAATGGCGATAGCTGCGCAGCATTTGTGCACCGCCGCCGTCAGTGTCAGCCAGTTTGCCGTGGCATACGGAGCTCCATCGCAGTCTTTAACACTGGTAGCATGCCGCGACAGCGTGGACGTGAACCGTATGTGCAGTTGACGGACTTTGAGCGAGGGCGTATAGTGGGCATGCGGGAGGCCGGGTGGACGTACCGCCGAATTGCTCAACACGTGGGGCGTGAGGTCTCCACAGTACATCGATGTTGTCGCCAGTGGTCGGCGGAAGGTGCACGTGCCCGTCGACCTGGGACCGGACCGCAGCGACGCACGGATGCACGCCAAGACCGTAGGATCCTACGCAGTGCCGTAGGGGACCGCACCGCCACTTCCCAGCAAATTAGGGACACTGTTGCTCCTGGGGTATCGGCGAGGACCATTCGCAACCGTCTCCATGAAGCTGGGCTACGGTCCCGCACACCGTTAGGCCGTCTTCCGCTCACGCCCCAACATCGTGCAGCCCGCCTCCAGTGGTGTCGCGACAGGCGTGAATGGAGGGACGAATGGAGACGTGTCGTCTTCAGCGATGAGAGTCGCTTCTGCCTTGGTGCCAATGATGGTCGTATGCGTGTTTGGCGCCGTGCAGGTGAGCGCCACAATCAGGACTGCATACGACCGAGGCACACAGGGCCAACACCCGGCATCATGGTGTGGGGAGCGATCTCCTACACTGGCCGTACACCACTGGTGATCGTCGAGGGGACACTGAATAGTGCACGGTACATACAAACCGTCATCGAACCCATCGTTCTACCATTCCTAGACCGGCAAGGGAACTTGCTGTTCCAACAGGACAATGCACGTCCGCATGTATCCCGTGCCACCCAACGTGCTCTAGAAGGTGTAAGTCAACTACCCTGGCCAGCAAGATCTCCGGATCTGTCCCCCATTGAGCATGTTTGGGACTGGATGAAGCGTCGTCTCACGCGGTCTGCACGTCCAGCACGAACGCTGGTCCAACTGAGGCGCCAGGTGGAAATGGCATGGCAAGCCGTTCCACAGGACTACATCCAGCATCTCTACGATCGTCTCCATGGGAGAATAGCATCCTGCATTGCTGCGAAAGGTGGATATACACTGTACTAGTGCCGACATTGTGCATGCTCTGTTGCCTGTGTCTATGTGCCTGTGGTTCTGTCAGTGTGATCATGTGATGTATCTGACCCCAGGAATGTGTCAATAAAGTTTCCCCTTCCTGGGACAATGAATTCACGGTGTTCTTATTTCAATTTCCAGGAGTGTATTTGATCGACTCTAACACTTTGTAGCAAAACTTTTAGTCCCTCACGGCGCTAATTCTATCGCTTGCATCTACATCTTGGAACTTACCAACATGTCGAATTTTTTCTCTAGTCTTCTTCATGTGTTTATTAAATGTTACACCGGCCGCAGTGGCCGAGCGGTTCTAGGCGCTACAATCTGGAATCGCGCGACCGCAGCGGTCGCAGGTTCGAATCTTGCCTCGGGCATGGATGTGTGTGATGTCCTTAGGTTAGTTAGGTTTAATTAGTTCTAACTTCTAGGCGACTGATGACTTCAGAAGTTAAGTCGCATAGTGCTCAGAACCACTTGAGCCTGTTCTGAGTCAAAATCACCTTTGTTAAATCTGTGTTACATGCCAACAGAAAAGAAAATTACGAGGAGAAGTTAGCCGCAAAGGAACTAGGGCCTCTCAGACCAGATCCATTGTCTGAGGAAGTGACGATATCAAATAAGCGTGACTGCTACCGAACATTTAACAGCGAAGTGTATAATAAGCGTGTCTTGTTCTGCGGGTGGAACGTAACAATGCTTGATTTTCAGCCCTGAAGGTAGTTCGTTAACTAATAGATCTGCTAGGAATCTTGTGCATTTGTCCGAAAAAATAAAAAAGCTCGAAGACTCCCATTTACACAAAAATGCGAAATGAAGAATAGTGAAAACTTAAACGTTATTTGTTCTTGCCATAAACTGTACTTAATTATGTACAAAACAACGAAATTCCACAAAAGCAATTATTCATTTTTTCAGACGAGTTATGAATATTATTATTACTACTATTGCTATTATCGATTGTGGTCGAAGTTATATATATACGGTGACAAAGATAACTGTTGCACAGCAGATGTTAATTTCACACGCTCATATTTATCTCAATTTAAAAATTTATGAATACCCAGAATGCATACCTACGAGCCGCCATAGCCAACAGCCACTCCCACCCCATTGCTGCTATGCGTCAGTCCTTCATCCCTACCATCCCTTCATCACATGCTTACCTTGCTCACAGGTCAACCTTTCCCACTTCAACAACAGGCTTCCTATCCCAGGGCAGGTCGTTACGGTTCTTAGTGGAAGCAGAGTGCCTCTTTTAAATGTCATTGTTTCGGCATCTAGTTTTAAATGTTTTTAAATGTGTGCTTTTGTGTTTTCGTTTTACATTTTATTATTATAGTTTTTAACAAACAGTGCAAGAGGTCACATCCCTCGTATATCTAAAAATTTCCAGTTTGTTTCTCATCTCTAAAGGTTTCAAAATCAATGAAAATGTCTTGTCCTGTGCGGCCACGCCAACTTAGAAAATTTTCTGGGCGCCACAATTAGTCCGTTACCTCCCAAGCTCCCAAGCGAGTTGACTGTACCTCTGACACACCCGCCCATAGGGGCACTGGAGGCTGAAATGACAGTAAAAAAAAAAAGGAAAGAAAAGAACGAAATATGGTAGAAACTATTCAACATTTGTAGATCACCTTGAACAGGAATACGATAGGCCAAGGACAGCATAAAAAGGTGTGAACATCGTAAACATCCTTTGCAAGGAAACTTCGATGTACACAAAGTGAACATTTACTCGATGACCAAATATTCGACACCACACACTATGTAAAATAATTTCAAACCTCAAATAATGGAATAAAGTTTTCCTTTCCAAAACCCAACTCTCTCTTACTCCATCTCTCTCTCCCCCCACCCCCCCTTTCATTTCATCTAGCCCTCCTCACCTCTTTTTCTTCGTTTTTGCCCCGCCCCCATCTTTTCATCTTTTACATCTTGAACTCCATCGCTGCTTTTTCATTTTCTCTTACACAAAATAAATACATAGTAACATAATTAAACGTTCTAAGACTCGTATGGCGAATAGTAAAAAAAGAGAACATTTTTAGATCATAGGAAAAAACTAAAATAAAGATGGTAACCTTCCACACAACACGCGAGAAATGTTTAGTCGGAAAAATACAAACGAACAGTAGTGGTAGTACGCTGTGGTTTGTCTCACTTCAAGAAATGTATAGATGTGTAAAGCAGTGTGGGGGTAAGGTAGTATCAACATCGTCGAAGGAACGAGCGCCTCAAAAACGTGCACGCAGATCGCTTTACCTGACGTGAGCGAAACGCTCGCAAATAATGTACCGCTTGCAACTGTGTTTCGGCCCAGAAAACGAGTCAGATTATAACCATCTTTCATTATAGACCACAGATATACTTTATTTCACTAAAAGAAACACATTTCGTGATTAAACACGCATTTCCTTGTTGTTGGAAAGAGAGATTTAAAATACCTTCAGTAAAGGTAAAATAGTAGGACTGTTCAAATGGCTCTAAGCATCATGGGACATCTGAGGTCACCAGTCCCCTAGAACTTAGAACTACTTAAACATAACTAACCTAAGGATATCACACACATCCATGCCCGGAGCAGAATTCGAACCTGCGACCGTAGCGGTCTCGCGGTTCCAGACTGAAGCGCCTAGAACCGCTCGGTAACAGGGGCCGGCAGTAGGTACTGTTACATTAACGGGAATTTTTAATGTGCATGCAAAGGTCGCCATAATTTTCAAGGAGGTGGAATTTTCTAACTGGGATAATTAACAAACTAACAGGCTATCTAAGTAACAGTATACGTTTTTGGAAACAGTAAAACCTGGCAACAGAACTATGCCACTGAATTTCGGGCGGTGGACCACTTGCAGATAGGAACATTCTACAGCACGAAACTTTCGAATAGGTATAAGCTTAGATGTATTAAGTTCTCAGAAAAATTAAAACGTTTCATCCCATGTAGGCTTTCACGGCCGGCGTCTTCATCAGTAAACACTTCCGGGCTAAATTGCCGTGGTCGATCTGTAGAACTTCTTCTCCCTGACGTTTCGTTCTCAACTACGGAGAACATCTTCCGAGGTGATGTTCTCCGTAGTTGAGAACGAAACGTCAGGGAGAAGAAGTTCTACAGATCGACCACGGCAATTTAGCCCTGAAGTGTTTACTGATGAATTAAAACGTTTGTTGAAAAGTAGAAAATGACTTATTGTGAATAAGCTATGTTAATCTTAAAATAAACAGACTTTAGTACTAGCCTATTGAATTTCGCCGTGGACATGCTTTGCAGGTATTGTTAATCATGAATACTCTTATTTCCTTAAATAAATGTTTCTATGTGTAGTAAATATACTATTATCATAAGTAAATTATATTGTGAATAATAAAATTCAGTGAAATACTCTCCCCCCGAAGAGCTCATGAAGATCGATCGGTACCGACTGGCCGCCGTGTCATCCTCAGTCCACAGGCGTCACTGGATGCGGATATGGAGGGGCATGTGGTCAGCACACCGCTCTCCCGGCCGTATGTCAGTTTACGAGACCGGAGCCGCTACTTCACAGTCAAGTAGCTCCTCAGTTTGCCTCACAAGGGCTGAGTGCACCCCGCTTGCCGACAGCGCCGGGCAGGCCGGATGGTCACCCATCCAAGTGCGACAGCGCTTAACTTCGATGATCTGAGGTGTTACCTCTGCGGCAAGGCCGTTGACAGTGAAATACTGCGTGATAACAATTTGACAATTCTGTTAAGCTACGGTACGGCACACTATCAAGGACATTGCAGTGGCTGTGTTATTCCGAATTACGATGCAATCTTCCTTCGCACATACAGTGCGGCAATTACAGCCGTTATGAAATACACGAAATGTATTCGCAGTCGCGAATATGGACAACCATCAGCTGTAGAATGGAATGACGAAAATGAAAAGCCGGCCGCTCTGACCGAGCGGTTCTAGGCGCTTCAGTCCGCGATGCTGCTACGGTCGCAGGTTCGAATCCTGCCTCGGGCATGGATGTGTTTGATGTCCTTAGGTTAGTTAGGTTTAAGTAGTTCTAAGTCTAGGGGACTGATGACCTCAGATGTTAAGTTCCATAGTGCTCAGAGCCTTTAAAAATAAAAATAAAAATAAATAAATAAAAATTTGTGCCGGACCGGGATTCGAACCCGTATCTCCCCTTTGTCACGAGCGGTCGCCTTACCATTAGGCTACCTGAGCACGAATCGCTGCGGACCCAAAATTCCAAATGTCGTCAAACATACGCCTAAGATCTGTACTGGAACATTCATTATGTGTATTCCCGTACAGCTGAGACATTTTACTGGAAAGTCGCTTGCCCAGAGTCGGCGAATAAATATGAGATTGCAGTGTCTGTGTTATGGCACTTTATTCCATTTTTCAAGCAAAATTTAATGCAAATTCTTTGATCCACCTGTTTCGCAAGTAAAAATTCGACGAGCACTCGTAAACACGTATAACCTTTTCGACTGTCAACAAAAGACTAAATATTCAAAAGAGCTGAAAATGTAAAAATGTGTACCAACAAGGAAAAAAACTTTAAAAATTGTATTTATAAAGCCCAAGAAACTTAAAAAAAAAATGGCTCGTAGCTTGTGCAGATCCTTCCAGACTGAATTTTTTGCAAATGCATCTTGAAGTCCTCAATTCCATCACAGCCTTCACTGCAATATTTCTTCGTGTTGTCCCTTTCCTTCTATACATCTAATTAACTGTGTACAAATCTCACTGCAGACTGTTCTTTGACCTGGGTGAAGGCGATAAACGATACAAGTGTCACCTCCAAAGGATTTGCAGAGCGAACTTTGTTTTAACACAGGGAAATACTTCACTTTGTAAGTAGGCTGTTTAGGTTTTTATGTTGGTAACGCCACGTAGCGCTCTGTATAAAAATCGCAGACTGCGCTGTGTGCAGTCAATGGCTGGCTGGACTCATTGTTGGAATATTCGCTTGTTTAGTGTTGGGCAGTTGGATGTGAACAGCGCGTGGCGTTGCACAGTTGGAGGTGAGCCGCCAGCAGTGGTGGATGTGGGGAGAGAGATGCCACAGTTTTGAGATATTAATATGAGCGGACGACCTGTACGTGTGTCCGTCAGAAAAAGGAAATTTCTCAAAAAGATGTCAAAAAATCTTGTACATGGCTGCACGTTCAGAGACCGTGAATAGCTATAATTGAAAGAAATTCAGCCCTCGGTCACTATTTTTAACAAATTAACTTAGTTTCGACACTGCTAGGAGTGTCTTCCTCAGAATTCAAATCAAAGAATGGTCTATATTCTATAACATGGTCACAGAATTATGACTAAAAACGTATGATAGAGTATAAGTACGGAATCGTCGTGAAAGACTGGCAGTACTTAAAGGGCATTAGTCACAAAGATATTTAAGATAAATGCCCTCTTGGCATATTTATTATTTTATAAATGACATACAAGTACTGCCAGTCTTCCACGACGATTCCGTACTTATACCCTATCATACGATTTTAGTCATTATTCTATGACCATGTTATAGACCATTCTTTGATTTAAATTCTGAGGAAGACACTCCTAGCAGTGTCGAAACCAGGTTAATTTGTTAAAAATAGTGACCGAGGGCTGAATTTCTTTCAATTATATGTATATATACATATGAGTACGTTGAGTTTTGCTCAACTGTTTGAAAATCAAATAACGTAGAAGTTTACTACCACAGTAATTCAAACATTCAAAGGGGAAGTTTCAACTTGATCGGATCGATCGATTTTACTAATTTTTCAATTTTTTTCTTTCCATTTTAATAATTCCTTTTTTTCGTTTATATATATATATATATATATATATATATATATATATATATATATATATATACAGGGCGTTTCAAAAAGAAAGAGCAGATTTCAAACATTTATTTCTCAAAAACTACAAATGATAGAAACACAATTCAAACGTTTCTTGTCAGAGAAAGGTTCAAAGTTTTTCAATGGTCCGCGCAGAAGTTCCATGCAAATCCGCAGTGGCGCTGGCGTTTGTTTGTAGGAAAATGGCGACGACACCACAGGAACGATCATTTTGTGTGCTGCAATTTGCAAAGTTAGAGTCCATTGTTGGTGTGCAACGTGCATTCCGCCGTCAATTCAACAAACAGCCGCCTCGTCATAAGCAAATTTATGAGTGGCATCACAGATTCGTAGAAGATGGTTGCATCTGCAAGCGAAAAAGCACGGGTCGTCCACGCACATCGGATGAAAATGTCGAGCGTGTCCGTGCAGCTTACGAAAGGAGCCCTAGAAAATCCACGACACGGGCAAGTCACGAACTAAACATGTCTAAAACAACGGTATGGCGCGTTCTGAGTAAGCGTCTGCACATGAAGCCGTACAAACTGCAGTTATTGCAAGCATTGCGTCCTGACGACCACAACAAAAGGTTCGAATTTTCAACTGCAATTCTACAGGACATGGAAGAGGACAATTTTGCCGAACGATTAATTTTTTCAGATGAATCAACGTTTCACATTTCTGGTAAAGTTAATCGGCATAACGTACGAATTTGGGCGAGTGAAACTCCGAGGGACGTTATTCAACATGAAAGAGACTCACCAAAGGTTAACGTCTTTTGTGCAATTTCGGTAAACAAAGTTTATGGACCTTTCTTTTTCATGGAGAAAACTATCACAGGAACCATTTACCTGGACATGTTAGAAAACTGGCTATTTCCTCAACTTCAGGAAGATTCAAATCACTTCATCTTCATGCAAGATGGCGCCCCACCACACTTCTCTGAACCTGTACGACGGTACCTAAATAACACCATTCCAGGACGGTGGATTGGAAGAGCAGGAGCACAAGATCAATGTCATCGTCTGTGGCCTCCCAGGTCACCAGACCTTACTCCCTGCGATTTTTATTTGTGGGGGTACATAAAGGACTGTGTTTATGTCCCACCTATGCCCGCTACTCTTCAACAGGTACGACATCGAATTGTTGCGGCCGTGAATTCGGTAACTAAAGACCAGTTGCGTCGTGTGTGGCAAGAAATGAGATACCGGTTTGATATTTGTCGTGTAACAAATGGTGCTCATATTGAGGTACAGTTTTGATATTTGTTGTGTAACATTTGGTACTCATATTGAGTGAAGGACCGTTGGAATTGTGTTTCTATCATTTGTAGTTTTTGAGAAATAAATGTTTGAAATCTGCTCTTTCTTTTTGAAACGCCCTGTATATATATATATACACTCCTGGAAATTGAAATAAGAACACCGTGAATTCATTGTCCCAGGAAGGGGAAACTTTATTGACACATTCCTGGGGTCAGATACATCACATGATCACACTGACAGAACCACAGGCACATAGACACAGGCAACAGAGCATGCACAATGTCGGCACTCGTACAGTGTATATCCACCTTTCGCAGCAATGCAGGCTGCTATTCTCCCATGGAGACGATCGTAGAGATGCTGGATGTAGTCCTGTGGAACGGCTTGCCATGCCATTTCCACCTGGCGCCTCAGTTGGACCAGCGTTCGTGCTGGACGTGCAGACCGCGTGAGACGACGCTTCATCCAGTCCCAAACATGCTCAATGGGGGACAGATCCGGAGATCTTGCTGGCCAGGGTAGTTGACTTACACCTTCTAGAGCACGTTGGGTGGCACGGGATACATGCGGACGTGCATTGTCCTGTTGGAACAGCAAGTTCCCTTGCCGGTCTAGGAATGGTAGAACGATGGGTTCGATGACGGTTTGGATGTACCGTGCACTATTCAGTGTCGCCTCGACGATCACCAGTGGTGTACGGCCAGTGTAGGAGATCGCTCCCCACACCATGATGCCGGGTGTTGGCCCTGTGTGCCTCGGTCGTATACAGTCCTGATTGTGGCGCTCACCTGCACGGCGCTAAACACGCATACGACCATCATTGGCACCAAGGCAGAAGCGACTCTCATCGCTGAAGACGACACGTCTCCATTCGTCCCTCCATTCACGCCTGTCGCGACACCACTGGAGGCGGGCTGCACGATGTTGGGGCGTGAGCGGAAGACGGCCTAACGGTGTGCGGGACCGTAGCCCAGCTTCATGGAGACGGTTGCGAATGGTCCTCGCCGATACCCCGGGAGCAACAGTGTCCCTAATTTGCTGGGAAGTGGCGGTGCGGTCCCCTACGGCACTGCGTAGGATCCTACGGTCTTGGCGTGCATCCGTGCGTCGCTGCGGTCCGGTCCCAGGTCGACGGGCACGTGCACCTTCCGCCGACCACTGGCGACAACATCGATGTACTGTGGAGACCTCACGCCCCACGCGTTGAGCAATTCGGCGGTACGTCCTCCGGCCTCCTGCATGCCCACTATACGCCCTCGCTCAAAGTCCGTCAACTGCACATACGGTTCACGTCCACGCTGTCGCGGCATGCTACCAGTGTTAAAGACTGCGATGGAGCTCCGTATGCCACGGCAAACTGGCTGACACTGACGGCGGCGGTGCACAAATGCTGCGCAGCTAGCGCCATTCGACGGCCAACACCGCGGTTCCTGGTGTGTCCGCTGTGCCGTGCGTGTGATCATTGCTTGTACAGCCCTCTCGCAGTGTCCGGAGCAAGTATGGTGGGTCTGACACACCGGTGTCAATGTGTTCTTTTTTCCATTTCCAGGAGTGTATATATATATATATATATATATATATATATATATATATATATAATGACTTTTGAAGATTGTTAAGGTAAATACATTGTTTGTTCTCTATTAGAATCTTTCATTTGCTAACTATGCCTATCAGTAGTTAGTGCCTTCAGTAGTTAGAATCTTTTATTTAGCTGGCAGTATTGGCGCTCGCTGTATTCCAGTAGTTCGAGTAACGAAGATTTTTGTGAGGTAAATGGTTCATGAAAGGTATATGTTATTGTTAGTCAGGGCCATTCTTTTGTAGGGATTATTATTGAAAGAGATTGCGTTGCGCTAAAATATTGTGTCAGTTTAGTGATAATCGGAATAATTAAAGAAAAAACTGGGTACGTTGAGTTTTTCTCAACTGTTTAAAAATCAAATAACGTAGAAGTTTACTAGCACAGTAATTCATAACATTTCAAAGGGGAAGTTTCAACTTGATCGGATCGATCGATTTTACTAATTTTTCAATTTTTTTCTTTCCATTTTAATAATTCCTTGTTTTTTTCGTTTATTGCTTTCAGACGCTAGGGGCATCCTATTCTTGGAGGCCCCAGCTCAATGCAGTGTCACGGTTGACCCAACTCAATTACGCCGCTGGTTTCAGGCAGTAAAGAGTCGGTTACTCATGAGTAGGACACGGTAAGCGCCACCACCCGATTCCCTGGAAACTTGGCTCAGTGGAAGAGGAGTCAGATTATCCGGCACGTGTCTCGGCTTATTCATAGATGGAACTCGGCCGTTTCTGAGAAAACCACGGTGAGAGTTTTGCAGGTAGTTTGTGTGCGTTTCAAACTTCTAAATTTTGCCCCCAGTGTTCGAAACACGATTATTGCTTTTATTTTTGTGTTTCGTTTGTATATCCAGATCTGTAGTAGATCGTTAGACGAATGTTTTCCACTGTATATCGATATAACGACGTCCGTACTCGCCAACTACTTTCTTGTCAGATTAACGAATTAATATTGAATATTGTAATCCCCAAAACCTCGAAAAATAAGCGAAAAATATACCTATTAAAAAAAGCATATAAAAATTCACTTGAGGCCTTCCTGAGAGACAATCTCCACTCATTCCAAATTTATGATATAAGTGTGGTGTCACCGCCAGACACCACACTTGCTAGGTGGTAGCTTAAATCGGCCGCGGTCCATTTAGTACATGTCGGACCCGCGTGTCGCCACTGTGTGATCGCAGACCGAGCGCCACCACAAGGCAGGTCTCGAGATACGGACTAGCACTCGCCCAGTTGTACGACGACATTGCTAGCGACAATACGGACGAAGCCTTTCTCTCATTTGCCGAGAGACAGTTAGAATAGCCTTCAGCTAAGTCCATGGCTACGACCTAGCAAGGCGCCATTAGCCTTACATAGTTTGATAGTTATCGTATGAAATGTCCCATCAAGAATGCTGTATTCACATGAAGGAATAAAAGTTAAGTATTCGAGGAGCTGCATACTTTTATTATTAACATTCACTACTTATCCTGTTCCAGAATTCACGCCCGTCTGCGTTAGATAGCGTGCATTTCGGACTCCTCTATCTACAAGGTGTTGGCACATTTGCCAACACATCAATAAGTGTAGACCAGATGTGCCTTAAAAGAAATAGTATCGGCAGCAATTGACGGATTTATACCAAATAAATTAACAAACGGAGCTGATCCTCTTTGGTACACAAAACGGCTTATAACACTGTTGCAGAAACAACGGAACAAACGTGCCAAATTCAAACAGACGCAAAATCCCCAAGATTATGCGTTCTTATACAGAAGCCCGAAATTTAGCGCAGACTTCAATGCGAGATGCTTATAACAGTCTCCACAACGAAACTTTGTCTCGAAACTTAGCAGAAAATTCAAAGAGATTCTGAAGTACGTTGGCGACAAGAAACAATCAGTGCCTTCTCCGCGCGATAGCAATGAAGATACTATTGAAGACAGTGCTGCCAAAGCAGAGTTACGAAACACAGCCTTCCGAAATGCCTTAAAAAAAAGACGAAGTAAATATTCCAGAATTTGAATCGAAAACAGCTGCCAACATGAGTAACATAGAACTAAACATCCTCGGAGTAGTGAAGCAACTTAAATAACTTAATAAAAGCAAGTCTTCTGTTCCAGACTGCATACCAATTAGGTTCCTTTCGGAGTACGTTGATGCATTAGCTTCATACTTTACAATCATATACAACCGTTCGCTCGACGAAAGATCCGTACCTAAAGACTGGAAAGGTGCACAGTTAAGAAAGGTAGTAGGAATAATCCACTAAATTACAGGCCCATATCGTTAGCGTCGAAATGCAGCAGAATTTTGGAACATGTATTGTGTTCGAACATTATGAATTACTTCGAAGAAAACGGTCTATTGATACATAGTGAACATGGGTTTAGAAAACATCGTTCCTGTGAAACACAACTAGCTCTTTATTCACATGAAGTGTTGAGCGCTATTGACAAGCCATTTCAGATCGATTCCGTATTTCTGGATTTCCGGAAGGCTTTGGCACTGTACCACACAAGCGGCTCGTAGTGAAGTTACGTGTTTATGGAATATCGTCTCAGTTATGTGACTGGATTTGTGATTTCCTGTCAGAGAGGTCACAGTTCGCAGTAACTGACGGAAACTCATCGAGTAAAACAGAAGTGACTTCTGGCGTTTCCCAAGGTAGTGTTATAGGCCCTTTGCTGTTCCTTATCTATATAAACGGTTTGAGCGACAATCTGAGGAGCCGTCTTCGGTTGTTTGCAGATGACGCTGTCGTTTATCGACTAATAAAGTCATCAGAAGATCAAAACAAATTACAAACCATTTAGAAAAGATATCTGAATGATGCGGAAAGTGGCAGTTGACCATAAATAAAGAAAAGTGTGAGGTCATCCACATGAGCGCTAAAAGGAACTCATTAAACTTCGGTTACACGATAAATCAGTCTCATGTAAAAGCTGTACATTCAACTAAATACCTAGGCATTACAATTACGAACAACTTAAATTGGAAGGAACCCGTAGAAAATATTGTGGGGAAGTGAAACCAAAGACTGCGTTTTATTGGCAGGACACTTAGAAAATGTAACAGACCTACTAAGGAGACTGCGTACACTACGCTTGTCCGTCCTCTTTTAGAATACTGCTGCGCGGTGTGGGATCCTTACCAGATAGGACTGACGGAGTACATCGAAAAAGTTCAAAGAAAGGCAGCACGTTTTGTATTATCGCGAAATATGTGAGAGAGTGTCACAGAAATGGTACAGGATTTGGGCTGGACATCATTAAAGGAAAGGCGTTTTTCGTTGCGACGGAATCTTCTCACGAAATTACAATCGTCAATTTTTTCCTCAGAGTCCGAAAATATTATGCTGACACCGACCTAAATAGGGAGGAACGATCACCAAGATAAGGGAAATCAGAGCTCGTACGGGAACATATAGGTGTTCATTCTGCCCGCGCGCTATACGAGATTGGAATAATAGAGAATTGTGAAGGTGGTTCGATGAACCCTCTGTCAGGCACTTAAATGTGATTTGCAGAGTATTCATGTAGATGTAGATGTATACGTAAAACAAAAATAGAAAAATTTTTGAAATTGTTTTCAATGAAGTGTCCTATACTGTATCTTGATTCATAATCAAGTGCAAGCGCCAGCTTTCTGAAAAATGATCCGTTATGCATCGTTCGCCGCGGAATTACTGGCAACGCTCGAAACCTTCGTTTGTTTCCCGAGCGAAATTCGTACGAAGAAATGTCACTGTAGCAAAGCTGTCGTAGCGCGATGCTCGTTGTGTTCGGAATATCTGTGTATCGATTATTTCTACGATCGCTATCATCCGAGGGAATACACCATATTTTTATGAAGAATACATATATGAGTAAAAGGTAATAATTAATATAAGAATTGGTATCAGAATTAAATATCAAAATATGAGAATTTTAAAGAATTGTAACCCTGAAAATACCACACACAGATACGTAATATATGTATGGCACTTACTGTGAAATCCAGCACTAATTTCTGAATTAATGTAACGCCCTTGTATGCCATAATCTGATAAGAAACATTTGTGTAGTTATCTTATACGGACATTTGTCAGGCTTTGAATATTGCGTGTACCAACTTTCAATGTCCTTTTCCTTGCCAATAATTGTCGTAAAGAGTTTCTATCCAATTTCCGAAGTTCCGCTTTAGATTCTCGAGCCTATTGAAGTTTTTTGTGGATAATGGGATGCTGGCTCATTAACCCAAACCCCGAACTTGGAGGACCAGGATTTGATGGTTCAAATGGCTCTGAGCACTATGGGACTTAACATCTGAGGGCATCAGCCCCTAGAACTTAGAACTACTTAAACCTAACTAACCTAAGGACATCACACACATCCATGCCCGAGGCAGGATTCGAACCTGCGACCGTAACGGTCGCGCGGTTCCAGATTGAAGCGCCTAGAACCGCTCCGTCACACCAGCCGGCCAGGATTTGATATCAGTGTTAAAATGAGACGGGCATATGATGAGAATGCCAGATCATCGGTGGCCAAAGGATGTTTATGAATGGAAACCAACCGGCAGACGCAAGCGCGAAAGACCACGACGTTCTTGGAAAGACCACATAAGTGGAGTAATAGAACATCGCAGCTTCGACAAGGAAGATGCGCTGGATAAAGAGGCTTGGCGGAGGATAACAGGAATACAACAAGATGTTGTTATTAATTAATCTTTGTACTGATTAATCCTGTAATAATAATAATAATAATAATAATAATATCCAAACAAATTCAAATAATATCACATCACAGCCAATACAGATTAAGCGTGGAATATACCAAGGAGACCCATTAAGTCCTTTCTGGTTCTGCCTTGCTCTGAACCCACTATCCAACATGCTAAATAATACAAATTATGGATACAATATTATTGGAACATACCCACACAAAATCACACATTTGCTATACATGGATGATCTAAAACTATTGGCAGCAACAAATCAACAACTCAACCAATTACTAAAGATAACAGAAGTATTCAGCAATGATATAAATATGGCTTTAGGAACAGACAAATGTAAGAAAAATAGCATAGTCAAGGGAAAACACACTAAACAAGAAGATTACATATTGGATAACCACAGCGACTGCATAGAAGCGATGGAAAAAAACAGAAGCCTATAAATATCTAGGATACAGACAAAAAATAGGAATAGATAATACAAATATTAAAGAAGAACTAAAAGAAAAATATAGACAAAGACTAACAAAAATACTGAAAACAGAATTGACAGCAAGAAACAAGACAAAAGCTATAAATACTTACGCTATACCAATATTGACCTACTCATTTGGAGTAGTGAAATGGAGTAACACAGACCTAGAAGCACTCAATACACTTACACGATCACAATGCCACAAATATAGAATACATCACATACATTCAGCAACAGAAAGATTCACATTAAGCAGAAAGGAAGGAGGAAGGGGATTTATCGATATAAAAAACCTACATTATGGACAGGTAGACAATTTACGAAAATTCTTTCTAGAACGAGCAGAAACTAGCAAAATACACAAAGCAATCACTCATATAAATACATCGGCTACACCACTGCAATTTCATAACCACTTCTACAACCCTTTAGATCACATAACATCAACAGATACGAAGAAAGTAAATTGGAAAAAGAAAACACTACATGGCAAGCACCTGTATCATCTAACACAGCCACACATCGATCAAGACACATCCAACACATGGCTAAGAAAAGGCAATATATACAGTGAGACGGAAGGATTCATGATTGCAATACAGGGTCAAACAATAAACACCAGATA
The DNA here is from genome assembly GCF_021461385.2 of Schistocerca piceifrons. Classification (NCBI taxonomy): domain Eukaryota; kingdom Metazoa; phylum Arthropoda; class Insecta; order Orthoptera; family Acrididae; genus Schistocerca; species Schistocerca piceifrons. Next base: position 50,333,410 of record NC_060147.1, on the reverse strand, counting down.
TTACAGCAAGCATATTATTAAAGATCCCAATACCACAACAGATAAATGCAGACTTTGCAAACAACAAATAGAAACAGTAGATCACATCACAAGCGGATGTACAATACGAGCAAATACAGAATACCCCAGAAGACATGACAATGTAGCAAAAATAATACATCAACAGCTTGCCTTACAACATAAACTTACAAAACAACACGTTCCCACATACAAGTATGCACCACAAAATGTACTGGAGAATGATGAATACAAATTATACTGGAACAGAACCATTATAATAGATAAAATAACACCACATAACAAACCTGACATCATACTCACCAATAAAAAGAAGAAATTAACACAACTAATCGAAATATCCATACCCAATACAACAAATATACAAAAGAAAACAGGAGTAAAAATTGAAAAATACATGCAACTGGCTGAGAAAGTCAAGGACATGTGGGATCAGGATAATGTTGACATTATACCAATTATACTATCAGCTACAGGAGTCATACCACACAATATCCACAAGTACATCAATGCAGTGCAGCTACATCCAAACTTATATATACAACTACAGAAATCAGTAATTATTGATACATGTTCAATTACCCGAAAGTTCCTAAATGCAATATAACATATATCGTACAGTTAAAAGGAAGTCACGCTTGATCAAGGTCCGCGTCACTTCCCATTTTTGACCAGACATATCGTCTGAGAAAAGAAAGAAATAATAATAATAATAATCTTCTACGGACATGTGTAGATAAATAAAAACAATAAAAATTAAATGAAGAAAAACTATAATCGCGTTTCGAACACTGGGCGCAAAATTGTGCTATCATTTTTTCTGATTGTTGTTGTTGTTGTTGTGGTCTTCAGTCCTGAGACTGGTTTGATGCAGCTCTCCATGCTACTCTGACCTGCGCAAGCTTCCCCATCTCCGAGTACCTAGTGCAACCTACATCCTTTTGAATCTGCTTAGTGTATTCATCTCTTGGTCTCCTCTTTTTACCCTCCACACTGCCGTCCAATACTAAATTGGTGATCCCTTGATGCCTCAGAACATGTTGCACCAACCGATGCCTTCTTCTAGTCAAGTTGTGCCACAAATTTCTCTACTCCCCAATTATATTCAGAGCCTCCTCATTGGTTATGTGATCTACCCATCTAATCATCAGCCTGTAGCACCACATTTCGAAAGCTTCTCTTCTTGTCTATGGTACGGTGCGGTAAGACGTACACAAGTACCTAGAAAATGCCTCGGAAATTTTGGCTGTGGTTTTTTCAGAAACGGTCGAGTATTCACGGGTAATCCGAGACACGTGTTCGCGTGTTTTGGCTCCTCTTCCATTGAGCAAATTTGCTGGGAAATCTGGTGATGGCACTCTCCGTGTTGTCATCGTCAGTAATACGCGAAGGCCCTAATTAGGACTAGATCGATTGGTCGTAGTCGATCTCCCATTTTTGAAAAGAGCGGCTCTTACCTGTTACAGAGGCAGAGGTTGAAAATACTGCTTCAGATGCAAATTACTTTATTTTCACACGACCAGTTTCAGACTGTTATAAGCCCATCCTCAGGTGTCGTAGCTGGGCTGTGGTCCCCGAGCGCCGGGTGTACCAGACGCCGTGTGCTGCCTATGAGCGCAAAACGACACCTGAGGATGGGCTTATCACGGTCCGAAACCGGTCGTGTGAAAATAAAGTAATTTTCAACTGAAGCGGTATTTTCAACCTCTGCTATAATAGTTGCGGATGTTCTTCCAGCAGGATTGTTTGCTGTTGCAGAGGACCACGCGCGGGGACTCAGCACGTTCACCATCATGGCCGGCCTGGGCGGATTCATGGGCTACGCCCTGGGCGGCATCAACTGGGACGCCACCTTCATCGGTGAGTAGCCCGCTGTCTGACTCTTCCTCTACCTCTCCCCCTGTACTCTGTTTACTTTCCGTAGCCGCCTGACACCAAGGGAAAAGTACAGGGGCAGCCAGGGGCAATCCGTACTGGTCACAGGCTCCCCTAACATCCGTACATTGTCGACGGGCTGGGCGCTCACCTGTGCCTTCAAATCTCAGCACAACCATAAATTCGATGGGTTCAGGTCAGGTGAACAGGGAGGCCATGCTATTGGACCTGCTTGACAAATCCATTGGCCACGGAACATTGGATCTCTAGAAAATGCGGTGGCGCCATTTCGTGCATAAACAATAGTTGTTTCTTCTCTGGAAAGGTAACTTGCTCCAATAAGAATGGTACACTACTGGCCATTAAATTGCTACACCAAGAAGAAATGCAGATGATAAAAGGGTATTCATTGGACAAATATATTATACTAGAACTGACATGTGATTATATGTTCACGCAATTTGAGTGCATAGATCCTCAGAAATCAGTACCCAGAACAACCAACTCCGGCCGTAATAACAGCCTTGATACGCCTGGGCATTGAGTCAAACAGAGATTGGATGGCGTGTACAGGTACAGCTGCCAATGCATCTTCAACACGATACCACAGTTCACCAAGAGTAGTGACTGGCGTATTGTGACGGGCCAATTGCTCGGCCACCATTGACCACACGTTTTCAATAAGTGAGAGATCTGGAGAATGTGCTGGCCAGGGCAGCAGTCAAACATTTTCTGTATCCAGAAAGGCCCATACAGGACCTGCAATATGCGGTCGTGCATTGTCCTGCTGAAATGTAGGGTTTCGCAGGGATAGAATGAAGGGTAGAGCCACGGGTCGTAACACATCTGAAATGTAACGTCCACTGTTCAAAGTGCCATCAATGCGAACAAGAGGTGACCGAGACGTGTAACCAACGGCACCCCATACCATCACGCCGGGTGATACGCCAGTATGGCGATGACGAATACACGCTTCCAATGTGCGTTCACCACGATGTCGCCAAACACGGATGCGACCACTGTGATGTTGTAAACATAACCTGCATTCATCCGAAAAAATGACGTTTTGCCATTCGTGCACCCAGGTTCGTCGTTGAGCACATAATCGCAGGCGCTTCTGTGTGTGATGCAGCGTCAAGGATAAGTGCAGCCGTGGTCTCCGAGCTGATAGTCCATGCTGCTGCAAATGTCGTCGAACTGTTGGTGACGATGGTTGTTGTCTTGCAAACGTCCCCATCTGTTGACTCAGGGATCGGGACGTGGCTGCACGATCCGTTACAGCCATGCGGATAAGATGCCTGTCATCTCGACTGCTAGTGAAACGAGGCCGTTTGGACCAGCACGGCGTTCCGTATTACCCTCCTGAACCCACCGATTCCAAATTCTGCTAACAGTCATTGGATGTCGACCAACGCGAGCAGCAATGTCGCCATACAATAATCCGCAATCGCGATAGGCTACAATCCGACCTTTATCAAAGTCGGAAACGTGATGGTACGCATTCCTCCTCCTTACACGAGGTATCACAACAATGTTTCAGCAGGCAACGCCGGTCAACTGCTATTTGTGTATGAGAAATCGGTTGGAAACTTTCCTCATGTCAGCACGTTGTAGGTGTCGCCACCGGCGCCAACCTTGTGTGAATGCTCTGAAAATCTAATCATTTGCGTTTCACAGCATCTTCTCCCTGTCGGTTAAATTTCGCATCTGTAGCACGTCGTCTTCATGTGTAGCAATTCTAATGGCCAGTAGTGTAATACATTGAGCAGAAGTCGGATTTACGCAGCACCTTCTTAGTCTGTTTGGTAAAGTGTATGGCCCAAAGACAGTTCCTGCCCGTAAACTGATCCTGAAGCGATCGAGATACCTCAGCCCGACGGTTGCTCGAGGATTACACCCGCCAACACGCGCTTGTTGTCATAGTTTACTACACCAACTCTCGTGAATCCCACCTTATCTGTGAATAAAGTTCGCATTACGGATAGTAAGTATAACGGCCCATTTCGCAGCAGGTACTGGTTTCCTGACATATAAGACCTTTTCTGGTTGTGACCAATACCATCGCCTGTAAGAAGATGTAATGCTTTTATTTTAAACTGCCATATACAAATGTTGCTTAGCGGCCGCGTAGACTCTATATCCTGAAGAGGTCTTTTGTTTTGTTTTTATTTAATCGAATTTTTATGTTGTTCACAAACTGCAACGCCTTCTAAGCTTTCCACTCTAATTAAGGCCATATAAGTATGTCCTTTTCCGAATGTACTTCTGACCAGAAAGCGATTCTCGTAGCTGCAGTCAAGAGGTCTTTGTTAACGATGCCTGTTGCGTTCATGTGGACATACACTGAAGCGCCAAAGAAACTGGTATAGGCACGCGTATCAAATACAGAGATATGTACAGTGTCAGAATACGACGCTTGCGGTCGGCAAATCCTTTATAAGACTACAAGTGTCTGGCACAGTTAGAACGGTTCCTGCTGCTACAATGACAGGTTATATCAAGATTTAAGTGAGTTTGAACGTGGCATTATAGTCGGCGCACGATTGATGTGACACAGCATCTCCTAAGCAGCGGTGAAGCGGGGATTTTCCCGTACGACCATTCCACGAGAGTACCGTAATATCAGGAACCCGGTAAAACATCAAATCTCCCACATCGCTGCTGTCGGAAAAAGACCGTGTAAGAACGGCACCAACGACGACTGAAGAAAATCGTTCAACGTGACAGGAAGCGTAGCATTTCACCAAATTGCTGCAGATTTCAGTACTGGGTCATCAAGTGTCAGCGTGCGAGCCATTAGACAAAACGTCATCGATATGGACTTACGGAGCCGAAGACCCGCTCATGCACGACACAGAGCTTTACGCTTCGCCTGGGCCTGTCAGCACCGACATTGGGCTGTTGATGACTGGAAACATGTTGCCTGGTCGGATGTGACTCGTTTCAAATTGCATCGTGTAGAGGTATGGAGACAATGTCATGAATCGAAGGACCCTGCATATCAGCGAGGGTCTGTTCAAGCTGGTTGAGGCACTGTAATGGTGTGGGGCGTATGCAGTTGGAATGATATGGGAGCCCTGATACACCTAGATACAGCTCTAGCAGGTGACACGTACGTAAGCATCCTGTTTGATCACCTGCATCCATTCATGCCCATACTGACGGACTTGGGCAATTCCAGCAGGACAGTGTGACACCCCACATGTCTAGAAATGCTACGGAGTGGCTCCAGGAACACTCTTCTGACTTTAAGCACTTCCGCTGGCCACCAAACTCCCCAAACATGAACATTATTGTGCATATCTGAGATGCCTTGCAACGTGTTGTTGAGGTAGATTTATGGACAGGCCTGCAGGATTCATGATTTCAGTTCCATTCAGCACCACCTCATACATTAGCCGAGTCCGTGCCACGTCGTGTTGCGGCACTTCTGCTTGCTCGCGGGGGCCCTACACGATACACTCCTGGAAATTGAAATAAGAACACCGTGAATTCATTGTCCCAGGAAGGGGAAACTTTATTGACACATTCCTGGGGTCAGATACATCACATGATCACACTGACAGAACCACAGGCACATACACAGGCAACAGACCATGCACAATGTCGGCACTAGTACAGTGTATATCCACCTTTCGCAGCAATGCAGGCTGCTATTCTCCCATGGAGACGATTGTAGAGATGCTGGATGTAGTCCTATGGAACGGCTTGCCATGCCATTTCCACCTGGCGCCTCAGTTGGACCAGCGTTCGTGCTGGACGTGCAGACCGCGTGAGACGACGCTTCATCCAGTCCCAAACATGCTCAATGGGGGACAGATCCGGAGATCTTGCTGGCCAGGGTAGTTGACTTACACCTTCTAGAGCACGTTGGGTGGCACGGGATACATGCGGACGTGCAGTGACCTGTTGGAACAGCAAGTTCCCTTGCCCGTCTAGGAATGGTAGAACGATGGGTTCGATGACGGTTTGGATGTACCGTGCACTATTCAGTGTCCCCTCGACGATCACCAGTGGTGTACGGCCAGTGTAGGAGATCGCTCCCCACACCATGATGCCGGGTGTTGGCCCTGTGTGCCTCGGTCGTATGCAGTCCTGATTGTGGCGCTCACCTGCACGGCGCCAAACACGCATACGACCATCATTGGCACCAAGGCAGAAGCGACTCTCATCGCTGAAGACGACACGTCTCCATTCGTCCCTCCATTCACGCCTGTCGCGACACCACTGGAGGCGGGCTGCACGATGTTGGGGCGTGAGCGGAAGACGGCCTAACGGTGTGCGGGACCGTAGCCCAGCTTCATGGAGACGGTTGCGAATGGTCCTCGCCGATACCCCAGGAGCAACAGTGTCCCTAATTTGCTGGGAAGTGGCGGTGCAGTCCCCTACGGCACTGCGTAGGATCCTACGGTCTTGGCGTGCATCCGTGCGTCGCTGCGGTCCGGTCCCAGGTCGACGGGCACGTGCACCTTCCGCCGACCACTGGCGACAACATCGATGTACTGTGGAGACCTCACGCCCCACGTGTTGAGCAATTCGGCGGTACGTCCACCCGGCCTCCCGCATGCCCACTATACGCCCTCGCTCAAAGTCCGTCAACTGCACATACGGTTCACGTCCACGCTGTCGCGGCATGCTACCAGTGTTAAAGACTGCGATGGAGCTCCGTATGCCACGGCAAACTGGCTGACACTGACGGCGGCGGTGCACAAATGCTGCGCAGCTAGCGCCATTCGACGGCCAACACCGCGGTTCCTGGTGTGTCCGCTGTGCCGTGCGTGTGATCATTGCTTGTACAGCCCTCTCGCAGTGTCCGGAGCAAGTATGGTGGGTCTGACACACCGGTGTCAATGTGTTCTTTTTTCCATTTCCAGGAGTGTATTAGGCAAGCGTACCAGTTTCTTCGGCTCTTCCATGTATCTTCCGCCTGCAGTTACCGCGGCGCGAAAAATCACCAACATTCGGACGGGGGAATTCTCCTAGGCAGTGTTATCCAATGAGACAAGGCAGTGAGCAAGTGCTAGTCACAACATCAGTAGTCTCCAGGAGTTGCCGTCAGGTGGCGGAGAACGCAGCAAACTCGCTAGACATGAAAATTATAGAGCACATCTGGGGCATTGCAACGTGCTGTTCAGAAAAGATCTCCAGCCCCTCGTACTCTTACAGATTTATGGACAGCCCGGCAGGATTCATGGTGTCAGTTCCCTCCAGGTCTACTTCAGACATTAGTTGAATCCATGCCACGTCGTGTTGCGGCACTTCTGCGTGCTCGCGGGGGCCCTACACGATATTAGACACGTGTACCAGTTTCTTTGGCTCTTCAGTGTATTTCCACTGCAACTTTCATCACATAGCAAATACTTCTTTATGTCTAACTTGGAGGTGAAATACCAATTTTCATAAATTTAGTTTTAAAATTCTTTTAATGCAACGAAATATTTTCTTAAAAATTTGCATCCCCTATTGCACTCTCTTATGGTTTGAATTTCCAGAAACACTGAAAAACGTTTTTTTTTTTTCATTTTTGATTGAGAAGTCAAATACCAATTACCCTAGATGTAGCCTTAAAAATCCTTTAAAAAGTGCGCGTCATATATCTTGGCGGCCGAGTTTAGGTTCGTTCTGCGCATCTGACGTCACAAAACACAGTCAGCCAATGAACAGAGAACGACGTTGCCAGATCTCGACAGCAGTGCAGAGCACGGACGAGTCTTCAGTTTTAGAAACGTTCAGTCATAAATAAAGCAATAGAACAAAAGCAATGTCTTGATAGCAGACTTTATTTTACAGAATTTTGGAAAAAGCATTCTTTATACCAATTGCTTCATATTCTATTAATTAATTAAACCAAACAAGCAATAAGACTCCTAATTCAGGCGATAGCAAGGAAAGGTGTTTGTTTCAATCTCACGAACTGCTTTTTCGCAATAAAGAACAGCGGTAATTGTTTATTTCCTATTGTACTTCGACGAAGCGTGAGTAATTCGTAGTCATACCAACAGTGTTTATAAGTAGTTGCGTGAGCTGTTAGAGCCCTTATGGAGTTACACTGTTTGATGAGCTGAGGTAGCGGAATGGTTAAGGTGTTGGGCTGCCAAGGGAAAGGTTATGAGTTCACACCTTGTGCGGTGCGTAATATTTTCTTTATTTAAAAACAATATTAGAGTGCCTTACTTCACAAATTTTATTCGTTTGAATGAAATTTCTAGTGCTTTGCCTCTTCATTAACTTTTTCGCTGCTGCAGACACGTGCTCCCCGCATTCCGCGCTGTGCGCGATTTTGTCATCACTGCACTTCTCGCCTGTGCAGACACATGGTGTTCCCACTGCTTTGACACACTTATCATTCGATTTCACAAAAACTATTTGACCAAAAAATTTGATTTTTACACGTCTTCTTGCCTTATCCCCCCATAAACGACTTAATTTTGTTTTGATGTGCAGCATTAAATGTAGTAAACCACTGCACGAAATTTTGAAGAGTTTGCAGAGGTAAAAGTCCATAGCGTATACTTTCCGTAAGGGCCGGCCGCGGTGGTCTAGCGGTTCCAGACGCTCAGTCCGGAACCGCGCGACTGCTACGGTCGCAGGTTCGAATCCTGCCTCGGGCCTGGATGTGTGTGATGTCCTTAGGTTAGTTAGGTTTAAGTAGTTCTAAGTTCTAGGGGACTGATGACCACAGATGTTGAGTCCCATAGTTCTCAGAGCCATTTGAACCATTTTGAACTTTCCGTATGGTCGATTTTAGTTGCCACAATGTTGAGAATGAAATGTGGACAAGATACCTAAATTTCATATAATATTTACTGTATAACAATATCTCATTTAATTTAAGTACCACATAGGTGTCGTATGTAATATTGAGAAATATTCCGTCTTTCGCGACTGTAATAAAAGTTTTATATACACACGGCGCCTTTGGCTTTATTTTAAAGCACTTCCATCGATGAAAGGTATGGCACATACACAATGGTACTCGTGTTCTATTTCTTGTTTTTGTTCCACAGTCGCAGTTTTACCAATGGTATTGAAATATATCCCTCTTCTGCAACTGTAATAAGCGACTTATTTAGACCAGACGCTTTTCTCTCTTTTGAAGCATCATAAGAGGACTGTATTTTGTGTCCTCCATTGTCAAGTCACCTTTCGTAGTTTTGTGCTGCGGTAGCACAATATTCAACGTTTGTGTTGGCTCATCAGTGTTTTAGCAAATAAATGCTGTTTGTGTGTGCCACACACAAAATTATATTTGACATAGCTCTGAGCACTTCACTGACAGACGGTATATTCAAGTCCTAATGTTTTTGTAAGTCCACAGTTTTGTTTAATGTATTTTGTCTACTTCCTTTTGATTGATTGAAGTGCTTTAAAATAAAGCCAAACGTGCCCAGTGTAAGTAAAACTTTTGTTACAGTCGCGAAAGGTGGAATATTTCTCAATATTACATACGACGCTTATGTGGTACTTAAATTAAATGAAATATATAGGTATCTTGTCCACATTTCATTCTCAACATTGTGGCAACTAAAATCGACCATACGGAAAGTATACTCTATGGACTTTTACCTCTGCAAACTCTTCACAATTTCGTGCAAAGGTTTACTATATTTAATGCTGCATAATAACTGCGTTGAACATCGAAACAAAATTAAGTCCTTTATGGGGGAAGGTATCAGTCAAGAAGATAGGTAAAAATCTAATTTTTGAGCCAAATAGTTTTTGTGGAATCGAATGATAAAGAGTGTCAAAGCAGTCGGAACACAATGTGTCTGCACAGGCGAGCAGTGCAGTGACAAAATCGCCCACAGCGCGGAATGCAGGGAGCACGTCTTTGTAGCAGCGAAAGGGTTAATGCGGCCGTGGCGGCTTTACTTCATGAACTGCGCGCTCCCCCCTACACGTAAGCTTGCGAACTATGCTATACTATGGCGCTGCTTCTATTGGCGCGTGCGTCGTGTTCAACTGGCAACGCAGCAATCTCCAGCGTCTGGGCGAGCATGCGCGAGCCGCCAAGATAAAAGAATTGAACTATAGTAGTTCTTTAGCAATTATTTATTTTCATAAAAGTTTCACCCTCTGTTTTACCCCCTTAGTGGTTGAATTTCTAAAAATGCTGAAACACGTCTTTTTTTATTTTCTGACTGAGAAACCGAATACGAGTTTTCGTAGTTCTATCTTCAAAATTTCCTTAATATCGACCTACTTTCAAAAAAATTTTTCATCGCCTGTTTCTACCTTATTTGCAGTGGAATTTCAGACAACCCTTCTTAAACGATTCCCACAGTATAAGATCCACACTTTCTCCAAACTTCAAGTTACTGTTCTCAGCAATATGTGCTGGGCGATGGTGGGCCAGTCACGCAGTCACTCAGTCAGGACATTGCTTTTTTATGTGTAGAGTGTGTTATGTATGAGACGGAACTATGGGCCTCATGGAAAAAGGGTGACCCGGCTGAGTCACGCAATTTGACTCTTAGTCTGATCACAAGGGGTGGCCATTATAGCACGCGTTGATCAATTAGGCTGACGTGAGGATCAATGAACTGTACTTGACGGGATGTATCTGGAACAACTTAGGTGATTAGAAGCTAGTAGACAGGAATACAATAAAATACTTAGCTTTAATTCAGCATCAGCGATGAACGTCGATCTTGACTTTGTACAATAATATTTACAAGTGCATTTACAGACTGAACTGCGACTACTCCTTTACAATTCTGATTGCTTCACACATATAGATCAATTGTCAATGCATAAACTGTATGTGGCGCCTGGCTGGGTCGTAGCTACTGACTTAGCTGAAGGCTATGCTAACTAGCGTCTCTGCACATGGGATCTCAGAAGCTCTACCGAGTGAACCATTCCTACTAAAGTCGGCTGTAGAACTGGCCAGTGCGCCAGCTTGTCTCTTAAGACCAGCCGAGTGGCGGCGCTCGGTCTGCTAGCGTCGACAGTGGCGACTCGCGGGTCCGATGTGTACTGACGGACCGCGGCCGATTTGAAGCCTACAGCCTAGCAAGTGTGGTGCCTGGCGGTGACACCACAGAGTGCTTCAAAAGTAACTGTACATACTTCGTGGGTGTTGTCTGAAACTGCTTATTCCACAGTTAACCAGTAGCATACGGATCGCAAGTGCAACAAAAAATTAATTCTTCTCAGAAGGTAACGACACGAAGTGACCCGAAATTCAACGCAACTACGTACTGTAGGTTTACTCGAGGACATGTTCAAAATTATGTCCATGTGGGCGAAGACAGTGACGTGCTCGATTTGTTTCCGACTCCGTTCATCTCGTTCAGGACAGTTGCGCAGCCATTTTCAGTTCGTTGCTGCAGTTTGCACTACGTGCTCAACTGCGTCACCGTGCACGAGCTCCTCGGGACGGCCCCAGAGGTGGTAGTCGAGGGCCGAGCAACTGGTCCCGCACGATCTGTCCACTAATCGGGATGAGCGACACTGAACCAGCGGCCTTGCCGCAGTGGTAACACCGCTTCCCGTCAGATCTCCGAAATTAAGCGCTGTCGGGCTGGGATCGCACCCGGATGGGTGACCGTCCGCCCTGCCCGGCGCTGTCGGCAAGCGGGGTGCACTCAGCCCTTGTGAGGCAAACTGAGGAGCTACTTGACTGAGAAGTAGCGGCTCCGGTCTCGGAAACTGACATACGGCCGGGAGAGCGGTGTGCTGACCGCGTGCTCCTCCCCACCACCTTACCCCCCCCCCCCCCCCCCCGCCCCACAATATCCGTATCCAGTGATGCCTGAGGTTGGAGGATGACACGGCGGGCGGGCAGTACCGCTTGGCCTTCACGGCCTGTCTGGGTGGAGTTTAGTTTCTTAGTTTTATGGATACTCTCTTGGCTGCCGACTGAAATATGCAGGGGCACATCAGTCGATATGCAGGCGAAGACGATGCGCCTGAAGCCATGTCTACCGCAAATGATGTTACGCGTCTTTAATCCGAAATAAAGCAGTTTCACACAAAAATTTATTTAACATTTTACTCTTATTTTGATGCATACATTACACCCACGAATTGTGTACAGCTGCTTCTGAATTACCCATATATGTAGTGTGCTCTAATCGCGTTACCAACGTGCTTCCAAATGGTTGTAACACGGTGCGTTACCGGACTTGAATTCCCATTCGAAATACCACACACACACACTAAAAAAAGTTTTGCATCGCCTGGGTTCCGAGAGTTCCGGAACCTGTACAGAAAATTGGAATAGAGATCAACATAAACATCATTTCCGCCCTTTTTATTGCTCATGAAAACAACACATTGCACCTTCAGAGGTGGTGAACACACCGGTACACAGCGGTAGCTCTAATACCGAGTAGCCCGTCCTCTTACATTGATGCATGCCTGTAGTCGTCGTGCCATAGTATCCACCAGTTCATCAAGGCACTGTTGATCCAGATTATCCCACTCCTCAACGGCGATTCGGCGTAGATCTGTCAAAGTGGTCACGTCGTCCAGAAACAGCCCTTTTCAATCTATCCCAGGCAATTTCGACAGGGTTCATGTCTGGAGAATATGCTGGCCACTCTAGACGAGCGATGCGTTACACTGGAGGAATTTATTCACAAGATGTGCACGATGGATGCGCGAATTGTCGTCCATGATGACGAATGCGTCGCCAGTATGCTGCCGATATGGTTGCACTGTCGGTCGGAGGATGATATTCACGTATCGTACAGCCGTTACGGTGCCTTCCATGATTACCAGCGGTATACGTCGGCCCCACATAGTGGCACCCCAAAATAGTAGGAGACTTCCATCTTGGCCACAAAGTGTACAGGAAACCAACCAATACGGACAGGTACCTTCATGCCTCCTCCCACCATCACCCCACGCAGAAGAAGTCCGCCCTGCACACGCTAACGAAGAGAGCGTACAGGATAAGCGACGAAGAACATCTGAAGACAGAACTTGAACGCCTCAGGTCCATTTTCGGAACTAATGGCTATGGGAAGCAGATGATAGACAGCACCATGTCGACAAGGGAGAAGACTAATAGGAAAGAGGAGAAGGAGGCACAGAGCATTGCTGTGTTACCATATGTACAAGGGGTCACCGAACGTATTGGCAAAATTCTACGAAAAGCCGACATCAAACCAATTTTCCGAAGCAGAAACAAAATATCAGACATGCTCGGTTCTGCCAAGGATGCAGCTGACAAACTACACACAGCTGGCGTGTATGAAATTGGTTGTGGATTAGTCTACATAGGTGAGACGGGACGTCCGATTAGCACAAGGCTCTCGGAACATGAAAGATATATCCGCCTGAAACAACACACTAAGTCAGCAGTGGCGGAACACCGAGACGAGTGCGGGAAACCAATATTTTTTCAAGAAGCCCGCGTCCTGGCGAAACAGCCTCTCACTTTCAAAAGAAAGATTAGAGAGGCGATAGAAATAGCCAAAAGACCCGCCAACATGAATAGAGAGGACGGGTACAAGCTTCCGAGGTCTTGGCTGCCTGCAATAGCAGGGCTACGGAGCGGCGGCAGAGCCGTGGCGGCCCATGCAGACACGCGGAGAGCCGCAGTAGTGGTCGCGAGCACACAAAGCAATGGCACGCCGCAGCCGGCTTCTGGACAGCATGGAAACAGTGTGACGTCACAGCCATCACCTGTTCGCTATTCGTCCGTCTCCTCCAATGGGGTGGATTAATATAACGACCAATAGAAAACAGCTATTTCAGCCAATGACAGATAATAAAGGAAACACCAATAAAGCATACCTTTCACCCCTCCTCCTCCTCCTTTTACAGCCAATCAAGTAACGACACGGTTTCCTCGTGCAGCTATTTAAGGAACCAAGTGTGTTCATTTAGCAGTTAACGTAAGGCCCTGATGAAGGCTAGCTGCAACGCTGGCCGAAACGTTGGCGCATTTTAAAATTATGACGATGCGGTCTGATACCCTGAAGAATTTTATTGAAGAAGACAACGGCCGCGGAAGCCTACGCTTACACTTCCATCTTGCTTTATTCGCTGAACAGTGTACCTAAGGCGTTCAGCCTGACCGGGTTGTCTCCTAACACGTCTCCGACGATTGTCAGGTTGAAGGCATATGCGACATCGGTGAAGAGAACGTAATGCCAATTTTGAGCAGTCCGTTCAGCATGTTGTTGGGAATATGCGACATCGGTGAAGAGAACGTAATGCCAATTTTCAGCAGTCCATTCAGCATGTTGTTGGGCCCTTCTGTACCGCGCTGTATGGTGTCGTGGTTGCAAAGAGGGACCTCGCCGTGGATGTCGCGAATGAAGCTGAGCATCATGCAGCCTATTGTGCACACGGCGCCCTGTGGCTGCACGAAGAGCATTATTGATGGCGGGTTTGCTGTCAGGCTTCCTCTGATCCGTAATCCGTAGGTAGCGGTCATGCACTGCAGTAGTAGCCCTAGGGATGCCTGTGCGAGGCATGTCATGGACAGTTACTGTCTCTCTGTATCTCCTCTATGTTGGAACAACATCGTTTTGGTTCATTCCATGACGCCTGGACACTTACCTTGCTGAGAGCCCTAAAGTAACAATACACACGCGATCGAACCGAGGTACTGACTGTCTAGACATGGTTGAACTACAGACAATACGAGCCGTGTACCTCCTTCCTGGTGGAATGACTGGAACTGATCAGCTGTCGGACCCGCTCTGTCTAGTAGGGGCCGCTCGTGCATGGTTACTTACATCTTTGGGCGAGTTTAGTGACATCTCTGAACAGACAAAGCGGCTGTGTCTGTGATACAATATCCACAGACAACGTGTATCTTCAGGAGTTCTGGGAACTGGGGTGATGTAAAACTTTTTTGGATGTGTGTATCTACTCAGGCCCCTGTACAAGTTTGTAAGGGAAGTTTTAGAGCACCCTGCATAGCACTGCCGGTTATGTATGGGAATTGCATGACCTACAGACGTCTTGTGCTTGAACCTGTGGTGTAACCGCCAGACACCACACTTGCTAGGTGGTAGCTTTAAATCGGCCGCGGTCCATTAGTACATGTCGGACCCGCGTGTCGCCACTGTCAGGGATCGCAGACCGAGTGCCACCACAAGGCAGGTCTCGAGATACGGACTAGCACTCGCCCCAGTTGTACGGACGACGTAGCTAGCGATGCACACTGACGAAGCCTCGCTCATTTGCAGAGCAGATAGAATAGCCTTCAGCTAAGTCAATGGCTACGACCTAGCAAGGCACCATTAGTAACATTGCATGTATCTAAAGAGTCTCACTTGTATCGCCACAATCTCCAGATGTACCACAAGGATGGATTAAAGTTAAGTATTCCAGAAGCTACGTACTTTTCTTTATAGCATTCATTACGTATCCTGTTTCAAACCTCACGCCATCCTGCTTTAGCTTAGCGCGTGCCTTTCGGCTTCCTCTCATTGTGTCTAGGCTGTCTTGTCTGGACACAACATTTTTTGGCGACGAGGATGGGATCCAAAAAATGTTGTGTCCAGACAAGACAGCCTAGACACAATGAGAGGAAGCCGAAAGGCACGCGCTAAGCTAAAGCAGGATGGCGTGAGGTCTGAAACAGGATACGTAATGAATGCTATAAAGAAAAGTACGTAGCTTCTGGAATACTTAACTTTAATCCATCCTTTTGGTACATCTGGAGATTGTGGCGATACAAGTGAGACTCTATAGATACACGCAATGTAATACAAATGGCGCCTTGCTAGGTCGTAGCCATTGACTTAGCTGAAGGCTATTCTAACTATCTGCTCTGCAAATGAGCGAGGCTTCGTCAGTGTGCATCGCTAGCTACGTCGTCCGTACAACTGGGGCGAGTGCTCGTCAGTCTCTCGAGACCTGCCTTGTGGTGGCGCTCGGTCTGCGATCCCTGACAGTGGCGACACGCGGGTCCGACATGTACTAATGGACCGCGGCCGATTTAAAGCTACCACCTAGCAAGTGTGGTGTCTGGCGGTGACACCACAGAACCCTATTAAGAGCTTATCAGATACACGCCACGCAG
Source organism: Schistocerca piceifrons (assembly GCF_021461385.2). NCBI lineage: Eukaryota > Metazoa > Arthropoda > Insecta > Orthoptera > Acrididae > Schistocerca > Schistocerca piceifrons. The sequence continues at coordinate 50,317,524 of NC_060147.1, read as the reverse complement.
GATTGCTGCTACGTTGCTTCCCAAAGGTGGACCATCTTGCTGTTAGGTAAGTGGTCATAATGTTTCGGCCCAGTAGTGTATGTCTGGAGATACGAGTATATCCTTGTAGAGGCACGGGGCGTTCAGTTGGGCTACCTGTGTGCTGACACTGCAAGCGGCGCCCCGTACGGTCAGCCACCACGACCCGTGTGGTGAAGCGTGGCTGGAAAGCTTGACATGCGTGCCACCTCCTTCCATTTTCCTGCTAACTGCAGGAGTCTCGCGTTCCACAGGTTGCTTCGGGAGGAAACACGATGAAACCCTCCATATAGTGTGTGTCCAATTGGCGAACACATTTGCGTGTGGATGAACTGTGCTCCTAAAATGTGACTGCCATTTGCAGTCTGTTGCAATAGGACCCTTGTTTGCGTCGTTCACACTCCACTGAATGCCTGACTTTTTCTCATATCAGGTAAATGTGGAAGCCATACGAATGTAACAGCTCAGCTTGCCTATGAGACTGTTGCAAATGAGTGCTGACCGTTCTCTGCACAAGTTAATTATCCAATATCTCAAGATTCGATTGTTTCCAGACATAAGCTTCTAACATTATTTTGCAATACTGACCAGGACTGTCTGCTGGGAAAGCTTGAGATACTTATTTTTAAAGACTGTCAATATCTTAGTGGTTTTTTTTTTCGGTTGACAGGCTGTTTGCGTAATGACCATGTAGGGTCAGGGCCTTCTTCGCCAAATACTAGGCTAGTCAGTAGAGCGACATTGGGAATTCCAACCTGGAATATTTCAATTTGAGACAATATGTCTCACTCACAACATTACGAGGGTAAGACAATTAGTATTGGCAATTTAGTTATATTTATAACGCTGATTGGCGGACAGCTACCAATCGTTGACGACATGGACATCCACGAATAGCCTCTTTCCTTCCATCTTCCCTTACGTCATGACTAGCCAGTCATATTAGAGCGCCAAATAAAAGTTTTACAACACTGAAATCAGACATCGATAGTCTGTAATAAACAGAAGCACTTATCCCCATGCAAAACCAATTGTGCTCTGAGGAAGGCCGTTTCAATTCGGCCGGAACGTTCGTTTTAGTTTTTTATTGTTGTTAGTTTTTAGCAATGACGTGGCAATACCCAGAAGACTTTTAATCGCTATAATCACTAGTTATATTTTTGTTTATTTTGATAATACTGTCGTTATGCGTTGATGACGAATGCTTTGTTCGTTTGTTGTTATATCTTTGCAATTTTCAAGCTGCTAGGTTAGTTTCGCTATCGCTGCCGTGCTGTTAATCATGGCTGTCCCGCTGTCTGTTTGCACCAAAGAAGAGCAACGTTCAGTGATCCCTTTTTTGTAGTCGGTAGGCGTATCAGGGGCCCAAATTCACCGAAGACTTTCGGCACGGTACGGGAACAGTGTTCTGCCACAACGGGGTGTCTACGAATGGATTGAAAAATTGTCGCACAAGTGATATGCATGAAGGAGTTTTCCGCCACTAACAAAGAAACCATTGAACGTTCACGTGAAATGATTCTCTTAGACAGACAATTAACTATTGACAAAGTGGCACATCGTCTGCAAATTAGTCACCGCTCTGCCTACGAAATCATCCAAAAAAGACTTGCGTTTCATAGAGTTTGTGCAAGATGGATCCCAAAACAACTCACACACTTGCATAACCAAACGCGGTTGGACATCTGCAAAAACATTTGGATCTCTATGGTAACGAAGGGGACAACTTAGACAGGATCATTACTGGTGACGAAACATGGATGCATCATTACGAGCCGGAGGGTAAACGGCATAGTATGGGATGGAAACATCGAAATTCGCCGTGCAGGAAATAGTTAAAGACCCAACCGTCCGCAGGAAAACTGATGCTTATGGTTTTTTGGGACGCACAAGGTCCAGTACTGGAACATTATGGGGAGAGGGGCACAACAGTAAACAGTGTACGTTACAGTGAGATGCTTACTGCCAGGCTAAAGGCTGCAGTTCGAAGCAAACGCGGAGGACTGCTGTCAAAAGGTATTGTGTTGTTGTACAACAATGCCCGTCCGCATACTGCTGCCCACACTGCTGAAACGCTCCAGAAACTCAGATTTGAAGTACTGAATCATCCTCCATATAGTCCCGATCCTGCCCACTTCTATCACTTGTTTGGTCCACTCAAACAGGCATTAAGGGGCTGTCGATTTGCCTCGAACGAAGCAGTGAAAGAAGCGGTGCATTCCTGGCTCGCAGCTCAACCGAGAACCTTCTTTTATGAGGGCATCAGGAAGTTTGTACAACGATGGACCAAATGCTTTGAAACGCAAGGAGGCTATGTCAAAAAATGATGTTCTTGTAAGTTTTCTATTTGATTACAACAAAATTTTATTACTACTTTGCGAATAATAATTGACTTGCCCACGTAAAAGCTCAGTGAATGCGATAATGTACAAGGGTAATCCCAAAAGTAAGGTCTCCAATTTTTTATAAGTACATAGACCTGCTTATTTCTACAATGGTTTACAGCTTGAACATTTAGCTATTTTTCGACATAATTTCCGTCGATGAATTTTTGTAGACGCTGTGGCAGTTTTTGTATGCCCATGTCATACCAGCTCGCCGCCATGCTGTTCAGAAAGTTATAAATCTCTTCTTTCAACTCGTCGTCGGAGCTGAATCGCTGGGACCACAATTAACGCTAACAGGTACTGTGAGATTCTGAAAATACTCAAACGGGCAATTCAGAATCGGAGAAGAGGAATGTTGAGCGAGGGCGTACACATTCTCCATGACATCGCTCGCCCACACATCTATCGGCAAACCGTTGCTCCCCTGCAACAGTTTCAGTGGAACATTCTCACCCAATCACCCACTCTATAGTCCTGACTTGGCGCTCAGTGACTTTCACCTGTTCCCTATGTTAAAAGATTTGGCCGGAAGGCGATTCAGCTCCGACGACGAGATGAAAGAAGAGGTTCATAGCTTTCTGAACAGCTGGTATGACATGGCACACAAAAACTGCCACGGCGTCTACAAAAATACATCGACGGAAATGGTGATTATGTCGAAAAATGGCTAAATGTTTAAGCTGTAAACTGACGGAAACCATTGTAGAAATAAACAAGTCTATGTACTTATAAAAAATAGGAGACCTTACTTGTGGGATTACCCTCACGAGGAACTGCCCGATGCTGTTAAGGACGCATTCTGCACTACATCTACTTCCACACATAATATTGTGTGGCGGGGTACCACCTGACTGAGCCTTCCCACTCTGGGAAGAATAATTGTTGTCTCTGTATAGGCTTTCTCCTGGTGGTCATGAAGATGTTTGGTGGGGGGGGGGGGGAGTAATATGTTGTCCGACTCTTCCTGGAAAGTGCTCTCTCGAAACCTTACTTTTGGGATTACCCTCGTATGTGTCTGTATGCGTCTCGGGGGGGGGGGGGGGCGGGGGGGGGGCCGAGAGGAGAGGGGAGCCGTCGGTCTGCTTATGCAGAGAGTGAAGTCAATATCCGGCCAGTCTTGTGGGGTGTACTCATGTCGATTGATCACGGTGCACGACGACTGACGTTTTACATTTCTTGTCGGTTGATTTAGAGACGGAAAGTTTAGAGGGACCTCAGTGTAACGAGATGTTGGTGTTGTGTTGTTTTGTATGGCAGGCCGCGTGCTGGGTGGACACGTGCGGGCAGTCTTCACGCTGATCACATTCATCTTCGTGGCGTGCGTCACGTACACCGTGACCAGCTTCCGGGAGATACCGCTGGACGTGCTGGAGGCGGACGAGGCTCGTCAGCAGCTGCACAGCCAACAGGTGAGTCCAGCTGCTGGAGGAAGAACACCGGCACACCAGCTCTGAGAGCAGACACTCCAGTGGCTAGCTATATCTCCAATGGACCATCTAAGATCAGGGTCCTTTAGGTTCCATAAAGAGGCAGTTGCCGGCCGCGGTGGTCTCGCGGTTCTAGGTGCGCAGTCCGGAACCGTGCGACTGCTACGGTCGCAGGTTCGAATCCTGCCTCGGGCATGGATGTGTGTGATGTCCTTAGGTTAGTTAGGTTTAAGTAGTTCTAAGTTCTAGGGGACTGATAACCACAGCAGTTGAGTCCCATAGTGCTCAGAGCCATTTGAACCAAAGAGGCAGTTCGGTTTCCGTAAGGTGGATGTTTACCGTGTTCATTGCGGTTGTGGAAAGTCATATATTAGTCATACTATGAGGATTGTGGAGGACCGGCGTACTGAGCATAGCCGTCTCATATACCAACAACAGCCGAGCAAAGTCAACGTTGCACAACGTTATCTTGTCACCGGTCATCCTAGGAGATATAGCAATGCGGAATTCTGGCATACACTCTTGGCTGTTTGAATAGTTTTATGAAGGAGGTCATTCTACATCTACATCATACTCCGCAAGCCATCTAATGGTGTGTGGTGGAGGGCACTTTCGGTACCACTATCTGATCCCTCCAACCTTGTTCCAGTCATGAATAGTGCGTGGGAAGAATGAGTGTCAGTAAACCTCTGTATTGGCTCTAATTTCTCGAATTTTCTCCTCGTGGTCAATACGCGAGATATATATGGGAGGAAGTAATATGTTGTCTGACTCCTCCTGAAAAGCTCTGTCCCGAAGTTTCAATAGTAAATCTCTGCGTGATGTATGGCACCTCTCTCGTAACGTCTGCCAGTGGAGTTTGTTCAGCATCTCCGTAACGCCCTCTCGCCAGCTAAACGATCCCGTGACGAAACGCGCCGCTCTTTGTTGGATCGTCTCTATCTCCTCTATCAGTCCTGTATGATAGGGATCCCAGATAGATGAATAATACTCAAGAATCGGGCGAACAAGCACCTTATAAGCCACTTCTTTCGTTGGTAAGTTACATTTACTCAAGATTCTTCTGATGAATCTGAGCCTGGTGTCTGCTTTTCCCACTATCTGTTTTATGTGGTCATTCCACTTAAGGTCACTCTGGATAGTTACGCCTAGATATTTTACGGCAGATGCTGTATCCAGCTGTTTGTCATCGGTAGTGTAGCTGTACATTGATATTAAATTAACAAGTAACCTTCTTCTTCTTGCGTTACGGCCTCTGTAGGAACACAAGTAGCCCCTTCGTGAACTGCATTTTCCTCTTCTTCGCCCACAACCTTTCTTCTCTCCCGCTCTTCTTCCGAGATCTTCAGTGCCCTTTTCTCCTGTCGGCTCCACTGGTGACACTCTAATCTTCTCCTGTATTCTTCTCTGTCGTTGATCTCCGGCATATTGATCGGTGTATATTTGTTCCTCCAATTTTCCTTTCCTTCGACCTTGATCCCAAATTCCAACCAATCCTTCCGAGCCCGCATCTCGTGGTCGTGCGGTAGCGTTCTCACTTCCCACGCCCGGGTTCCCGGGTTCGATTCCCGGCGGGGTCAGGGATTTTCTCTGCCTCGTGATGGCTGGGTGTTGTGTGATGTCCTTAGGTTAGTTAGGTTTAAGTAGTTCTAAGTTCTAGGGGACTGATGACCATAGATGTTAAGTCCCATAGTGCTCAGAGCCATTTGAACCATTTGAACCAATCCTTCCGAAGTTCGACAATCCACCTGGTTCCTGTCTTTCCCCTTGTCCTCCCTGTTGTTTCTGACACTCTCATTGTCATTCTGTCCATACTCATCCTAACTACATGTCCAGCAAATCTTGCCCTTTTGAGTCTGATTTCCCCGGGTATTGTTCTCATGTTCCTGTACAATTCTTCCCTATGTCTTCACATCCACATCTCTCCACCTCTTTTGGGACCGAGTATTTTACTCAGTATTTTTCTCTCTTCTCTCTCTAGTTGTTCTGCCCCCATTTCTTCCTAGTGTCATCGTCTCAGCAGCATATAATACTGCACTTCTCACCGTTGCCTTGTAGTGGCTTATCTTTGCCTCTGTGGATATATTCTTTTTTTTTGTATATCTCTCTCGTAATGCAGAAGGCTGACCTCATCTTCTTTATCCTTTCTGTTATTCCCTCCTTGCTCCTGTTTCTTCCTGTTATAAATTCTCCCAGATATTTAAATTTGTCCACCATTTGCACAGTGCCTTTCGGTGTTTCCCAGTCCACAGTGGTACTTAATGTCTTTGTCTTGTTATAGGCGATCCTCAGTCCCACCTTTCTGGCTACCTTACATAAGTTGTCGAGTTGTGTCTTTCCGTGTTCTTCCATCTCACTTACTATTGCTATGTCGTCTGCAAAGGCTAGGCAGTCATTTGTCCCCCACATGGGTCTTTGGTATTCCGATTTCCTCGTTTACTGCTCTGCGCTGCTTGATCACTTCGTCCAGTGCTATACTGAACAACAATGGTGGCAATCCATCTCCCTGTTTAACACCAGTCTTGATCTCAAATTCTTCTGACAATACTCCTCTGAATGTCACCCTTGCTTTTGTGTCTGTCAGAATTAGTTTTATGAGTTCTTGTGTAGTTCCATGAAGTCCTCTGTTTTTCAGGATCCTGACAAGAGACTGTCTGTCTATGGAGTCATATGCCTTTGTGAAGTCCACAAAGGTTATTACTGTCTTTTTTGTTTTTTAAGGCTCTGTGTTCTATCAGTTGCTTCAGGATAAATATCTGTTCTATACAACCTCTTCCCTTCGTGAATCCCGCTAGGTAGTCGCCAACTGTTCTTCTACTCTCTTGAGCAATAGTTATGACAGCACCTTGTATCCGACCTCTAGTAGCGATATTCCTCTGTAGTTGTTTGCATCTCTCTTGTCCCCCTTTTTATGTATTGGTACTACAATTGCAAGTAACCTTATAAATAGAGATTGTGGTTTTTGTTTAAATTCTGAATGCAGTCCAGCTCTCTTCTTTGTCAAAGAACAGAGGGACAGAGTTAATGCTACTTCACCTATTGACTATTAATTAACATCGGTCATGTTTAGTTTGTGATGGCGGTAGTGTTTACAGCTTGTGATTGTGTATGTGTGTTGTCTTTCCATAGTTTCTGTGCAGATCGAGGTTTTAAAATCCCTTGCACAGCACTTACTTGCTGCAGTTATGCCTTGAAAATGGCAGGATATGCTGCTGTCGTAAAACATCGGTGGTTGTCAGTGACGTCACCCGGCTGCATTCCCGCAAGTTGTTTGAATATTTGTCACTCGTTTCACGAGGTCAATCGTGTGCTCAGCGTGTGAACGTGATACAGTGTGTGTCGTCGCCCAGTTGACTTTATCCCTTATCGTGCAACATTACAATTTGCTTACGCTGCACTGTTTGACTGTCCCGCAATAAAGTAACATCACATCTAAAATTTGACAGATGTCAGCTCAACGTAGGACCAGTTAGTGGTAAATACGTAGCACTGCCGGTCATCCTTTTGGATTTCTGCAACATTATTCTATGTCTTACTGCAGCCTACTATCATGAAGTATATCCCACCTAAACTCATAAAGTTCCTATAAAAAACGCAATCAGGCGCGGTGTATCAATTTGATACTTGATATTCAGACAACTGTAAAAGAAGACTACACGCTCCAAAAAGAATATAAGCGCATTTTATATTCTAAATTAGCTTTCTATTACTTACTAAGTTATGTTCATAATCAAAGAAATTACCTGTTGAAATGACACACAGGAACGGGCGCAGTGTATCAAACTGAGCAATCAGCAGATAACTCGACAACAGAGCAGACGCGTTGATACTGAAGCACACAACAACGGAAGATACTAGCGAGAAGGCGCCAGTGCTGCCAATTGCTGACATATAATTTACAGCAAATATCGACGTGTATTAATTTGAACAGCTCCCCCAACAGAATTCACAGCAGTGCGCTCAGAACATACTGAACGTTCATCAGCTGTGGGGCACACGTGATGTAGGTGTGCAGAACAAGCCTATACTCGGCCACCATCGTCGGTGACCTTCTGCTACTACAGTGGGTTCCACGAGTGTGTCGGTAACATTGTACCGCTTTGCCGTCTTGTACCACATTCCATAATTGTGTGTTGTCGCGTGTTGCAGAACCAGCAGGGGAAGCCGGACAGCGCCGAGTACACAAAGATATCCACGGAGGCGTCGGTGAATGGCTACGGATACGGCAGCGTGTCGCCAGACTATGCTAACCAGGTTAGTTTTCTTTATTCTCTTTTTTTATTTTTGAGGAGTGGCTGTATGCAGCCACATGGTTTACTTAAATGGAAAAGAAAGAAAAAAGAGAAACCACATTTTTCTAACATGTGTGGGAATTAGATGTACATCCTAATCTCCTTCTCTCTCCTGCCTCTGTCCATCTCCACCTCTGCCTTTCCTTGTCCATCTCCTCCTTCTGCCTCTCTCTGTTCATCATCTCCTCCACCTCTCATTGTTGATCTTCTCCTCTCCCCTCTCTCTCTCACTTCTCCTCCCCTCTCTCTGTATCTTCTCCTTTCCCTCTCTCTCCGTAATCTCCTCCTCCTCTCTTTCCATCTTCTCCACGCTTTCCACTTTCCATATTCTCCTCTTCCTCTCTCTCCATCTTCTCCTCCTCCTCTCTCCATCTTCTCTTCCCCTATATCTTCTCCTCCCCCTCTCTATCCATCTTTTTCTCCCCCTCTCTCCTTCTCCTCCCCGTCTCTATCTTCGCCTCATCCCCCTCTATCCATCTTCTAATCCCCCTCTCTCTCCACCTGCTCCTCCTTTCTCTCTGCCCATCTCCTCCTTATACATCCATTTCGTCCCATCCTTCTAGTGATCTCCTCTTCCCTCCCCTCTCTGACCTTGAGCCTTGTTTATTGCTATTGCAAATTCAGATTCTGTAGCAGCATTTTAATCATAAACCAATAAGCCATAGATACAACTTTCCTGTCACTATTGCACATTTTATATATATACTCATATATTAGAAAATATACAGGCTATAGCTGTCTGAACATTTATTATGGTAACGTATAAAAATTTGAAGTAAATCGGAAATGTACATTTAGAGATTTTTGATAACCATGCTTTTCATATATATATATATATATATATATATATATATATATATATATATATATAGATATATTAAAGAACTGGGTATCTAAAAACGCACCCGTATTACAATTCAACGTTACGTCAAAAATTTCAAAGCAGTCAGTGGTGGAAATGAGCGTTTGGCGTCATTGGCCGGGAGGCCCCTTTCGGGGCAGGTCCGGCCACCTTGGTGCACGTCTCATTACATTCGACCCCACATTTGGAAACCTGCGCGCCGGATGGGGATGAAATGATGATGAAGACAACACCCAGTCTGTGAGCAGAGAAAATCTCTGATCCAGCTGGGAATCGAACCCGGGCCCGTAGTACGGCAATCCCTCATGCTGACCACTCAGCTATCGGGGCAGGCAGTTGGTGATAAACCTACAGAAATTAACGATTTTGATCACACGAACATTTTCATTTTTATGTATAGACATCAGTTTACTAGACCCGATGTCCAATTCCTCGTGACAGCCAGTAGAAACTAATCTAACTGTGTACGCCAGGTCCGCAGCATTTACTTGTGGGCTAACTAGGCCGCATCGCTAAGTGCCCGGTCAACCACTCTTTTTGTAACACCCCACCCGTCACTTAGCTGGTTTTGGCGTGTGTTCACCCCAGCTAATTGACTAACAGATCAACAGAGAGTGCAAAACTGCAGCAATATCGGATAACGCAAAAAAGTAATACGGCCCTGTGACTCCTGATTGAACTGCGGTGGCAGTGTTGACACAAATTTATTCAGAATTGATCACTTTTAATTAAAAAGGGGTGCAAATTGATGCTATATTCAGCTGTTGAACACAGATGCAAATGTTGAACATAAAATTAATTAAGAAAGTGACTTGAGATTTCAACTACTTGATTGAAAACAGATGCAGTCGATTAGCACAAATTTATTTTAACTCCCGACCTTCAATCATCACATTACAAGACTCTCCTATCAGGCAGTAGTAATAAATTGCGTTTGCGTGGAGTAAAGCATGGTAACTCAAAAGTAATTCCTATCAACTGACCCAGGCGTAATGCGAAGTGTGAGAAGAATTCTACAATACACGGCCCATGAATCCCTCATGGAAACTTTGCCGACATGATCCAACAAATTAATCAGTGGCCGGAGCGGGCGCAATATCACCGAATACAGCGTGGCAGAGCATCATCGTTGTGTGGACGTCGGCCGACCTTGTGGTGCTGCAAGGCTGCGCTTGTCTATTCACTCCTAGCTATCTTGCTCAGTACTAAGCTCAATCGTTCCATTTACTAAGTCCTAAACTGCAGAGATGCTCACTCTTTCTCAGGCAAGCTGAGTAAAGAACACCACGTCCGCACTCTAGGCAAGCTGGGAACGGAAGACCTCTACTGAGACTTCTGCCAGTCTGCTCTTCGCCTCGGTTTCCCCTCCAGAAAAATCACTTACGCCAATTGCAGCGCAAGTCGCGTTAATTATGCGTCACTTCCCAGTGCCGACCAATGCCTGCTCTGGGAAGTGAGCAAATTCCCACAAAATTTCCCTTCCTCTCAACTTCTTCTATTTAGCTCCCCCCAGACCACCCATAAAGGTTAGCGTCTGCACAAACACCAAGTTTTCCAGAATTCTGACTCCCAGGAGAGTACTTCAAATTCCTTGGTCCTACGTTCCCATTGGAGGCCGGCGTATTTCATGCTGTCGTTCTTCACCTGATTTACTTCAGGCTCTGTGGACCGTGAATTCACCGTGAAGTAGCTATAGTCACGAACACGCATATTTTGACCTCAGTTGACTGATCCACTGTAGCTTTGCGTGGCTTTCTCGCATGTTTCACAGAAAGTGGGATGACGGACATTTATCAACAGGCATAAAGTTCTCCATCTGTTTCCCGGTACAGCAGCAAGGAGTCGGGGTCAACCACCCGCTCACTGTCACTCATCTTAAGGCGGCTGGAGGCGGCGCACCATTACCGCTTTCTCAGAGCTTGAGCCACCCTAAGCTGCCTATTGTCACTTCTCTTAGCCACTCCCCCGGCCGGCCACACTCAACTCTAAATGATTCCCTGGGGTAAACTAGCGTCCAGTGAATCGACTCGTTTCCACAAAGTTTTCATGTTGTGTGACTTACTTTAAAACCATCACCCGACATTAATTATTCCAATACGTCCATACTATACCCTCTACAAGATGCATTGAGCCTCGTCAGTCATTTTTGTTCAGCCCTACTGTTCGCTCAACGTGAGTTAGGTTATCTTTAATGACTTCATGTACGGGGCATAGTTCTTGCCATCTTACATTTTCACTGCACACTAAAGAGTACACGCAGTTGCGCAGGCGGCCATCCGCAACTCGGCTGCCTCCCCCTCTCACTGCCACATGTTGATCAGAGCCGAACACAGGCGATATTACACGAATGTTGCTGACACAAGTCGTACCGTTCACTCACTTGTGAGCTTTCGATCGGGAAGGCGTCTGCAGCCGTGCACTTTGCAGCTTGTGCCGTGCTTACAAGACGATATTGAGTAGAACAAAGGCAGATTATCGCAGCTTGGTGCAAAGAGCACACAAATGTTTTAATCGACAGCCAGTGGACCCTTATGAAACTTTCGTAGTTTTAAATAATGGCAGTATTTGGAATAAGTATAGTCACTGGGACAAGGGTAGTCGTGGGAATGTGGAGAAAACATCATTAAAAATGAACCGAATGACACAAAATAATAATCATGAATATATGATACATCCTTCTATATACATTTCCATGGATAATTGCTCGTAATTTCCCAGTTGTTGAAGGGAAGTTTAATTAGAAATACGACTATAAAATACAAAGAAGTAAATAAATGCGAAATGTGTAGATTAGAACGTAGTCTTCGGTTCTTGCCTAATATATCACAAAGGCCAGAATAACCTCTAACTGTATTTTCAGATTTTAATTGCACTTCATACTTTATGTAAACATGTCAGTCCGTGGTTGGAATAGGTAAATCATAATCAAGGCGACAACGACAAATGTGTTTGTCGATTCACGAAAGTATATTCTTTTAAAAGAAGTAAGCTTGTACAATGGGCAGTGATAATGGACTGCGGCATTGTTCACAATTATTATCTATGACATGCTGTATGCAAATTATCCACTTAGTGCGTATTTTAAAACAAACGAAATGAGATTTGTAATAAGGTAATATGAAAAGAGCGTCTCTTATTTGTGGCTAATAAATTAGCTTCGTAAAAAATATGTATGAAGCTGGGCATTTAAATGCCCTTTTTCCTATTATAGT